>NC_084731.1:26301011-26593511 GCF_033978785.1 Entelurus aequoreus | reverse complement strand
GGCTGAGCTCATCTCTGCTAACCTCTCTAACATTGATAGCTTCAACGTGAAGCCTGACAAATGTGCAATCCTCAAGGAGACTGTGCGGCAGATCAGACAAATCAAAGAGCAAGGTACACGCCTGGTGCATTAAACAGCTACACATGACACATCTTGAGCACACTATATACCATTTATTTGTATTTGTGGAATTGGTGAATATAGTTTTGCAACATCAAGTGCCCTTCTGCAGCGCAGATGATGCTGGTGATGAAGTGGTACATTTGGTTCACGGCCAGTTTGGCCATGTCATTGAGGGTAAATGAACACCAGTAGTTGAGACCAATTCTCACTTGTCATGGCTCAAGGCTGTCATTGACACTATGGATCTATTAGTGCCAAAATGTTCTTCCCTTTGGGGACGAATTATATAAAAAAAATAGGCATTGTTGGCCCTAATCTTATCTCTCAGCCATTTTTGTATAGGATTTACCTTGATTGAATGCAAATAGACCATTTTCCTCACATGTATTAGCCCGATTACGATGATATATTTGAGTCTTTATAAATAAAGTTGATTTGATTTGGAAGAGCAAGAGATCACAGCTGGCTTTTGCTGGCCCCAGCATCATTGAACCACCAGATTTCCGTAGAATGGAAGGAAATTAAAGGGCGTTTTTTAAATGTCAACACATCTTCTCTTGTTTACACATCCTTTCTTTTATTGCACTGGGCCTTTCCGATCGGTGACAATCGTCTCTGTAGGTGTAGACTAGCATAACAAGTTATACTACAACTAGACATCCGTAAAAAGACCTTCATTCCAAAGATACTCTATTTTATGTCTTACTTAGCACTCTAGAGATAGCCATGCTATATTGAGGGCTGTTTAACAAAGTCTCAGACATATGCTGAATTCTAAAATAGAAAGGCATTTCAAACCTGCATATTAGACTTGTGCTGCCACCTGCTGATTTGGAAAATTCATTACATGCTATTGTGGTAAAGTCAGGGTTTGCGGCATTTAAAAAAAAAAAACCCCAAACTAAACATTTATTTATTTGTAGTTCAAATGTAACTCTATTTCTTTAAAAGAAATGTCTGGCAGAGGTGAAGTTTGTTTACAATTCTGTACAATATGATCTCAGGTAAAAACTCTTGCAATGCTGATGATGTTCAGAAGGCAGATGTGTCCTCTACTGGACAGGGGGTTATTGACAAGGACCACCTGGGGCCACTGCTTCTACAGGTATGGATGTAGTTTCTTACCTGGGCCAAAAAGACAACAAAGTCTGTCATGCTGTGCTCATTGCTGTCATGGCTTGCAGTTGTCAATTATGTCCAACTCTCCCCCCCCCCCCTCTTTTTTAGGCTTTGGATGGGTTTTTGTTTGTTGTCAACCGAGAGGGCAGCATTGTGTTTGTGTCAGATAATGTGACACAATACCTACAGTACAAACAAGAGGAGCTGATCAACACCAGTGTGTACAACATCATCCACGATGACGACAGGGAGGAGTTTCACAAAAATTTACCTAAATCAACTGGTGAGACACATGATACACAAACATGATTATGGATAAATAAAGACTTTGACATCTTACAATTGCGGAACACAGGCACCAAATGTCAGTGTAGTGTTTTAGCAATGACTTTCTTTTGTATTGCTTGTAGTACCAAACGGGGCATCATGGGCTGGAGAGGCACCCAGACAAAAGAGCCACACATTTAACTGCCGCATGTTGGTAAACTTGGTCCATGGTTTGTCAGAGGAAAGGTCCGGTGGTCAGCGCTATGAGACAATGCAGTGTTTCGCTCTCACTCAGCCCAGAGCCATGATGGAGGAGGGGGAAGGTATTCATCTCAACTGTTTTCCTGCACAGTATATCAATGATATGCATATATATATATATATGTGTGTGTGTTTGTGTTTGTGTGTTTGTGTGTTTGTGTGTTTGTGTGTTTGTGTGTGTGTGTGTGTGTGTGTGTGCTGTGTGTGTGTGTGTGTGTGTGTGTGTGTGTGTGTGTGTGTGTGCGTGTGTGTGTGTCAAGAGCTGCACACATACTCTCCACTGTTCTTTTTAAAGAAAGAAAAGATTACCTGCAGAGTGAATTCCTCTCATGATGTTGTTGAGAGTGTCATGATAGTAATATTTATATATATTTTTATATATATACTGTGTGTGTGTGATTGTAAGAATGGAATATGCATTTTAACATTTCTATTATGTCCCATTTCAGACCTACAGTCATGTATGATCTGTGTGGCTCGCCGCATCACAGCGGTAGAGAGGACGGAGCGCTTTAGCACTCGCCATGAACTGTCTGGTAAGCTTTTATCTGAGCCATGCTGTCATACTGCCAACAACCTTGAGACCTCCGAATTCAGGAGATGGGGGCAGGGGTGGTGGTGGTAGCGGGGGTGTATATTGTAGCGTCCCGGAAGAGTTATTGCTGCAAGGGGTTCTTGGTATTTGTTCTGTTGTGTTACGGTGCGGATGTTCTCCCGAAATGTTTGTCATTCTTGTTTGGTGTGGGTTCACAGTGTGGCGCATATTTGTAACAGTGTTAAAGTTGTTTATACGGCCATCCTCAGTGTGACCTGTATGGCTGTTGATGATCAAGTATGCGTTGCATTCACTTGTGTGTGTGCAAAAGCCGCATTTATTATGTGACTGGGCCGGCACGCTGTTTGTATGGAGGAAAACCGGACGTGACGACAGGTTTTAGAGAACGCTAAAGGCAGTGCCTTTAAGGCACGCCCCCAATATTGTTGTCCGGGTGGAAATCGGGAGTAATTCGGGAGAATGGTTGCCCCGGGAGATTTTCGGGAGGGGCACTGAAATTCGGGAGTCTCTCGGGAAAATCGGGAGGATTGGCAAGTATGCATGCTGTGTATAAATAAAATGTCGTAATGAAATTGACTATATGTGACATTTGAAGCTATTTCATTGCGTCTGCTGTACAGATATTTTGTGCAAAGAGCACACCGGTTGCAGTTTTGTTTGGATCACATTTATTGATAGTGTGTTTTGTAAAGGTTCATAGAACTAAAGAACAAAGGCCTTTTTTATTTGATTTTAATATGAACAGTATGTGTCAGTAGTGAACAAATGGTGACCAATTGGTGTGGTTACTGCCAGGAAAAATGTATCTGGTCACTGAGGACTAAATGGATAAACATAACGTACCAATAAAAGATCTCATATCACTTGTTGGTGGGAGGTAGAGACAAAAGAGTGTACTTTGTTAAGCTGGAAGACTTATATTTTTGACTTGACTACTAAAAGTTAACCATACATTTATTTTGTAATAGTAGTTTGTTGTAGTATACAATTGTGCTGTATCGTAGGGAGAGGGGAAGTGTTAGAAACCGCTCTTGGTATGAGGAAATGCAGTTGCCCGGTAATGCAAGCACATGAATAAACATACAGTGAGAATGCCACACTGACAATGCCAATCAAAAACCAAGCATTATTTTTGTGAAAAGGCAGAACTTGTATTTCTATACCATTACATGGTGCAGGTAGCCATAAACTCATGGCTGGTTAAAAAGACATAAAATTATTTGCTGATCTGTTACGGTACAAATGTTTTTTATACACTGTCATTTAGACAGCAACAATTGGAAGATGACCAGTGTGATACAATGTGGTCATCTCTGACCACTCGTTTGTCATTCTATATAATTTCACAGTAAAATCACTTGTAGAATCCCGCTCTTATTCCTGTTTCATATACTTATTGCATTTCAGTAACCACTTCTATGTCACCCTAAAGTTCCATCCCTTTACTGTAGGTAAACTAATTGAAATTGAGCAGCAGAGCACTCTTCACACCACAATGCGTCCTGGTTGGGAGGACTTGGTGAGGCGCTGCATGCAGATGTTCCTCAATCGAAGCGAAGGACAACCATGGTCTTACAAACGCCACTATCAAGATGGTTTGTATTTCTGAGTATGACATTCTAAATGTAATACTTGTGGAAATGGCACTGTCTGATAGTACCGGTACCTTATATTATATGTTGCCTGAATGTTACAAACCAACACATGCCAAATATTACCATCAGACAAATCTGTTTGAACAGGGTCTGTAGTCACTTCTGTTTACTTACAGTATGTCTCGTAAGGATGGGCACCGAAACTTGAGTTTATAATGGGACCAGTATTAACCAGATGGATAAAAATAAAATTAGCTATTGGTGTCCTAATTTCAGTGCTTAATAAATGCAGACAACAAGCCCCTGAAGGTGATAAATTGCAATTAACGTATGTAGCATCTTGATGAAAGCAGTTATTCTTTTTAGACTTTAACACACCGACAGCAGTCCTCAAAAAACCGCACACACATATCACCGTAACACTCTTCACACCGGCAACACATAACTTCGTCATTTTACATGAACCCCAACATTACAACACAAGCAATTTTTTTGCACATTCTTTGTTCAGTATTGATGCTGTTATGCTGTGAGAATTAAACGGGAAAAAAAATGTAGATTTTATTTAATATTGTTGAATTTATTACTTAATTTTATTGATATTGAAGTTAAAATATATAAAATTACTATTCTCTTCAACTCGCATGTTACAAAATTATGTGAAATATTGTCACACGATTACATTTTCTAATCAAAACAGTCATACTTGCATTTTTTATTAATCACACTAAATTAATTGCGTGCATTTTTTTAGATTAGCTTTAAAAAATATCTTAATATTTTGACAAGAATGCAATTTAATTATCAGAATGTCATATTGGAACATTTTTTTTAAATGTTCTACTTGAATGCACGTAACCTGCTTGTTCAAAACTCGATAACAGTTTTAGCCAAAGCTCCATCTGGGTGTATTTTATTTGAATTATTCCCACTTATCTTTGCAATGACGTATGCATTTACATGATCACTGACTGTAAACCATTTGCGGTTAAGGTAAAAGAACATGAGCGGTCCAAATACTATGTGCGATCGATCTGCGTTTATTCATGATTAATGCGATGATATTTTGTGATTAATCGCAAGAGTTAAAACGTTAAGTTTGACAGCCCTAGTAAAAATACAAATGGTTTTAAACAGATTTTCAGTTTTATAGTAGCAGTTTGGGCACCATTTAAATACTAGTATGAATTTAGCACTGGTATTGATTATAAAGTAAAGGATACCCATCCCCACTGTCAGACTTAACATCTTTTTCACCAGCATAGCCGCAACCCTTGTCAACAAGCTGTCCCACCACTCTGGTCGCTTTGGTGTAGAACACATTAAAGCCTTCTACAGAAAGCTAGGAGTATCCAACGATGATTTCAAATTAGAAATGGTCACAGCTGATGAGGTGTTTAAAAAATTGAGCGCGCTCCACCCTAACAAGGCCACCGGCCTTGATAATATTCCCTCCAGATTCCTCAGGGACTCTGCCTCCATCATTGCCCCGATCATCACGCACATAATAAACCTATCAATTACACAAGGCCAAGTACCAAAAGATTTTAAGATTGCAAGAGTAACTCCCCTCTTTAAAAAAGGAAGCAAATTGGAACCTGGCAACTACCGACCTGTTTCTATTCTCAGTTCCATTTCGAAAGTAATGGAAAAAATTGTTTATGAACAGGTCGATAGTTACCTTGCCACTAATAAACTCATGTACAAATTCCAATCCGGCTTCAGAACTAACCACTCCACTGACACATGCCTTCTCTATCTGACCGACCACATCAAACATGATGTGGACGCGGGCAAATACTGCGGCATGGTCATGCTGGACCTTCAGAAGGCCTTTGACACAGTTAACCACGCTATACTGTTGGATAAGCTCAGAGCAATCGGATTTAACAAAAACTCATGGAGCTGGATGCAATCTTACTTGGAGGGGAGGGAGCAGGTGGTAGAGGTGAACGGCACCGTGTCCCCCCCACCTCTCGGTGAGCTGTGGAGTCCCCCAAGGCAGTATATTGGGACCTTTACTGTTCCTAATATACATAAACGACATGTCATCGGCATGCGACTGTGAATTGGTTTTGTTTGCGGATGACTCTGCCTTGCTGGTATCCGGCAAGGACAAGTCACAGGTGGAGAAAATCCTCAGTGCTGAGCTCTGTAGAACTTGCACCTGGCTCGCTGACAACAAGCTATCCATACACTTGGGTAAAACAGAATCCATCCTGTTTGGGTCCCACATCAACCTCAAGAAAGTCAATGACTTCACCATAAAAGTGGGTGACATTGTTATCACCAGGAAAGATGAGGTCACCTACCTAGGTTCCATTCTAGAGGCTAACCTTTCCTGTGGTAAAATGGCAACCAAGGTAATCAAAAAGGTTAACCAACGAACGAGATTTCTCTACAGAATCTCCTCTGGTCAACAAAAGCACCTTGAGGATTCTGGCGGGAACTCTCGTTCAACTCTTTTTCGATTACGCATGCACCTCCTGGTACCCTAGCACCTCCAAAACCCTCAAATCTAAACTCCAAACATCTCAGAACAAGCTAGTCAGGTTACTGCTAGACCTCCACCCCAGATCCCACCTCACTCCTACCCACTTCTCTAAAGTGGGCTGGCTCAAGGTGGAGGACAGAGTTAAACAACTAGCACTGAGCCTAGTCTATAAAATCCGCTACACCTCCCTGATACCGAAGTACATGTCAAACTACTTCCTTAACGTAAATGACCGCCATAACCACAACACCAGGGGGAGCTCCACTAACCACGTTAAACCCAAATTCCGAACTAACAAAGGTCTTAACTCATTCTCTTTCTATGCCACATCAATGTGGAATGCACTCCCAACAGGTATAAAAGAAAGGGCATCTCTATCCTCCTTCAAAACCGCAATAAAAGTTCACCTCCAGGCAGCTACAACCCTAAACTAACACCCTCCCCGGATTGCTAACAATCAAATGTAAACAATCAAATGCAGATACTTTTTCTTATGCCTTCTCATCTCTCTCTCTCTCTCTCTCTCTCTCTCTCTCTCTCTCTCTCTCTCTCTCTCTCTCTCTCTCTCTCTCTCTCTCTCTCTATGTCCACTACTTGATGTCCATATCCTAACCCCCCCGCCCCCTTCACACCCCTGATTGTAAATAATGTAAATAATTCATTGTGATTATCTTGTGTGATGACTGTATTATGATGATAGTATATATCTGTATCATGACTCAATTTAAGTGGACCCCGACTTAAACAAGTTGAAAAACTTATTCGGGTGTTACCATTTAGTGGTCAATTGTACGGAATATGTACTTCACTGTGCAACCTACTAATAAAAGTCTCAATCAATCAATCAATCAGACAGGATGAACTATGATGGCACCATCCTAAATGTATGCTTATTACAAATGACCTCACTGGGTCACAGTTTGTCTAATTTAAAAATACATTTTGTTATGTAATTTTCTTGAATCAACTTTTCTTTTCTCTGCTCAACAGCTATCCATAATGGTCACGCAGAGACGCCACTGTACCGATTCTCACTCTCTGACGGCACTCCTGTAACAGCCCAGACCAGGAGTGACCTCTGCAGAAATCCCAACACCAATGAACCACACTCATTTTTATCAACACATTTGCTTCAGAGGTGAGAATCATGCCTTCCTTTTCATATTAAAGTATTCTGCGCCATTGCCTCACCATATTTTGAATGTATATCTTTTAGGGAGCAGAATGGCTATCGTGGAAACCAAGTAGGAGGCATGAGGGCTCAAGCCATGGGTGTGAACAATCCCAACCAACAAATGAACATAGGCTATGGAATAACTGACCAGGGCAACTTTGCCCAAAGAGGAGTGCCTCCTTACACTGGTGGAAACCACATGCATCAAATGAATCCCATGCATCAGATGAACAACATGGGTCCAATGAATTCCATGCATGCTATGAACTCGTTGAACCAAATGGGGCAGATGAATCAGATGGGACACCATGCCATGCATCAGCATCAGCACCAACATCAACATCAACATCAACATCAACATCAACAGATCGCTCAGTTCCATGGAGGTGGGCCTGGAGGTGGAGGATATGGGATGGGAATGACCAGTTCCCCACAGGCCAGTCCAGGGACTAATGCGCCCCCACACAATGTCATGGGGTCACCCAGAGTCAGAGGAAGTCCCAAAATGGGTGCCAGCCCCTTCTCTCCTGGAGGTACGAACCATGTTTATCTCGGATCAAACTAAATCTTAAATGATTATATTTTCTTGTTTAACCATCCTCGCGTGTTCTCTTTGTGGCATAATTTTTAGGCTTGAACTCTCCCATGAGCTCCAGCCACCCGTGTAACTCGGGAAGTGGGACCACAACGTACTCCAGCAGCTCACTGAATGCTCTCCAAGCCATTAGTGAGGGTGTGGGCAATCCCCTGCCCTCCCCTCTTACCTCTCCTACCACACACAAGCCTGACAGTTCACCAAGTATCAATTCCACCAACCAGGCAGCAGGTGGTCCATGCAAGCCCAGCATCCCATCTCACTGTGACTCTAAGAGTCCGGGCAGCTCTTTGGGGCCAACAGTGGACCAGCAGCACCCTCACACCCCCACCAGCGAGTGCCCTCCAGACAAACCAGACAGTCATGCCAGCAGAGAGGCAGGACCAAACATGGGAGAATTAAATCGACGGATACATGACAAAAGCCACAAGAAGCTTTTGCAGCTCCTTACTTCCCCGACAGATGAGCTGGCGCCACCTAATCACCCACCAAGCTCTACGCCCGATGGCAAAGAAGGAACAACTGGTGTCACCAGCCCTTCCTCCTCAACAGGTGTGTCTTCCTCTACGGGGGGAGGTCATGGTGCAGTGTCCTCCTCCGGCAGTGCGGGGCATTTTACAAGTCAGTCACTCCAGGAGAAGCACAAGATTCTCCACAAGCTCCTAAAAAATGGTAACACTCCGGATGAGGTGGCTCGTATCACAGCTGAGGCCACTGGAAAGAGTAGCTTAGATTCAGGCGTGTCAGAGGCTGGATCGGCATCTGTCGGAGGAGTTAGAGGATCGGAATCAAAGCAGGAGCAGCAGAGTCCTAAGAAGGAGAAACCCCACGCACTCCTTCACTACCTCCTTAATAAGGACGACACAAAAGAGGGTGTCGATATCAAGCCAAAGCTGGAAGAGCTAGAGGGTAGAGGAACTCAAGGGGCAGGAGTCACCAGCTCGGAGTCCCACGCCATAGATAGCAAGGTCAAGCTTGAGCCATCTGATGAGGTAAAAGCTTGACCCAAAATTACCTTTCTCTGCTTCATCATTATTTTTGACCAGAAACCTGTTTTGTCATTATTTCCATCTTAAATGACCCAGGCGGAGACCTTGGAGACCATCTTGGGAACTAGGAACGTCTCAGGATTCTACCCAGAGCCCGATTCCAGATCAGGAAAAGAAGGAAACAAACTGGGAAATATACCAGAGAGTTTACTTGGTAAGCAGGCAGATTATATCTGGGCTCCTCAATAAATCAGTTTCCATTCAGCCTACCAATCATCACCCTAATAATGAAACCATACAGAAAACTGCTCTTTAATGGAAGAAATGGCTGGATAGCTAAACAGGTAATGACGCTTCTGCTAAGAAAAAGGGGAGCAGCGAGCAGTGAATCACACTTAAAGATTGATTAATGATTATGTATACCACATTTGTTTATGCAAAATAAAAATTTTATTTGTGTAGTATTTTTTTAATTTTACTTTTATTTTTTGACAGTTCTGGTTCATACAGTGAGAAACCCTAAATTAGATGCAGCAAACATTTTTGGTTCATGGTTTCCAGCAATGAATATAGTTTTTGGACTGTTATGTAAGCTAACTTTTTTATTTCGTGTGTTTCAGATGGAGAAAAATGTGCGATGGCTTCAGGTCATCAAGGGATTTATAAAAGAACCATGTCCGTGGATGCTAAGCCGATGATTGGAGAAGGTGGAGTTGGATGCGGCTTGGCTGTAAGAAGGAACGTCCCTTGTCCCACACTCATAAAACAAGAGAACATGGATGCTCCAATCCGACCTGGGGGTGTTCCCAATAGCTTTCCCGGAGCCGCTGGAGTGTGCCCGCCACGAGGAAATCCAACAAGTAAATTTAAAAAAATACCTTCTTTAAACTATCCTACCAAACATACCTGTAGGCTATTTGCTGTGTGGCTAAGCTTCATTGTCCATGACTGTCTTGTGTTGATCAGGAGGCATGGGGAGAGGGATGGGAATGCCACAGCGCCCTCCAATGGCAGGGCCAGGGGATTGGGGAATGCAAAGATCAAACACAGGCCCTTTGACTGGACCAGGTCACTTAGGTATGGGCCGCTCTGGCCCAATGGGCGGACCCATGATCAACCGCTCCAACAGTTTACCTGCAAATACAAGGTCTATCCTGCAGCAACAACTTATGGATATGGGTAAGTTATCTGTCTTTGTGGTGTACCATCACAAGGTACTAAAATGTCGGTCTATAAGAGTATATTTGCCCTAGTATGTGAGCGTGAATGCGGTTTATCTGTGTTGGCCCCGGGATGAGGTGGCAATTTGTCCCGAGTGTACCCTGCCTTCTGCCCAAGTGAAGCTGGGATAGGCTCCAGCCTACCGCCACCCCAAAAGGGGCAAGCGGCAGAAAACGCGTGGATGGATAATTAGTCTTAGTATCTTGTAATAAATAATTGATTAATTTAATTTGAAAAAACATTTAGTTTATATTCTGTTGCTTTGGTTAACCATTTCAATTTTTATAAAATCTGGACTGCGGGAAGGTTCCGGAACTTTAAATATACATACCGTACATAGTTTCCGCATGGCCGCTGTAATAAAGAGCGGTGATCTGTGTGGCGGCAAAAGCAGAGAGAACTTAAAATGTTTTTGTTTTTTTTAATTAAAGCGCATATACTAAAAGTGCAATTTCAATGTTAATGATGTGCATTTAGAGGAAAAAAATATTAGGCTTATAGGGAGGGGGAACATTTTTTTTATTTCAACAATTTTCCTTAAAATACGCATTAAGGATATGAAGTGTGTTAAAGTTACTTGATTAATTGAACAAACTAATTGATTACTAAAATAATTGCTAGCTGCAGCCCTACATATGAGTAAATGTGTATATGTTGTCGAAGTGTAGAAGTTCAGACGGAAAATTCTTCATGAATACAAAGTTGTCCCTCACCACATCGCGCTTCAATATTTGCGGCTTCATTCGATTGCAGATTTTTTAAAGGCTATTGTGTGTTGTTGTTTTTTTTAGCATCAATTAATTATTTCCAAGCATAAACATGGCTAAATTAACAAAATATACGAATACAACTAGATTAGAGAGCATGGCTCTTAAACTCAGTACAGTATTAGTTTCTATTATTATGGTGATTATGTGGGTTTTATTTCATGTCTAGAGGGCTCTCATAATGTGAAAAATTTATTCAAAAGGTTAAAAAATAGTTTTTATGCTCTATAAATATATATTAAAATTATAATGATTAATTCATACTTTGTGGAAATTAATTTACCACCATTTGTGTTGTATTATTTCTTGTAAATAATTTGAACTGCGTGAAGCATATGTTGATGTTCCATCCTCTCCCCCCTCTGTAGGTAGTAATGATGGCAATATGGCCTTGAGCCCATTTAGTGGACACGCCCCCACACCACACTCCCCTTCTTGGCGAGAATCTGCCATTGGGATGGACAGACCCCAGAGTAACACTAACAGGTAAATCCAAGTCTTTTACTGTTGACATCATAACTCAAGGGATTAAATAAAGTATCATCGCATACACAATACTGTAGTACAAATGGCTCAATACATCATGTTATCTTTTGTGACAGGGAACAGTTTGGCAACCCCTTAGATGACCTCCTAGCTGCTCGCAGCGAGGGCCCGAGTGATGAGCGAGTACTTCTGGATCAGCTGGACTCTCTGCTCAACACTGCTGACATTATTGCGCTGCAAGAAATAGACCGAGCGCTCGGCATACCTGAAATAGTAGGCCAGGTATGGGATGTGTCAGCCAATATTTTGAATCGCAAAGTTGAATAATCGAGAAGTGATTAATTAGCTTCTCGAGGATACATGCATGCGCTCCTTGGAACCGACAGCAACTTTTTTACCATTCAGACTCAGATCCATTGTTTAATCCATGTGTCTTCTTCGTACTGTAGACCCAAGGACCTGATGGCCAGGATCAAGGACCATCTCAGTGCGGCCCATCAGAGACTTTTTCACGTCCGGATTCGACCATTGGCATTGAGCAAAAGCCCATGTATGGCCAAGGGTACCCTGGACCCCCCGGACCGCCCTCGATGGGCATGCAGCATGGTTACGGTAGCCACACGCTACCGGGTCAATCTCCTGCAGGATTCAACCCCATGATGGGTCAGATGGCCCAGACAGGAGCATTCCCAGGCATGGGAGGTATGGGAAATCCCCGCGCAAACATGATGAGGCCTCGTATGATGACTGCCACCAAGCCTCTCAGACTGCAGCTTCAGCAAAGACTACAAGGACAACAGGTGCGTTATAGATCCCACTTTTTACCACACTGGCACCGTTGTCTAATTTGCATAATTGGAAATGACGCAATTGCATGTAATTCTTTTAGACACTGTGGTAGAGACAAAAAATTTGTGAAGTGAAAATAAAAAACAAATATGTTTTAGAAATGCAAAAAAAACATTTATTTAGCTTCTTTTTGTCGTTGGGGACGCAGGGTCCACAGAACGGCCCGCTAAGGAGAGAAATGCTGGATTTCATGTTAGCCTCCAAAAGTGACTAATAAGACCAAAAATAGTTGGTACATATATTCCCGGTTGCTTTTTGAAAAAGACAATCGAAATACACGCTGAATTTAGTGAAAAAGTCCTAAAGTTTGCAACAGTGATCCCTCCTGCTGCCTTTTCCTATTCTCTGGCAGACCAGGGGCCTCATGTGCATACGCACAAAAATGTAGCATGTGCCCTTTTTCACGTACACTAAGGTGGTCCTTCAGGCTTTGCCACATTTGATTTAATCAGTGTAAAAGATCAAGGCAAAAACACAACTTTACCTCTTTTGCAAATGCATTTAATGTTTCAAATTCATTCATATTTGTGAGGATGCTATTTATTGTTAGATTATCTAGGCAATGATTTTGCCACCGATTGCTGTCACAATGTGTTCTTGTGACTCCAGCACAGCTTGGCCTGTGAGGCGGACAGCAGCAGCAGCCGATGGTCACGCCACATTAATGGCACCGGAAACGGTGGAGGAATGGGCCAACTTTGTTAGTTCTTCTGTGTTGTGATTATAAATTAAATAATCGAACAAGAGTCAAAAGTATTTTGTATAATTTTTAACATGCTAACATGTTTAAATTTAAAACATTTTAAACTAAATATTACATAATTTTCAACATGAAACTCTAATCTGCCTGTGAGGAGGCTACTGTATGACCACATTTTCCCGTAAATTACACAAATTATATTCATCTTGGGGGTAATCAGAGTCACCAAAATGTGCTCTTACCTTTTCTAAAGTTGTACGTATCATTGCAGCGACTATCTTTTCAAACAGGGAGAGCACTACTCTATGGTTCCCTCACCTGTTTTGGCCATCCACATCCATCTTCTTCTTGACTTTCTTTCTAATGTAGTACCACTTAATACTTATTTGTTCCTTTTTGCGGTTCTCTGACTCCACAGCATTCACAGGCTCACACACTTTATCCCACTCAACCCTCTTTCGTTCGCTGGAAACGCCAAAAAGAAGCCCCTCCTACTGCTTGCAGTGAATTCTGATTGGGCAGAGAGACGGGGATCTCAGGCACATGGCTAATTTCAATATGATTTGCGTATTTAAACGGCCAAGCAAACACGTTCGTTTAATTCCATGTTACGTGGGATGTAAAAAAAAAAAAAATAAGTGCTTGGATTAGTGCGTGCGCACACTTCTACGTCACTTCCTGTCAATGAGAAAGGACGCAAAAGAGAAAGGCTCCGCTCTTGCTACCGGAGTTTTTTTGTTAAATCTGAAGATTTTGACCACTGATTTGCGATCACAGCCACAGGAGAGTACCCTGGCATCTTCAATCTGATTTTGGTCAGTTGAGAGGCACTGGTACGCTGAAAGAAGGCGAGTTGAGAGAGCCGTTAGACTCAAGCCAAAGGCGCCTTGCCGCAGTTCAAAGCGGTTGCCTAGCAACCAAAAGCTACGGCGAGTTTACAGCTGTTTTAAAGTGATCCCGACGTCGCAGAGTGATATAAGTTGATAGGCTGACACCTCAAATTGATCTCTGAACGGCGCAAGATACGAAATTGTTGGAAAAAACAAGTTAAAGTGCCGCAAGTCGCTAAAGAAGCAACTGCCGTTAAGACACAAGCAAGAGGCAGTGACGTCAGTGACTGCCGCAATGCGAAAAGGTAAAGGGAAGGTTGAAATCCCGAAACCTTCGGGGTCAGCTGTTACAGAACACAACTGGGAACAAGATTTGAGGTTGGACACAGGACATGATGGGAATCAAGAAGTGATAATACAAATACTTGAAGAAATGAAAGAAGAAATGAAAAAAGAAATGAAAGAAGAAATGAAAGAATTGAAAGAATATCTGAGAAAAGTAACAACAGAACACCAACAAGATGTGAAAAGTCTGCAGGAAAATATAGAAAATCTGCAATCTCAGAACAACAGAAGAAATAATGAAGCCACTGAAATGGGCAAACGAATGAAGACCCTTCAAGAAGACAACAACATGTTGAGGAATATCATAGATGAAATGGATCAGGACAAACGAATGAATGATATCATCGTGACTGGGCACCGAATTAAACCAAGATCCTATGCGAAAGCTGTGAATAATGAAGGTGAACCAGAACAGCAAGTGGTCAACTTTCTGCAATCAAAGGAAATTGAAATTGACATTAATACCATCGAAACATGCATCCCACTGAACGGAAGAAACAACAACGCCACTCCAGTCGTGCTCGTGAAACTCGTAAACAGAAAATCTAAAATGGCATTGCTGAGACAGGGAAAGAAGCTGAAGGGAACAAATGTGTACATGAATGAGCATCTCACAAAACGCAATGCTGGAATCGCCAAGAAAGCACGCGACTTGAGAAAGCAGGGAAAAATCCAGGGAACTTGGAGCACCAACTGTAAAATCTACATCAAGCTGAATGGAGGTCCAGAAGCAAGAGTAATTGTTGTCCATGACATCAAGGACCTGGACAATTTTTAAAGTTTACACAGCTACCAAAACAACGATGATAATGGACTCCGACAGAAAACAAACACCCAAATTCAACATCGACACTACTATGTTCCAAGGGACGACTAAACAAGAGGACCTACATTCAGGATTGCATCCACCTACACTTATTGAGATTATTGAAACAACATCAAAGATTGTTGAACAAGAAAATATGGAACTAAAAAATTTCTGCAACAAAGATTACAAAAACCAGGATTTGGAAAATGATATAGATCCAGATACAAATTTTTTCTCCCACATCAGTAATAATTGTTTTTATTATACAGATGATCAATATAATAGCAACATTACATGCGATAACAAATTGTCAATTATTCATTTTAATAGCAGAAGCTTGTATGCAAACTACAACAACATTAAGAACTTTTTGGAACACATCAACGAACCATTCAAAGTGATTGCTGTTACAGAAACATGGATTGATGATAAAAAAGGAATAGATTTTGATCTGGAGGGATATGAACTAAACTACATCAACAAAACCAACAAAAATGGAGGAGGAGTAGCTGTGTACGTGATGAAGAACCTGAACTACAAAGTGGTAAAAAACATGTCATTTGCTATAGATAATATCTTAGAATGTATAACCATGTCAGGAAAAAAGCAAAAACATTTTCATCAGTTGTATATATAGATCACCTAAGTCAAGTATAGAAACATTTGAAGAATGGATCAAGGCTACTTACATGGACAATGGTCAAAGAATAATGTTCTTATGTGGTGACTTTAATATTGACTTATTGAACCCTAACAAGCAAAAGTCTATTGATGACTTCATTGATACAATGTACAGCATCAGTTTATATCCAAAAATCACAAAGCCAAGTAGACTCACAGCACACTGTGCCACGCTTATTGATAATATTTTTACCAATGAGTTTGACAATAACACTACAAGTGGTCTACTTATAACCGACGTTAGTGATCATCTGCCAGTTTTTACAATATATGATGGACACTACAAGAAGAAAATGGAAGACAAAAGGACATTTCGAAGACTGTGCACAGAGAAGAGGATGACTGCTTTAAAAATTGAGCTACAAAAGCAAGATTGGGACAATGTGTACAATGAAAAAGAGGTTGATGAAGCATATGAACATTTCTTAAAACCAGTTCATAATACTTTATGACAAACATTGTCCATGGATACAACTTAGTAATAAACAGAGAAAGAATAATCAACCATGGATGACAAAAGGATTAAAAAATGCTTGTAAGAAGAAGAATACACTATATAGAGAATCTATAGCACAAAGAACTATAGAGGCAGAAATTAAGTACAAAAAGTATAAAAACAAGTTAACAGAAATACTACGATCATGTAGAAAAGAATATTACAGTGAATTATTGGACAGGAACAAAAATAATATGAGAGCAACATGGGGCATCCTCAATAGCATTATTAAAAATGGCACAAAGAGGGACTACCCTCAATACTTTTTAGACGGAAATAAAAACAATGACAACATAAAGGAAGTAGTTGAAAGCTTCAATAATTATTTTGTAAATATTGGTCCAAAATTGGAAGAAAGGATTCCAGACCCAGTTCCAATTGAGGACTATAATGATACCATAGAGCGAAATCCCAACTCCATGTTCCTCAGTAATGTGACACAGGAGGAAATAGTTACAATCGTGAAAAAATGTAAATCTAAGACTTCAACTGATTGTAATGGAATTGATATGGAAACGATAAAAAAGGTTATAGAAGAGATCTCAGGACCATTAATGTATATTAGTAACCTATCATTTCAAACAGGTACATTCCCAAACAAAATGAAAATAGCTAAAGTTGCACCAATTTATAAGACTGGAGATAAACATCAATTTACAAATTATAGACCTGTTTCTTTATTTCCACAATTTTCTAAAATCATTGAAAAACTGTTTAATAACAGATTAGAGAGTTTCATAAATAAAAATAGAATACTCGAAGAGAACCAATATGGATACAGAGCTAATGTCTCAACTTCAATGGCTTTAATTGAAATTACAGAAGAAATAACCAATGCAATAGACAGTAAAAAATGTGCAGCAGCAGTTTTTATGGATCTAACTAAAGCATTTGACACAATTAATCACAATATTTTAATAAAAAAACTAGAACGATATGGCATCAGAGGGTTAGTCTTAAACTGGATAAGAAGTTATCTAACGAACAGGAAACAATACGTGAAGCTAGGCGAACACACGTCTACAACGGTAAATATATCCTGTGGTGTACCTCAGGGATCAATATTAGGACCTAAATTATTCAATCTCTATATAAATGACATTTGTAAAGTTACAAAAGATTTAAAGTTAGTATTATTTGCGGATGATACAACAGCGTTTTGTTCAGGAGAGAACACACAGGAGATAATACAAATAATAACAGAAGAAATTAACAAATTAAAAAGATGGTTTGACAAAAACAGACTATCGTTGAATCTTAGTAAAACTAAAATAATGCTATTTGGTAATAGTAGAAGAGAAAGTCAAACACAAATACAAATAGACGGAATAGAAATTGAAAGAGTAAATGAAACCAAATTTGTAGGTATAATGATTGATGATAAATTGAACTGGAAATCTCACGTAAAAAATATACAACATAAAGTAGCAAGAAACACGTCAATAATGAATAAAGCAAAACATGTTCTAGACAAAAAAATCACTTCATAGTCTATACTGCTCACTAGTGTTACCATATCTGAGCTACTGTGTAGAAATATGGGGAAATAATTACAAAAGTACACTTCATTCATTAACGGTGTTACAAAAAAGATCAGTTAGAATAATACATAATGTTGGATATAGAGAACATACAAATCCTTTATTTATTGAATCAAAGATACTGAAATTCCACGACATAGTGAATTTGCAAACAGCTAAAATTATGCACAAAGCAAACTATAACCTGCTACCCAAGAATATACAACAATTCTTCTCAACAAAAGAGGAGAAATATAATCTTAGAGAAAAATGTAATTTAAAACATTTGTACGCACGTACAACACTTAAGACCTTCAGTATATCAGTATGTGGAATCAAATTATGGAATGGATTAAGCAAAGCAATCAAACGATGTACTAATATGATCCACTTCAAGAAACTCTTCAAACTTAAAGTGTTTACAAAGTACAAAGAAGAAGAACCATGACAAACATTTTCAATTTATTTCATCCATTCATTCATTCATTCTTAAAGTAATCTTACTTTTCTCATCATATGAAATATGACTTTCTTCACCAATTATTATTATTAAATTCTTACTATTATTTATTTCTTTATTTTTATTGTGATTACATATGGAGTTTATTGTGAATAAATTGAGAACAGGAAGTGAATAAAAAAGTTTCAGCAACTTTGTAAAGAAAAGGGGTAGGATTAAATAAGCTCTGCTTCTTCCTACTCCTTTTCGAACATGCTGAAAAGAGAAACTGGAAATTGTGATGTATCATGTTGTATGCTTGCATGTTCGAAATAAACTCTAACTCTAACTCTAACACTTTAATACATCTGAAAAGTTTTTGGATTTGATTGTACACCAATTTTTAGTAGTAAATCTACCAACTCTCGAAGAGCAGCTGCACTCTTTTTGGAATTCACAATCCTCAAGTAAGACAAGAACACATTTTTTTTCTTTTTTATGCATTCTGAGTTAATAAATTAGCCAAGTAAGAGGTAGCTAACAATGCAACTAATGGGAGTACACTATTCCGTCCATGAAGCCCTCTAAAAAGCATAAAAAAACTGCCAACAATACTTCATTTACAACTTGAAACCTGAATATCAACCAAGTATTGACAATATTGTTATTCTAAGCACTAATGTTAACAAACTACTTAAAGCTACGCTACGATCACAGAGCGGTAACTAGCTTATGCTGCTATATTGACATATTGAGCCAGTGAGCTGCTGCATCGCCTCTGAGCTGGTGAAAGTTCATTGTAAATCATAAATCATGCCTCTCGCCTGGATTGTAGAAGGGTGTGGCTATAAACGGAGAAGGTGGTCAAGTTTAACATTCAACTTAGACCCGGATATGGCGAGAAAGACACAAAAATATGCTCATTTGTGCCCACGTTTTTTTTTTTGCCTACGGGAGGATTATGATTAATTCTTAATTTGAACGGGATGATACAAACATCCCATTAGTCGGCATCACAGTGAGAGCATACATTGTACAGTAAGTGATTGTCTTATTATGTTTGTAGTTTGTATACCCTGTTTAACACTGCTACATGATGCTCAGTGGTTCACTAAAGCTTAATCTATGTAGCACACAGTTTCTAAAGCTTGTAGCTCATCCTCCTTATATAAAGGGTTGAAAATATAAGGTTCTGGATCATCATTTGTCCCAAAGTAGTCTTTGTTGTCTCTCACACTGTCTGCCAAGAGCAGTAGTGGTGCTGTTGAAGGGAAAAGCGAACTTTGTGATGCCTCGATGAAATTAATATGCCGTTGTATGCTTAAAATGAGCAAAATATGTAAATATTACATGTTATTATTGTCCCTGTTACTGCATTACATATATATTGTACTTACAGTGTGTATATAAAACGATGGTGGAGCCTTTTAGATGTTTTTAAGAACGCTTTGAAGAATAGAGCTATTCCCATTAGCTACATTGTTAGCTGACTTTTGCTAGCGTTTATTTACAAATTAAAATGCATAAAAAAATATGAAAAACGTATGTGTTCTTTTGTCACATAAGTATTGTGAATGATGGACAAAAATAAATAAAAAGTGCAGTTCCCTTTTAATACATGAGGCCCAAGGTGCGTATGAGATGTGTTTGGAAATTCTATTTACTTTTAGGCATTGTAATGTCTAGCTAATGTCACAGTATTACAGTCCCTCTATTATGTGTTTATGACTAAAACAAATCTATTTGTGGTGGTCCAAATGTATTCATGGCGGGCTGTCACAAATAAATGAATCTATGTGAAACACTGGATCATCTTTAAAGTTAATGTTGTGGTTGAAAAAAGACTGTAAGAAGTAACACTCTTTATAAAGTACTATTTATTTTTCTTAATTGATAGTTCATGAACCAGACCCGTCAAGGAATAAAGATGGAAAACACTCCTGGAGGAAACCCTGCCATGCGCCCCGGCATGCGTCCTGGCATGCAACCTGGAATGCAACCTGGAATGCAGCCTGGCATGCAACCTGGCATGCAGCCTGGCATGCAGCCGGGTCTCCAACCCGGCATGCAGCCTGGCATGCAACATGGTCTGCAACCTGGGATGCAGTCCGGGATGAGTGGTCAGGTATGTCATCACAGGTTTTGCACCTTTTTGCACGAGCCAAGCAAGTAGCCTGACCTAATGAGTGTTTGTTTTTTTGGGTAGCCGGGTTTCCTGAACGCTCAGATGATGGCCCAGCGCAGCAGGGAAATAATGACAATGCAGATGAGGAAGCAGCGGATGTTGATGCTGCAACAGCAGCAGCAACAGCAACAGCAGCAGCAGCAGCAACAGCCGCAGCAGCAACAGACACAGGGGGCAGCAGCAGGATTCAGTCCTCCTCCAAATGTGACTGCGCCGGGAGGTATGGACGCTGCAATGGGAGGTTCGGCCATGAACAAGCCTGGATTCAACTACGGAGGTAACTATGGTGAGTTAAGAAAATAGAAACATGAGTTTGTTTGAACATGTTCTTTAAAAATATGATTAGTTAAAATAATCATCGCACAGGTGGCCGAGCTTTACCGCAGCTGTGTCCCAGTGTTTACATGACCACAGATTGTACTCACATGAACGATTCCTTCAAAAGGGAGGCACGCTCAGGGAGACACAATAACATTTCCATATTCCTAGAGAGTGCAGTTTTTTTTAGGTGTTTGCTGCATTAAAATTACGGGAGAAAGTGAAAGTTGCAATAAATTGTGATTTTCCCACTGTAATGATACAGGGAAATTTGCTGAAGAAAAGGTAATTAACAAATCTAAACAAAAAAATTAGAAAAGCATTTGACACACATGGCACACACAAATGTGAAAACTTTTTTTGCAAACAAAAACTACAGTAATGTAGCCTTCATATGACGCAAAAATAGAAAACGTTGACAGTTTAAAATAATTTATGTCGAAGACGAGTAATCAATATAAATCTTCAACAACATTACTACAGAATTGACTACCGGTACTCTTAAGTATATACAAGCTTCATTTCTAGTATTCTCCCTTGAAAAGATGCACTGTGGTTGAAGGGTGTACTCACTCTTGTGAGATATTTCAATATGTTCTTTATTCATGAAGTGTACGTGTAGGCTTAGTGTATTTTAATCCATATCTACACCAACATTGTACTCCAGCTGCTGGCATGTTTGTTGTTTACACATGTGACTTATTCACACACAGTTGTGTGAAACAAACACCAAAAGGCTGTCTTATTATTGCTATTATGCCTGATCTCCTCTGCCGTCCACAAGTTGCAGACATTCTTCATGAGAAATAAATGAGTGAATGAATGAAGGAATCTCGTTCAATGTAAACAAGGAAGTGAAGACATGGGGCGATGCAGGGAGACATTTGATTGGTTCGACATTTGCGTTGCGTTTGGTGCAGCTGGGACAAAATTGCGAGGCCGAGTATAATTAGCTGGGATGGTTTGAATATGTGTGAACTGGCGCAATCGTCATCACAAAATGTGAGGCACTGGAATTTTGCTCATACCGCTGCATTAAAATAAGAATTTGACACTGTTTTGTACTATTTTTAATGTGTTTAATATATGTACTGCACTTTGGTCAACTGGGGTTGTTTTTAAATGTGCTGTATAAATAATTCAACTGAACTAAACTAAAACTGGGAATAACTAAATGTATTTAACCTTGAAGATTATTTTTAAAATATATGCAATTAAATAAAGTATAAATACTTAATTTAATACTTTAATTATGGAATTTTTGCTATAAAAGTGTAGTTCTATAATCTATTGTTAAAATGTCGGATTGGGACTCGAAATCGGACCAAGTCTGAGGCCAAAAAAACATCCCTAATTAAGGCTACATTTATTTACAGAACATTAGCAACTGAATGACTTCAGGGCTGTTCTTTCTTTGCATGTGCAGGAATGAACCAACAGGGGGAGCCGTCATTAATGGCGGCGGGTAGCAGCTCACCAGGAAACATGATGACGTCACGGATGGGCGGCACTGCTCAGAACAACATGATGTCAGGAATGCAAGGGAATCCACATGGAGCGCCCATGTATCCATCAGGAGACATGAAGGGCTGGCCGCCGGGTGCAATGCCTCGCAAAAGGTATGCAACCTCCAATGTCCTCCTGCAAGTATTTAGACATAACCTTACTGTCATGACATTTTCTTTACATGCACAAGAAAAGCGTCCTCATTTGTGCGATACGTCTTTCTGTGTAGAGGGTATCAGTGGGGTCTTAAAAAGCCTTAAATCCAACAATTTTAATTTAAGGCCTTAAAATGTCTCAAATTCTCCTGAAATGTCATACAAGGTTCTAAATACGATTTTGAAAGGTCTTTAAAATCTATGATACTTTTATTTAAACCATGCATAAAATTAATCAGTCTTGCTTTTATATGTTTCGATTTTAGAGGACACAATAAAATAACTACAAAACGGAACTATGTGCCATCGGGTCAATATTATTCGCGCACCACAATCTAGTGTGCTGTGCGGATGCAGCGGCGTGTTACAGCTTAGCATAGGAGCGGAGAAAACTTAACGAAAGCCCACAGTAAAGCCGAATTACTTTCATAATATGAGTAAGTGTAAGTTCAATGATTTGTGGCTCCAGAACAATCAATTTAATGCATGCTTGAAGCCGGTGGATGGAAACATATAAAGTAGAGATGTCCGATAATATCGGACTGCCGATATTATCGGCCGATAAATGCTTTAAAATGTAATATTGGAAATGATCGGTATTGGTTTCAAAATGATCGGTATCGGTTTCAAAAGGTAAAATGTATGACTTTTTAAAACGCCGCTGTGTACACGGACGTAGGGAGAAGTACAGAGCGCCAATAAACCTTAAAGGCATTGCCTTTGCGTGCCGGCCCAGTCACATAATATCTACGGCTTTTCACACACACAAGTGAATGCCATGCATACTTGGTCAACAGCCATACAGGTCACACTGAGGGTTGCTGTATAAACAACTTTACCACTGTTACAAATATGCACCACACTGTGAACCCACACCAAACAAGAATGACAAACACATTTCGGGAGAACATCCGCACCGTAACACAACATAAACACAACAGAACAAATACCCAGAACCCCTTGCAGCACTAACTCTTCCGGGACGCTACAATATACCCCCCCCTGCTACCCTCACCCCCCCCCCCCCCACCTCAACCCCGCCCGCCTCAACCTCCTCATGCTCTCTCAGGGAGAGCATGTCCCGAATTCCAAGGTGCTGTTTTGAGGCATGTTAAAAAAAATAATGCACTTTGTGACTTCAATAATAAATATGGCAGTGCCATGTTGGCATTTTTTTCCATAACTTGAGTTGATTTATTTTGGAAAACCTTGTTACATTGTTTAATGCATCCAGCGGGGCATCACAACAAAATTAGGCATAATAATGTGTTAATTCCACGAGTGTATATATCGGAATCGGTAATTAAGAGTTGGACAATATCGGAATATCGGATATCGGCAAAAAAGCCATTATCGGACATCTCTAATATAAAGTATTTAGGACCCGGATGTGGAGGCATTGAAGAGGGAAGCGTTTGTAAACATTGCGGTGAAAGTACCGTATTTTCCGCACCATAAGCTGCCCCGTGTTATTAGCCGCACTTTCAATGAATGGCATATTTCAAAACTTTGTTTACCTATTAGCCGCCCCGTGTTATTAGCCTTACCTACGCTGCGCTAAAGAGAATGTCAAAAAAACAGTCAGATAGGTCAGTCAAACTTTAATAATTTATTACAAACCAGCGTTCTAACAACTCTGTTCACTCCCAAAATGTAATGTGCAAATGTGCAATCACAAAAATAGTAACACTCAAAATAGTGCAGAGCAATAGCAACATCAATAACTCAACTTTGCTCGAACGTTAATGTCACACAACACACAAAATAAACATTTAAAGCTCACGTTCTGAAGTTATTACTCATCCACAAATCCCTCGAATTCTTCTTCTTCTTCGGTGTGCTTCACTTGTTTTTTGACACCATCTGTGATGTGGACGCGCATGCAGTCGTAGATCAACAGGGACGGAGCTGCGTGAAAAAGGTCACCCGGTCTCTTCGCTCATTTTTCTTCATCCATCCATCCCTTCGAGTTAGCTTTCATGATGACGCCGGCTGGAAAGTTCTCTTTTGGCAAGGTCTTTCTTTTGAATATCACCATGGGTGGAAGTTTCTGGCCGTTAGCATGGCAAGCTAACGGATATTCACCGTACGTGCTCCCGTTGTATCCACAGTGCGGTTCACAGGAATATCAAAAGTCAGTGGAACCTTGTACGCGTGTCTCTTAGTAGGAGACATTTTGTGGTCTTTACAGAAACACACAAATGAAATGAAATATCCGCACGCTTCTTCTTCTACGGGGGCGGGTGCTCACCTTGGCGGTTGCTTACAGTAGAAGAAGAAGCGCTTCTTCTTCTATGGGGGCGGTTGCTTACCGTACACGAAGAAGCGCTTCCTCTTCTACGGGGAAAAAAGATGGCGGCTGTTTACCGTAGTTGCGAGACCTAAACTTTATGAAAATAGATATTAATATTAATCCATATATAAAGCGCACCGGGTTATAATCCGCACTGTCAGCTTTTGAGAACATTTGTGGTTTTTAGGTGCGGCTTATGGTGCGGAAAATACGGTAAATGGAAGGATGATGTAAAAGTCAAAAATCCGGGAGAAGTCTGTGTCAAAAACACTTGCACAACTATACAAGAATCCTAAGGAGTGTTTTGTGGGTAAAGTGGTGCCAATTGACGAAGGATATCAATATGAGATATTTACTAGTGAAATCGTACTAAAACATACAGTAAGCGTGCACTAATTTCTCTGTGGTAGTATTATACTCACAGCAGTAAAAATTATGAAAGAAACATACATAATTATCATATATTATTCATTCCAATAATTTCAGATCAGCTTCTTATGCCTAATATTTTCTCTAAGTTTATACAGCAACTGACATTGAAAGCTATAAAGGTTGTCTGTTTAGTGTTCTGGTTGGGTGAGGAAAGCAAGAAGATTTGAGAATGTCATCTTGTCATGCTTAAAATAAAAATGTGTCCTTGTTTTCTAGCAATATGTTTTCAAAAAAGGCACAATACCGGGTGAAAATGTATTCATTCATACCAGATACAAATTGATCTTAGTAAATTTGAATGTTATCAACATTATTCACACCTAAATTCTGTTTGAGGCTTTCAAACCATAATCGCCTTCTTTCTTTTTAGACAATCAGTCTGTGTGCACTCTGTTTTTTTACAACTTTGTGCAAATATAGTAGTAGTACTGTGGATGTTTTTATATGTTTGCTTAATAATTCTGACATCTGTAAAAGCACTGCAAAAGTTAACCATTTAGCTTTCGCAGAGATGCTAACTGTCCCTTTCACAGACAATATATTGTTGTCTTTTCCTCTACATTGCTGACCTTCTGGTTGGTGTTGTTACATGGAAACACTTGATATGCAGCACACACTTCTATGGCAAATCAGAAAAATAGCTGTTATGTTTTGCAGCAGTAAGTCAGACCCGTTTCCAGTGAGGGTTGGACTCCGCCAGGGCTGCCCTTTGTCACCGATTCTGTTCATAACTTTCAAGGACAGGATTTCTAGGCGCTGTAAGGGCGTTGAGGGGATCCGGTTTGGTGGCTGCAGGATTATGTCTCTGATTTTGCAGATGATGTGGTCCTGATGGCTTTATCTGGCCAGGATCTTCAGCTCTCACTGGATCGGTTCACAGTCGAGTGTGAAGCGACTAGGTTGAGATTCAGTCAGAGTCCATGGTTCATGCCCGGAAAAGGGGGAATGCCATCTCCAGTTTGGGGAAGAGATCTTGCCCCAAGTGGAGGAGTTCAAGTACCTCGGAGTCTTGTTCACGAGTGAGGGAAGAGTGGATTGTGAGATCGACAGGCGGATATTCAGTGATGCGGACACTGTATCGATCCGTTGTGGTAAAGAAGGAGCTGACCCGGAAGGCAATGCTCTCAATTTACCGGTTGATCTACGTACCCATCCTCACCTATGGTCATGAGCTTTGGGTTGTGACCGAAAGGACAAGATCACGGTTTACAAGCGGCCGAAATGAGTTTCCTCCGCCGGATGGCGGGGCTCTCCCTTAGAGATAGGGTGAGAAGCTTTGTCATCCAGGAGGAGCTCAAAGTAAAGCCGCTGCTCCTTGCTCCTCCACATCGAGAGAAGCCAGATGAGATGGTTCGGGTGTCTGGTCAGGATGCCACCCAGACGCATCCCTGGGGAGTTGTTTAGGGCACATCCGACCGGTAGGAGGCCACGGGGAAGACCCAGGACACATTGGGAAGACTGTTTCCTAGCTGGCCTGGGAACGCCTCGGGATCCCCCGGGAGGAGCTGGACAAAGTGGCTGGGGAGAGGGAAGTCTGGGCTTCCCTGCTTAGGCTGCTGCCCCAGCGACCTGACCTCGGATAAACAGAAGAAAATGGATGTATGTTTGCTGATATTTTTTTCAATTAGTTTACCATAGAGAGACTTCTGGTGTATTTAGTTAGTTCAACCATTTTGTTTTCCGTTGTGAAAAAGCATTGAATCAATTCATACTAGGGGTGTAACGGTACACAAAAATTTCGGTTCGGTACGTACCTCGGTTTAGAGGTCACGGTTCGGTTAATTTTCGATACAGTAAGAAAACAACAAAATATACATTTTTGGGTTATTTATTTACCAAATTTGCAAAATCTTCCACCCAAAATATTTTTCTTAGTGGAATATTTGATGTGAAGTAATCAGAACCTTGGATAGGTCAATAATTCATAATAACATTGATTTTGATTTAATATTATGTTTTGAGCAATGACAGTTTAAAAGAAAAAAAACTGCTTTGTTTTATTAGTCAACATTGCAACTTTTTCTAAATTACATTTAACCTTTAAGCTTTTTTATTTCACTTTTGTTACGTTTTTGTTTATTTTAATAGTATTTTTAGAATGTGCCGTGGGCCTTTAAAACATTAGCTGTGGGCCGCAAATGGCCTCCGGGGCACACTTTTGACACCCCTGCTATAGATAATAAAAAATTTAATCTGATAAATCTATGGATAAAAAGCAGAGCCTGTCGGCGCATGCGCGTTTATCATAACTCTCTCACTGTCTCTGTCTCTGCCCCTCCCTCACGAATGCTGCTGCGCGCACAATTTGTTTTGTTTTTAACCCCTTCTTAACCCTGAACATACATTGAAAATACACGCAACCCTAACTCAAAATGCCGGACATTTGAGGCATTTAAGAAAGTCCACCCTGACAGCTCCGTAAAAGAGGACATGTCCGGTGAAAAGAGGACGTATGGTCAGTCTATCGTAGCCCCTTAGCTGTTAGCATGCCGCGTGTTGTGCCTCGGTGTGCATTGTTTACACAACCTGCGTTACGCTACTTAATATGTCCGTGTGGAAACTCGTTTGGTACACCTCCGAACCGAACCCCCGTACCGAAACGGTTCAATACAAATACACGTACCGTTACACCCCTAATTCATACACTTACAATTCATTCTGGCCCCCTGATTTTCCTTTGTCTTTGTCCATATGGATGGGAAATGGTCTTAAATTATTTTCAATATGGTCTTAAAGTCTTAAATGTGTCTTGTTAAAACCTGCAGAGACCCCGTGTGTAGGATTTAGTTGTTATTGTTGTCTTGCAGCTCATATCCCCAGCAACAGTTTGCCCAGCAGGCCAACCAAGGCCAGTTTGCAAACATGATGATGAGCAACTCCATGGGCAGGCCCGGCGCGGTCGGCGGGGGCGGCTCGGCACAAATGGGCCAAATGCCGGCACAGATGCAGGGCCAGATGCCAGGACAGATGCAGGGCCAGATGGGCATGAACCCGATGGGAATGGGTCGCATGCCAATGGGGCCTGATCAGGTAAAGTTTGAGTGTGTCCTTGTCTTGATGTTTTTGAAAACTTTGTTGCATCTCCTCACCGCTTTTCTCTTTGCAGAAGTATTGCTGAGAACACGCCTCAATTCTACCACAACACACTACTCATCCAAGAGGACGCCTTGTGGGGCGACTGTGTTGAGCAGAACGGGACGACGGTACAATTGTCTCTGGCTGCACTTTAACCTGGAGGTTTCTGTACGGCGGGGGGGAAGGATTGCTGCAATATTTTTCATCTTTATAGCCTTTCTTTAAAAAGAATGATGCCTTCTCAACAATGTTTTTTGTTATGTTTCTGTTCCCCTTTTCTTCCAATCCTGTGTATGCGCCTCACCTTGAAGTCATTGGAAGCTATAAGCACACAGTTGGAGCAATAACGTCTGTTCTTTTCCACCCACTGAGCATCTCAACCTCTGTTTTTGGCAAACAAAAGGTACTGCAGTATTAGATGTCTCAAGCATCGTCTGTAAATAGGATTTGTAAATATTCTGCAAAATATATCAAACATGATTTTAAAAGCCTGTAATTGCACAAAGGATGAGACTTGCTTGTATTTTGTGTCAAGTAGGTCAAAGCTGATTTTTATTTTTCTGAAATCTTTCCAAATATTACAGGTCTGATGGGATTTCCGTTTCCTTTTTCCTTGTCTTTTTTTTTTTAATGTTTTATTTTTGTATTCTCTGACAATGTGTGTATGTCATGTCTTAGCGAGGCACTTTTAAATGTGATATGGATCTGACAAACTGAAGGTTTTGAGCTTTCACACTCAGAAGTTTTATTGGAAAGTGATGGAACTTTTTGAACCGTCAGTCACGTGGAACTATTTTATTGGGTGGCGTGCGAGTACAACGAAAAAGGACACAAGCTTCAACAACACTTCTGGTCCTTGCAGTTCTCCTTCCTGTTCAGTTTCCATGCAGTGTATTTTTTTAGCCATTTTCTTTTGGACTCTTGACTCTACCTTTTCAACATGCGCAATCCAAAGATATTTTCCCACATCTTTGTATAGTTTTTAAAGGTTCCTGGTGTACATTTAAGGATATACATTTTATTCAGATGGTAAATAGGTACATATAGCTCCGCAAATACATCTGATGGTTATGTCGTTAAATCTAAAATTGTTCTGCAGCACGTGGGCTTTCTGTGAAGTGCAGAAATGACTGGAAATTCTCTGCTGTGTAAACAGAAAAGTCCACTTCAAGACATATCAATAGTTCATGTATTTTTTTAAGAAACAACTTCATTTTATGGCCAGATTTTGTTACTTTGTGGGCGGTGGGGGAAAAAAAAGAACTTTGTAATGTGAGATCTTTTAGCTGTCTCGAGGTATGAAAAGCTGTCATTTTACAAGATGTATATTACAGATTTGTTTTTTCAGTTGATGTTGATATTGATGTAAATACAAATTTCTATTTAAACACTTTTGATTGTGGACCTCTGATTTTCAGCGGGCACATCACCTGGTATATAATGTTTACAAAATAAAGAAACAAAACCAAAATGTGTCAAGTTATTGAAGGGAAAATATGTGCCCATGTATCTCACAGTACCAAACCAGCTTTATTCATGTAGCCCTTTATTTGAATATTGACTCATTTATTTGTCACATTTCCAGCTAAAATGATTATCCTTGAGTCCATTGTTCCTTTGAAAAATATGACTAAATATTTTAATTTCAATATAAAGTAAATTTACCCTCGATGGTGTGTATATTGTTGCACTTGCTTTACACACGTATGTGTGCAAGGATACATGTCAGCTCGAGAGAGAGACCGATTGTGTCCCAAATGAATTATGCGTTTACCGGAAATGACAATCGCAATTTGTAGTCCCCTATTAATCTTATCCTTAAAATGAATGTATTTTCTATTTTGATTATATATTATAGTGTATATTTGGTTTCAGTGGTGTGCCGTCAGGGCCAGCAAGGCCTTCTCTGCTGGCCTAACATAACCAGAAATCATGATCATAATTAAAGATACAATAATTTTTTTTAACTTCCTTTCCCTAAATATCTAAAAGTATTCATATTCTCATGTCATATTATGCTCCTTCCAGTGCTATTTTTAGTTTGTGTCTGTGGGGGGAGGTGTGGCCAGCGCGCCTGCAGGAGCAAAGGTCACCGCCTCTGTCTATGGTGCTGAGGACGAGCACCATCGGCTGGGGGCGGGGCATGTGCTGACGGCGAGACACAGCTGACAGGTGATTAGATTTCACAGGTGGTACGTGTTAATCGAATCATCTGTTGTCTTTAACAGTAAGCGGCCGAGAGCAGGGGAGGAGAGAGGATACGGACGTGACTGACAAACAATCTATGCACAATAAAACTTTGTTAAAACTGCACGCTTGGCTCCTGTGCCGTGTCTACTGTGGAACTGCTAGGAAGCAACTTCTACAGTATCCAATCAGAATTCAGCTAGCTTATGTTGCCATGCTGTACGAAATCTGCCCGGGGCCTTCAGAATCAACAATGCGGGCGTCCGTGTACTGTAAGTGATCGGGGACATACAGTTGATAGACAGTTGCGATAGCCAATCAGATCACGAGTTGTTGTCAGTAAGGCCTTCTAGATGGCCTCGTGTTGAACGTGACATTAACGCGTCCTGTGATTGGATACTCATCGGGACCTTTAGCGGATGAATTTGAGAACACATAGAGTTGATAGACAGTTGCGATGGCCAATCAGATCACAAGTTGTTGACAGTAGCCTATCCAAGTAGCCTGATGTTAACGAGACTGTGATTGGATACATACTTGTCACTCCAAAGTGAGTATCCATTCGCAAGTTTCAATTTAGCAGGAAGTGTTGCACCGTAGCCAGACCGGGATAGCAGAGAGGGAGAACAAAACGTTGATTAGGTGGCAGATATATATTTGCGAGGCTATTTTTAGAAGGATATTTAAAGAGAAACTACATCTTGTGAATCTAGCTCAGCTGTTCTGGCGATGAAATGGGGAAATGCTCGCCATTTCCACTCGACTAAGCCGACGACGAGGGGCACCACTGGCTTATACGACATCGAATGGGTCCTACTAACTGTGAGTTCAAATATTTTATTTTTTCACTTTTAATGTTTTTTGACATTTCAATTTTGACAGTACCACATAAGATATGTTTTAATTGCTGGTGCGTTTTAATTGCGCCAGTTTTGTACTCTGTTGATGTGATTCAATGACCAGTAGGGCGTAAATGTGTTCCTGTATAGTATTTCTCCAGCAATGGTCATGTGGTGACATCAATTATAGTATTTTGAGAGGTAATCTTTAAAGTCGGACATCACTGAAGGCCCAGGTGGGAAACGCACGGCCCGCCACAGTTTGGTTTTGAATGACTATGAAAGATAGGAGATAGTCCCTCCTCTTCCGGCTCCACACTTCACTTGGCCTGTGTGTTGAATGGAACATTAGGGAACTTGCAGCTCACTTCATTTATGTGCTTATGCTAATGGTGTGTTCCATTTACCTTGGAAATCAAAACTCGACGGGCACCCAAGTCGAAATTCCGAATACGCAGTCAAAAATTCCGACATCCCAGTACAAATTGAACGCACCATTGAAACCTAAGCAGCTTTCCGATTTGTCTGCGCATGCGTTTCATTTAAAGTATGCATGCGTAAACATAACTTCCTGCTGTTCTACTACAGTTAAAGACTTCATTAAAAAAAACATATGTACATTCAAAATATTTGGGTAGCAACAAATTGAGTACTATAATTATGAGCCTTTTTATTCATGACGCCAATGTAATATATCAGCGGATTTGTCATGTTACCCTTTTGAGTACCTGTGAGTCAATGAAATTTGAATCTTTGTTGAGTACTCGTGAGTTAATAAATCTCAAGTCTACATCGAGTACCTGTTACTCAGTGAAACTCGAGTCTTCTTGAGTGCCTGTAAGTCAATGGAACCCGAGTCTTCGTCGAGTACCTGTGATTCAGTGAAACTCAAGTCTTTGTCAGCCCACAAGTTGGCGAAACTCGAGTCGAGTTGTGTCAAGCACATTTAGTCAGTGAAAGTCGAGTCTTCCTCGACTACTCGTGAGTCAGTGAAACTCGAGTCTTTGTTGAGTACTTGTGAGTTAATAAATCTCAAGTCTACATCGAGTACCTGTGACTCAGTGAAACTCGAGTCTTCTTGAGTATCTGTAAGTCAATGGAACCAGAGTCTTCGTCGAGTACCTGTGATTCAGTGAAACTCAAGTCTTTGTCATCCCACAAGTCGGTGAAACTCGAGCCGAGTCGTGTCAAGCACACTTTAGTCAGTGAAACTCGAGTCTTCCTTGAGTACCCATAAGTCAGTGAAACTCAAGTATTTGTTGAGTACCTGTGAGTCAAGGATATTTGAGTCTTTGTCGAGTATTTGTGAGTTAATAAAATTCAAGTCTACATCGAGTACCTGTGACTCAGTGAAACTCGAGTCTTCTTGAGTACCTGTAAGTCAATGAAATTCGATTTGTCGTCGAGTACCCGTTCGTCATTGAAACTTGAGTCTTCGTCAGTGACACCAAGTCTTTGTCGCGCACCTGGGAGTTAGTGAAACTCAAGTTTACATAAAATATGGGCTAATAATACGTGTAAAAAATATATACTTATTGACATGTTACCTGGATTTTTGTTTTGATTTAGCAAATAGTAGCAGGGTGAGTAACTGGAGATAAGTACCCATGAGTCCCATCCATCCATCCATCCATTTTCTACTGCTTGTCCCTTTTGGGGTTGCGGGGGGTGCTGGAGCCTATCTTAGCTGCATTCAGGCGGAAGGTGGGTTACACCCTGGACAAGTCACCATCTCATCGCAGGGCCAACACAGATAGACAAACATTCACACTCACATTCACATGCTAGGGACAATTTAGTGTTTCCAATCAACCTATTCCCGATTCAGTAAAAAAAAAATATCATGAGTTACAAATGACTCGTTCTGTATGTACATTCAAAATATTTGGATAGCAACAAATAGGGATAGCCGATAAATGCTTTAAAATGTAATATCGGAAATTATTGGTATCGGTTTTTTATTATCGGTATCGGCTTTTTAAAAAATGTTTATTTTTATTTTTATTAAATTGACATAAAAAACACAAGATACACTTACAATTAGTGCACCAACCCAAAAAACATCCCTCCCCATTTACACTCATTCACACAAAAGGGTTGTTTCTTTCTGTTATTAATATTCTGGTTCCTACATTATATATCAATATAGATCAATACAGTCTGCAAGGGATACAGTCCGTAAGCACACATGGTTGTGCGTGCTGCTGGTCCACTAATAGTACTAACCTTTAACAGTTAATTTTACTCATTTTCATTCATTACTAGTTTCTATGTAACTGTTTTTATATTGTTTTACTTTCTTTTTTTTTAATTCAAGAAAATGTTTTAATTTATTTATCTTATTTTATTTAATTAATTTTAAAAAAAAAAGGACCTTATCTTCACCATACCTGGTTGTCCAAATTAGGCATAACAATGTGTTAATTCCACGACTGTATATATCGGTATCGGTTGATATCGGTATTGGTAATTAAAGAGTTGGACAATATCGGATATCGGCAAAAAAAGCCATTATCGGACATCCCTAGCAACAAATTGAGCACTTCAATTATGAGCCTTTTTATTCACGGCGCCAATGTAACGTAACATAGCGGGATTTGTCATGTTACATTTTGGCCAGCAGGGGGCAAGATTGCCCTTGAACGCCGCCTCATCTGCAACCTACACATGCAATAGCTTAAAATTGTCACTAGAGGGCAGCACTTGCTAGCAAAAAAAACGAGCCTTTTATCCTCATGCAATTTAATGACATAATTGTGTTGACCACATTTTTTTTGTCCAATTAAAATACTATTAAATAACGAAAAAATATCTGCTCATGAGGATACATATCAAAGTTAAATCTAAATTGTGTAATTGTGCAATGGAACAATTACGTTGTATGTATTTGCTGTGACGTGTGTAGCAGATCTCTATCACAAGCGTGGAGTTTTCTCTCTCTCTCTCTCTCTCTCCCTGCGTGTTGGCGCGCTTCCCGGCCCATCTGCGGCCTGGCCCGTGGATTAGAGTTTGTTAATGTTTCAATCAGCTGTGTGCCGAGGAATGTGGAGCTATTTAACCTGAACTTCCCCAGGTGTGCCGAGGCGCCGCTCAGTCTGGGCCCCGCCGCCCTCCCCTCCCCTCCCCTCCCCTGCCCTTGGCACAAAGCTATCACACAAACACAATCACACGCTGGCCACGCCGGCCTGCAGCTGTGCGCATCGCACCGCAGGGAAATGGGAAAAACATTGCACCAGGGAGACGGAATACATCTTCCAATGAATCGCCTCCCTCGCCAAAGCCCCGTTTTAACCCCTGATTGACACCAGAGAACACGCGTTTAACTGACAACTGTCGAAGGGAAAGTCTTTTCTTTAAATCAGGGGTCGGCAACCCGCGGCTCTAGAGCCGCATGCGGCTCTTTAGCGCCGCCCTAGTGGCTCTCTGAAGCTTTTTCAAAAATGTATGAAAAATGGAAAAAGATGAGGGGAAAAAATATATATTTTTTGTTTTAATATGGTTACTGTAGGAGGACAAACATGACACAAACCTCCCTAATTGTTATAAAGCACACTGTTTGTATTAAACATGCTTCACTGATTCGAGTATTTGGCGAGCGCCGTTTTGTCCTACTAATTTTGGCGGTCCTTGAACTCACCTTAGTTTGTTTACAATGTATAACTTTCTCCGACTTTCTAGGACGTGTTTTATGCCACTTCTTTTTCTGTCTCATTTTGTCCGCCAAACTTTTAACGTTGTGCGTGAATGCACAAAGGTGAGTTTTGTTGATGTTATTGACTTGTGTGGAGTGCTAATCAGACATATTTGGTCACTGCATGACTGCAAGCTAATCGATGCTAACATGCTATTTAGGCTAGCTATATGTACATATTGCATCATTATGCCTCATTTGTAGCTATATTTGAGCTCATTTAGTTTCCTTTAAGTCATCTTAATTCAATGTATATCTCATGACACACTATCTGTTTGTATTATGGCTTCTAATTTGTTGCGGCTCCAGACAGATTTGTTTTTGTATTTTTGGTCCAATGTGGCTCTTTCAACATTTTGGGTTGCCGACCCCTGCTTTAAATCATGTCACCCATGACTCTTTGCTACTTCCAATAGTTTTTTTTGAACAGACTTCTGCTATGTTGTTTACTGCTGAGCTGAAACTTTGCTTCTATTTTGGACATTTGAAGTGAACATGATCCCTTAATGAGCCAAATGAGTGATTTAACTGCCTGTGACCACCAACTTTGAGCTTTTATGCTGCCAAATGTAACACCGACTGACTTAACGAGCACTTTACATTTTTCCAGGAGCCAGCCATGATGTAGGTCAGGGGTGGGCAAACTACGGCCCGCGGGCCACATCCGGCCTGATAGTCCCTTCAATTCAGCCCGCCAAATATTAGACCTAGACCAGAGGTTCTTAACCTGGGTTCGATCGAACCCAAGGGGTTCAGTTTACACAGTACAGTACATATTCCATACAATTGACCACTAAATGGTAACACCCGAATAAGTTTTTCAACTTGTTTAAGTCGGGGTCCACGTTAATCAATTCATGGTAATGTGTGTAAAGTGTGTAATTTGTTGTGAGTTTATGCACTGTGTTGGTTTTGTTCTTCGAACAAGGTGAAGTTAATGCACGGTTCATTTGTGCGCCAGTAAAAAAAACATAACTTTTTCTTGAATTTGAAAAAAAACAACATTTTATTTTTCACTAAAGAAGGGTTCGGTGAATGCGCATATGAAACTGGTGGGGTTCGGTACCTCCAACAAGGTTAAGAACCACTGACTTAGACTTAGACTTAGACAAACTTTAATGATCCACAAGGGAAATAGTTCCACACAGTAGCTCAGTGACAATGATGGAAAGTATAAGGATGGACAGGACAATGCAGGTGTAAATAGACTAAATATAGCAATATAACATATATACGTAATATTTACATAATATATGTACAATATATCATATATACTGATATATTATTTTATGTCTATATCAGTGGTTCTTAACCTTGTTGGAGGTACCGAACCCCACCAGTTTCATATGCGCATTCACCAAACCCTTCTTTAGTGAAAAAAAAATATAAAAACATTTTCAAATTCAAGACAAAGTTATATGTTTTTGGTAACACTTTAGTATGGGGAACATATTCTAAGTATTAAAGACTTAATTTAGAGTTATTTGGTTAGGGTTAGAGGTTTAGGGCCAGGGTTAGAGGGTTAGGGTTATAATAAGGCCATGCCGAATAAGGCATTAATAAGTACTTAATAATGACTAGTTAAGAGCCAATATAATACTAATTTGCATGTTAATAAGCAACTAATTAATGGTGAATATGTTCCCCATACTAAAGTGTTACCATGTTTTTTTACTGGTGCATAAAATTAACCGTGCATGAACATCACCTTGTTCAAACAACAAAACCAACACAGTGCATAAACTCACAACAAATGACACACCTGCAAATCAGTCTGACTTCTGCTGTTGCCGTATCCGTAATACGCCGATAGGGAGAAGTTTGTATTTACACGATGAGTCGGGTGTGTTTTGACCTCCGCCGAACCCCTGAGCCCGACTCACCGAACCCCTAGGGTTCAATCGAACCCAGGTTAAGAACCACTGGCCTATATAATATATACAATATATAACAATGGCCATGTACAATATTACAGTATACGTGACAGCTGCAGCATAAGATAGAGAGTAGATCCAGCAGAAAATAGAAAATAGACATTAAAAACAAAGAGAAGAAGCTGACATGTCAGGTGTCAGGTAATAGACAGATGTCATCTATTGCTGTATGGCGAGTGATTATACAGCTGGATGGAGTGCGGAATAAAGGGGTTCTTGAATCGAACACTGTGGGAACGAAGCTGAAGGAGCATGTTGGAGTATGAACTCCGCTGTCCCTCAATTGTCTGGTGGAGAGGGTGGGCAGGATTGTCCATGATGGCGAGCAGTTTAAAAATGTTGAGTGTGAGTAACATTTTCCTTCTATTTAAGTTTATTAAACTTCTTATATTTAGTTAATATTAACTTGTTTGCAGATTATGTAACTGCTACTTACAATAATTAACTCACAGTTACTTAAAACTCAGTGGATTAAACATAATTTTGTCTTATTTTGAAAGAACAAATCATTAAATCGAATCAAAAATAAATTAAGAATGAATTAATCGCATTATAGATTTGTATTGTTATTATACTCTGCGTGTGTATGTATATATAAATTATTACATGCACACACACACACACAGAGGAAGTGCTTTTATTTTGTAGCATCTGTGTGCACTTCCTCTTCAGGCATCAGACACGAGGAGGAACATTTTTGAGTTGGCTTAATTGGCAAGTTTAATTCAATTATAATTTAAAAGTACATCTAACATAAACTCCAAATATTTACGATCTGATATACTGAAATATTTGAGTATATGAACTCAAAAAATATTGCCTCACTTTTGTTGTGTTCTGCTTACTTATTGGGGTTTGCAGTGTACATGCTAAGTTAGCTCAGGATTGTTTAAATATTTGACGAACCAAATGAGTGTAATATCGTTACGGAGTACCAACTCCAGTTGCATTTGAGTCTTCGCCGAGCATCCGTGAGTCAGTGAAATTCCAGCCTTTGTTGAGTTCCCATGAGTTAATGGAAGCCGAGTACCTGTGAATCAGTGAAACTCAAGTCTTTGTCAACCCACAAGTCGGTGAAACTCGAGTCGAGTCGTGTCAAGCACACTTTAGTCAGTGAAACTCGAGATTTCCTCGAGTACCCGTGAGTCAGTGGCACTCGAGTCTTTGTTGAGTACTCGTGAGTTAATAAAACTCAAGTCTACATCGAGTACCTGTGACTCAGTGAAACTGAAGTCTTCCTGAGTACCTGTAAGTCAATGGAACCTGAGTCTCCGTCGAGTAACCGTGAGTCAGTGAAACTCGAGTCTTTGTTGAGTACCTGTAAGTCAAAGGAACCTGTGTCTTCGTCAAATACCTGTGAATCATTGAAACTCGAGTCTTTGTTGAGTACCTGTTAGTCAATGGAATTTGAGTCTTTGTCGAGGACTCGTGAGTTAATAAAACTCAAGTCTACATCGAGTACCTGTGACTCAGTGAAACTCGAGTCTTCTTGAGTACCTGCAAGTCAATGGAACCTGACTCTTCGTCGAGTACCTGTGAATCAGTCAAAGTCAAGTCTTTGTCAACACACAAGTCGGTAAATCTCTGGTCGAGTCGTGTCAAGCACACTTTAGTCAGTGAAACTTGAGTTTTTGTTGAGTACTCATGAGTTAATAAAACTCAAGTCCACATCGAGTACCTGTATCCCTGCAGACTGTATTGATCTATATCAGGGGTGTCAATCTCAAATACAGAGTGGGCCAAAATTTCAAACTGAACAAAGCCACGGGCCAAGGTTGAACAAATTAACCTTTTAATACGAACCCAAACAAGTTTTGCATTGAATATTGAACAAGCAAGGCTTTTATAACTTTATAGTGACATGCAAAATCGAGTTTCAAATAATAATAATAATAATAATAATAAAAAAATATCAATGGCATATCAAATACAATTTAAATAAAAATTGAAGGCCTCTTTTCTATTTGCAGCCTTCTGAGGTAAATATCAACATGAACTTTTTCCACAGGCTAATTAATTTGAAAATAAAATAACACTGAATAAACCAACCATTCAGGACTTTAAACTGCTCAGTTTGCAACACACTGATCTAATCTGATGTGCCCAAGCCAGATACCTGCCATCTTTTCTTGGATGCTAGTTCATTAATGTCGGGGCTCAGGCTTTGAGCTGAGGCAACCTTCATTATCGAACGAAGGTGTTCATCAGTCATTATATCTCGTAGTCCACCCGAACCACAGTCTTGGGGGCGTGCCTTAAAGGCACTGCCATTAACGTCCGCTTTTCATCCATTCTAACAACGTGCCGGCCCAGTCACAGGGATATGTGCGGCTTCTGTCCGCACACACAGAAGTGAATGCAACGCATACTTGATCAACAGCTTACAGGTTACACTGAGGGTGTCGATATAAACAACTTTAACACTATTAGAAATATACGCCACACTGTGAATCCACACCAAACAAGAATGACAAACACATTTCGGGAGAACATCCGCACCGTAACACAACATAAACACAACAGAACAAATACCCAGAACCCTTTGTTTGCAGCACTAACTATTCCAGGACACTACAAAATACACCCCCCCCCCCCCCCCCCATTCCTTGTAGTGTCCCGGAAGAGTTAGTGCTGCAAAGGGTTCTGGGTATTTGTTCTGTTGTGTTTATGTTGTGTTACGGCGCGAAATGTGTTTGTCATTCTTGTTTGGTGTGGATTCACAGTGTGGCGTATATTTGTAACAGTGTTAAAGTTGTTTATATTGCCACCCTCAGTGTAACCTGTATGCTGTTGATCAAGTATGCGTTGCATTCAATTGTGTGTGCGTGCAGAAGCCGCACACATCATGTGACTGGGCCAGCACTCGTTGGACTGGTTGAAGATTTTCGGGAGGGGCACTGAAAATGTTGAGTCTCTCGGAAGGGTTGTCAAGTATGAGAATTAGCGGTGAATGCGGTGTTACCGCGGCACCGCCGATTACTGCGCCAGGCCAGCTCTAGTGTTAATTTGATATCGCCTCAAGGGCCAAGTGAAATTACACGGCGGGCCAAATTTGGCCCGCGGGCCAGAGTTTGACACCCATGATGTATATTGATATATAATGTAGGAACCAGAAATATTAATAACAGAAACAACCCTTTTGTGTGAATGAGTGTAAATGGGGGAGTGAGGTTTTTTGGGTTGGTGCACTAATAGTAAGTGTATCTTGTTTTTTTTATGTTGATTTAATTTTTTTTTTTTTTTTTTTAATTCTTGTGCGGCCCGGTACCAATCGAGCCACGGACCGGTACCGGGCTTTAAACCATAACCAACCATGCATCACTATAGTTCTTGTCTCAAAGTAGGTGTACTGTCACCACCTGTCACATCACGCCCTGACTTATTTGGAGTTTTTTGTTGTTTTCCTGTGTGTAGTGTTTTAGTTCTTGTCTTGCGCTCCTATTTTGGAGGCTTTTTCTCTTTTTTTTTTAGGTATTTTCCTGTAGCAGTTTCATGTCTTCCTTAAAGCGATATTTCCCGCATCTAATTTGTTTTAGCAATTAAGAATATTTCGGTTGTTTGTATCCGTCTTTGTGGGGACATTGTTGATTGTCATCTCATGTTCGGATGTACATTGTCTTTGCTCCACAGTAAGTCTTTGCTGTCGTCCAGCATTCTGTTTTTGTTTACTTTGCAGCCAGTTCAGTTTTAGTTTCATTCTGCATAGCCTTCCCTAAGATTCAATGCCTTTTCTTAGGAGCGCTCACCTTTTGTTTATTTTTGGTTTAAGCATTAGACACATTTTTACCTGCACGCTGCCTCCCGCTGTTTCCGACATCTACAAAGCAATTAGCTACTGGCCGCCACCTACTGATATGGAAGAGTATTACACGGTTACTCTGCCGAGCTCTAGACAGCACCGACACTCAACAACAACACATCATTTACAGACTATAATTACTGGTTTGCAAAAAACATTTTGAACCCAAATAGGTGAAATTAGATAAGTGGTTGAAAAACACTGACTTAGATATTGGGCTTCACTATGTAAAGCGCTTTGAGTCACTAGAGAAAAGCGCTATATAAATATAATTTACTTCAAATAAAACCTGTGTTTTTAATGGAAGCTTAGGCCTACTGCGCTACTGTATTTTAATGTTGGTCGTGACGGTGGGACTTGGTCTTGATGTTTGGTCCAACAGTTTAGCATATAATGAACTACATTCAATTGCCTTTGACGCCTTTTAAAAGTAAAAAAACAACAACCAAACATTTAAAAAGTTTAAAGTAGGGATGTCCGATAATGGCTTTTTTGCCGATATCCGATATTCTCCAACTCTTAATTACCGATATCAACCGATACCGATACATACAGTCGTGGAATTAACACATTGATTTGGACAACCAGGTATGGTGAAGATAAGGTCCTTTTTAAAAAAATTTACAAAATAAAATAAGATAAATAAATTAAAAACATTTTCTTGAATAAAAAAGAAAGTAAAACAATATAAAAACAGTTACATAGAAACTAGCAATGAATGAAAATGAGTAAAATTAACTGTTAAAGGTTAGTACTATTAGTGGACCAGCAGCACACACAATCATGTGTGCTTACGGACTGTATCCCTTGCAGACTGTATTGATATATATTGATATATAATGTAGGAACCAGAATATTAATAACAGAAAGAAACAACCCTTTTGTGTGAATGAGGGAGGGAGGTTTTTTGGGTTGGTGCACTAATTGTAAGTGTATCTTGTGTTTTTTATGTTGATTTAATAAAAAATAAATAAAAAACAAAACAAAAAATTATACAGATAATAAAAACACTGATACCGACAACTTCCGATACTACATTTTAAAGCATTCATCGGCATCTCTGGTTTAAAAGCAAAACACAAAATGCACAGACAAGAGTAGGTTCTTGTTGAAAAATAATTGTCTTGTTTTAATAAAAAACATGGATAAAGTACATTGTAAGAAAACAATATGTTCACATAATGTGTCATTGTAATATACAATACAGTTTGTCGCTCAGGAATCTGAGAAATGATCACTTTTTCTTTTCTTTTTGTACAAAATTGTGGAATGACGTCTTTAAAAGTTTTTGGGGGGGGCACAAGATGCAAGAACTGAACAAGAGTCTTGTAGGTCCCTGGTCCACCACACCCCCCCCATACTCTGGGGGAGGGAGGGGGGGGCAACCCGGCCTTGGAGTGGACACCTTCCTCTGTCAGGAGCCTTGAAGAAACATCCTTGACATCTTCTCCACGGGAGGAATGTCCACGCAATTCGCGGATTAGTCTTTTTCTCTCTTGGGGGTTGAAATGTTGACAAACACATCCCCCCCACCCCCCCCGGCACAGTTCGAGCTTGGACGCGGTGACGTCATGGTTAGCGGCACATGATCCTGTCGTCCGAGCAGCCGCTCTGAAAGGAGAGACACACTTCCGTTAGTATCATCATCATCACTCTTGGAGGTGGAGGTGGTGGTGGTGGTGGTGGTGGAAGCGTGGGGAGATATTCACCTCCACGGCGATGCCGGCGAGCTCCGCGTTGAGGGCGGTGAGCGGCGTGCGCTGCGCCGCCTGCTGGCGACTCCTCTCCGGCTCGTCGAGCTCCACCTGCAGGTCCCAGATGTAGTCGATGACGTGCTGCAGGATCTCCACCTTGCTGGCCTTCTTGTTGGTGGGCAAGGTGGGCACCAGCTCCTTCAGCTTGCTGTAGCAGCTGTTCATGTCCTGCAGGAAGACGCTCATCTGCTCGTCCAGCAGCGGGATCTTGCACTTGGAGATGGCGAGGCTCTGCTCGGAGAGGCAGCGCACCACGTCCTCGCCGCCCACTTTGCCCTTCAGCGCGCACGTAGATCCAACAACTTTCATGGTTGACGACGTCTAAAGTATGTTCCAGAACGCCACCTCCGGACAAAACAAGGGTGCTTCTAGCGGTAGATTCTCCTCTGGAGAAAACGCAATGTTGACAGTTCGCGAAGTCCACATGGAGTGGCTTCTTGCTTTATATACCCAAGCGGTACTTAAGGGGCGGGGCCTCGCCGGGGGGAAGTCAGCCAATCCTGTGCGAGCGGGGCGTGTCCACACAAAAAAAAGAACTCCCTCCAATGAGCGAGCTCGCCTGGTTATCGGGATTTACAATCTGTTTGAGGGATGGCGTTACAAATGGAAACAAATGTGTGTCTTTTATGGCTAATATGTGGGAATCCAGCTGCCCGGAGCTCGAAGATCCGTGCAGGTGTAGACGGCCTGTGGAGAAGTGCCGGAATGAATGCTTCATGTTAATTAGGCGCTGCAGATGTGACAATGGATCGCACCGATATCTATTTGTCACAGCTGCCGTGTGACAATTAGTCAACAACTTTTTGTCCTAACATGAACTCTTTTCGAAAGTCAAACTAGTCCTCTCTTATTTACAAGTAAAGACGATCCGGTTTTAGCAGTCGCTTTTGCACATTCCTTCACATGTTTCTGCAGCCTGTGCTGTGCTGCGGGGGTTGAAAGGATCGATACAAATGTCGACCACGACGCCGGAAAGGCGGTGTCTGTATCGAATTGGTATACAACCATGATGAGAGCTTTTCAGTTCTCTTCTAGGTAGAGATGCTAAATGCTTTAAAATGTAATATCGGAAATTATCGGTATCGTTTTTTTATTATCGGTATCGTTTTTAAAAAAAAGTTTATTTTATTTTTTTAAAAATTAAATCAACATAAAAAACACAAGATACACTTACAATTAGTGCACCAACCCAAAAAACCTCCCTCCCCCATTTACATTCATTCACACAAAAGGGTTGTTTCTTTCTGTTATTAATATTCTGGTTCCTACATTATATATCAATATATATATTAATACAGTCTGCAAGGGATACAGTCCGTAAGCACACATGATTGTGCGTGCTACTGGTCCACTAATGGTACTAACCTTTAACAGTTAATTTGACTAATTTTCATTAATTACTATTTTCTATGTAACTGTTTTTATATTGTTTTGAAGAAAATGTTTTTAATTCATTTATCTTATTTTTATTTTAAATTTTTTTTTTTAAAAGGACCTTATCTTCACCATACCTGGTTGTCCAAATTAGGCATAATAATGTGTTAATTCCACGACTGTATATATCGGTATCAGTTGATATCGGTAATTAAGAGTTGGACAATATCGGATATCGGCAAAAAAGCCATTATCGGACATCCCTGCTTCTAGGTGTATGTTTTTTTTAATGTGCTGTCCATGTTGTTGAGGAAATAACATATTTGAATGAGAGCTGGTAGTTTTTACATTTGTTGACCTATTTTGTACTACTCACTTAATGTGAAGTGAAGTGAATTATATTTATATAGCGCTTTTCTCTAGTGACTCAAAGCGCTTTACATTGTGAAACCCAATATCTTGATTGATTTATTGGTATATTTTTATTTCAAATATGCATAAAAACAAGAGCAAGCCTGATCCAATACAGTGCTGTAGCCTTAACAGCCATTATAACAAAATGAAAACAATGGACAATAAAAAACGAAAACAAATGAGCATTGGACTTTATTTTTTCTTTTTTTTTTTTACATATTTGAAAAGGAGTGAGAAGAAGTTTACACTTATTAAATCCCACCCCTTTTCTTTAAATCATAAATTACTCTGAGCTAGAATGACCTGTTCACTCTATGTACAAACTTAATGAACTTGTATATACATAAATTATAGATATATACATACATATGCACACTACACACATACATAGCCACACCATTACCACCATCTAAGTTACATTTTTAAACCAGTGTGGGTGGCACTGGGAGCAGGTGGGTAAAGTGTCTTGCCCAAGGACACGACGGCAGTGACTAGGACAGCGGAAGCGGGGATCGAACCTGGAACCCTCAAGTTGCTGGCACGGCCGCTCTACCAACCGAGCTATACCGCCCTATTGTAACTCAATGTAATAAAAACAAGTGGATATTATCAAACCATCTGAAATGATTGTATGAATATATTGTACACATATTCAATTTTATAATTGATCTGAATGTATACATTTATTTAGATTGTTCAATGATTGTGTAAATTCATCAAATTTATTACTTCATTTTTTCTGATCACAACCATTTTTTTTGTTCGAGAAGCTATTAAGTGAAAAGTATCTGTGTTGACTTGGTATCGAATCGATACGAAAATGTGCGGTATTGGCCACCCCTGGTGTTCTGTTCTGAAGCGCGCCCCTCCCCCCCCTCTCTCCTCTCAGATTGTCCAAACAAGCCCGCGCAGACTGGCAGGCGCCAGCGCGGTGACGTCACCCATTCATTGGAGCCTTGACGCCTGTCAGCCTGGCGCCGCTCGGGCGGTCTCCATGGAGACGTCAAACAAGAGAGCTCGCACTCCTCGCTCGTCCATTCACCTGCCCTGAGAACAAACCAGCTCCGGAGCTTTGTCGTCCATTTATCACCTTAAAGCAGGGCGATGACATTACCGCCCCGCGCACCTGCACAGGCGCCACCGTGGAGGAGGAGGAGGAGGAGGAGGAGGTGGAGGAGGAGGTGGAGGAGGAGGAGGAGGAGGAGGAGGAGGAGGAGGAGGGGTCGGAATTAACATTTTAACACAACATCACTTGCATTCTTTCACATGATCACTTTCACGTGCTCCTGTGGTTTGATTTTTTTTCTCTACATAAAAATATTTACATTTCAACCCTAAACTTTATTTGTATGTTGCAGGACAAATGACTACAAACCCCAGCGAAGTAAAACATTTTACTGTTTTCTAATGAATGGTTGCTATGCTGTTAACCACGTAACCATCAAAATGTAAAAAAAAACTCAAAACAAAACAAAACAAACTAATTAAAAAATAAAAATAAATACAAATAATAATAATTAAAAAATAATAATAATTAAAAAAAAAAAAATCCATCCATCCATGTTCTACCACTTGTCACTATCGGGGTCGCGGGGGGTGCTGTTTATATATATTTTTTTCTTCCTAAAAATCTATATACATACATATTCTATATACATACATATATATGTGTATGTATATATATACATTTAAAAAAAAAAATATATATAGATTTTAATCTATATACCTGTATAGATACACATATATGTGTATATATATATAGATTTTTTAAATATATATATATATTTAAAAAATCTATATATGTGTATATATATATATATATATATATATATATATATATATATATATATATATATATATATATATATATATATATATATATTTAAAAACAAATAACTTTTTGGGGATATTTTTTAAAGCATCTTCTACAATTCTTTTGGTTCCAAAAATATAGTATCCAACGTGAAAAAAGCTAAATAAAAAAGTATCAATACTACAGAGTTATCGGCCTCTACAGGAGACCAGGGGCCGTACTTATCAAGCTTCTTAGAATTACTCCTAAGAAGTCTGCTAAGAGTTGACTTAAGAGTAAATAAATTATTCGCTGAAAGCTGCACTTAAAAGTTAGTTATCAAGCGTCTTACTCACACTTTCAGCGAAGTGTAGGACTGAATCTTAAGTGTCACACTCAGAGCTGAATTACGACATTACTATGTGCCGTAAACGGAATTTTAGGTGACGTCATTTCTGTGTCCATAGAAATGACCAATCACGGAAGGGAATCCCTTGTCTAAGAATAAAGAAATATCTTGGAAATATTTAAGTGGACAATGGGAGTGTATATTTTGACAATAAACTGCAAAATAATACAAAACAAACTAGTCCCCGCCGGCACTCACGCTACCGCTCCCTCTCTTCTATCGCCCACACACTCACTGACGTCACTCACCTCACGGCCACACACATACGCTACTGTCATAAAATGTTCTTTCCAATTAATTAATTAGGCAACTAATTTGAAACTGGTGTGGGTGGCTCTATATATACTAGCCCACTGCAGACACATGCAGAAATCAACAAGGAATAGAAAAGTATTAAATCTGTGACAAAAATAATATCCGCTCTGTCTAAACGATACCGTTTGATCAGCTGCTCGTCATCAAAAAAACAAAAACATTGTTCCGTTCCCTGAACGTTCGCGCACGTCTCTCTCGCCTCAGTGCCATCCCCTGCTGGCAACTCCTAACCACTTAAGACACCTCTGAAGGTCTCTTAAATATCGTGGAGAGTAGGAGTGATTCTTAGACTTAAGAACGTTGATAAAAAGCTTTTATTCTTAAGTTTGAGAGTAGGACTAAATTTCGCAAATTCTCAGGACTTAAGTGTAAAATGGCACTCTAAGAAGCTTGATAAGTACGGCCCCAGACCAATCAGTATCGTGGCCACTGATTGGCTCAGCTGCAGGCAGCGTGACTATTTTAGAATAAACAAGAGTAAAGGTGACTAAAGAATGTCATTTTCATGTCTATATGGCTCTCATAATGTTAAAAACATATTAGGAAGGTAGTAAAAAGTATTTGTTTGTGTCCTGGCCATGAAAATATTTGATTCTATAATTAATGACTCCTACTTCATGTCTGGAACCAATTAACAGCGATAAATTAGGAACGGCTTTAATTTAGATCAGACCTGGGCAAATTCAGGCCCGGGGGCCGCATGCAGCCTGTTAAGCTTGTCAATCATTCCCAAATCATTTTTTTTACATGTTTAAGGTGGAAACTGTAGCTGCCATTATGATGTGCAGTGATGTTTTCAAATGACCGTAAGTAAGTCTTGAACTATACAAAGTATTTCAATGGTTGGAATCTGTGCTTTTGCATCATATACTAGTTACTTTGGTAATCTAATTAGTTACTATGGTAATCTAAGTCACAGCAGCTCAGACCAGGCACCAAGCAGTGTGGGTGGTGAGAGTTTCCACAGAGTGTTTCCAGAGCGACCAGCCTGAAATGCGGGTGTCAGGGACCGACGCGGAAGGAGATTTTTACAACAAAGTTCTAAAACTTAGTGATATATCAGATAGTAGGTGTTTTTTTTTCTTCGTTTTTTCATGTTCATATTTTGCTGTGTTTGTTGCATTTTTGTTGCGATTCGCTTAATTGTAAAATATGTCGATGGAGAGGGGGTGTGACGTTCATATGTTGTCAATATTCAGTGTTTTGTCGTTCTTAGTTAATATTGTAAATCCCACATTCTTTATTTTCATGTACATTCTGGGTGTCTCATTCAGTAAAATAATTTAAAACTCCATTCCGTTTTTTAAGGCGGTCTGTCATAATGTTTTTAGCATTCAGACATTATTGTGAGGTTTTGTATTAGTGTTCGTAAAAATCAGATATACCGGCCCCTAGTCACATTTTTGTCTCTAAGTTTGGCCCCCCCTAAGCAAAATAATTGACCAGGCCCGATTGTAAAATATGTCGATTGAGAGGGGGTGTGACGTTCATATGTTGTCAATATTCAGTGTTTTATCGTTCATAGTTAATATTGTAAATCCCACAGTCTTTATTTTCATGTACATTCTGGGTGTCTCATTCAATAAAAAATTTAAAATTCCATTCTGTTTTTTAAGGCGGTCTGTCATAACGTTTTTAGCATTTAGACATTATTGTGAGGTTTTGTATTAGTGTTCCTAGAAATAGATATACTGGCCCCAGAGACATTTTTTTCTTTAAATTTGGCCCCCCTGAGCAAAATAATTGCCCAGGCCCAATTGTAAAATATGTGGATGGAGAGGGGGTGTGACGTTCATATGTTGTCAATATTCAGTGTTTTATCGTTCATAGTTAATATTGTAAATCCCACATTCTTTATTTTCATGTACATTCTGGGTGTCTCATTCAGTAAAAAAATTTAAAATTCCATTCCGTTTTTTAAGGCGGTCTGACATAACCTTTCAAAGGCCTTAGTGGCCACATGCGTGGACAGCACCTTTTAGCTCTTATTTCCAAAATTGTGTACACTACTGAATTGGGGTCTTATGGCCGCTTATGTGGACACTTATACTGCTATCTGCTGGTGTCAGAAGAGTATAACATACAATGGAATTTGGAAAAAAAAAGTGTAAAAATAAAAATTAGCATGTCACTACACATGAAGTACACGTTTGTGTACTTATGGACTAAGTACATCATATCAAAAGATGATTTTTAGTTTGTATTCTAAATAGGGTTTAACCCATTTATCATTTATTTAGGGTCCAATAAGCCCAAATAGCAAAGAGAAATAAAAAAAAGCATGTAAACAAACAGCTTGGGCCTTAAGAGGTTAAGACATTATTGTGAGGTTTTGTATTAGTGTTTCTAAAAATCTGATATACCGGCTCCCAGACAACATTTTTTTTCTCTAAATTTGGCCCCCCGAAGCAAAATAATTGCCCAGTCCCGATTTAGAATCATCCATTTCCACAACTGGAAAAGTTATTTGCAAACTTTGTTTATGTTTAAATATTCGTATCCATTTTCTTGCAAAAAGTTGTTCTCCAAAACTTTCTTTTCCTCCCCTCCCCACCCCTTCGCTGCCCTCTGTCCCAGGTCGCAGCTGACGGGGCGGTGGGAGGGCCGGGTGGGCAGAACAATGGGAGCGCGATGCAGGGATTGTGGGAGAGAATCTAGGCTGGAGCCACAGAGTCTGGAGCACCCCTCCACTCCCCTCATCCAGCTTTTGTTCAGCTGCAAAAGCTATCAGCACTTCCTACTGACACCAACAATAACTCCACACAGCTGGGCCCTTTTTCTAGGCTGTTTACAGCACATCAAGGCGAGAGAAGACACTGGGAAGAGGCCAGAGAGAGGAGGGCAAAGGAAAGTGAAACATATTAGCTCCCTATTTTAACCCACATAATGGCAGTGCCCGCTTCCAGCTCCCATTCCCCCCTTTTATTACCCACACAGGATTCATTTCCCAGTGGAGCCACTATGTCATACCGCTGACAGGCTACTGTTGGTGGCGGTGTGTCGCAACACCCTGCAGCTATCAAGGCGGCGCTGGAATTGATGGATTTTCTAATGCATCATTGTGTATCTCCCATTGTTCCATTTGGCAGAGGGGAAACATATTTATGCAACACGCCCTGCAAATTAAGCACGTTACGTTACGGCAAATGTCGGGTGCGGGAATTCCTTCAGAGGAAATGGGACATTCCAGCACACTTTTTTTTTTTTATTGCTGCTGGGACAATGCGTAGTGCTCATACTACTTCCTGAAACATGAAAGTGGCTTAAGTCACAAGAATGGCTGCTGGGAATAAATATGTTCTTAGACAGAGGCTTTTATTAGACAGGCTTGACAAGTTACTCGAAGGAACATCAATTACGTGATTATTTTTGAACTTTTCAAGCTAAGGTCGTCCCGATAGCAACATTTTGGTCATGTGTTTCGATGCTTTTCAAAATAAAGGGAATTATTGACTTTATTCTAACAAAAAATCTTATGGTTAGAGATCATTTGATAATGGCTTTTTTGCCGATATTCCGATATTCCGATATTGTCCAACTGTCATGACTTGGTCCTTGGGGTTTGCTTTTCCGGAAGGCAACGGAAAGTTGGCGCAGGCAAGACGTGAATGTGAGTACATGATTTAATTTTAACACTCAAAAAAGGAATAAACAAAAGGCGCGCACAATAGCGGAAGTACAAAACTTGACTAATGAAAACAAAAGACTAGCACAAAGGCAATTAACTATTTAAAAATTAGGGGTATTTTATTTGAACCAAGCAAAATTATCTGCCAATAGAACAAGAAAATTTGGCTTGTCAAGAATTTCCAAAACAAGTAAAATTAGCTAACTTCAATAAACCCCTAAATACCTTAAAATAAGTATATTCTCACTATAATAACAAGTGCACTTTTCTTGGTAGAAATAAAAGAGACCTTTTTGCTCAATATGTTGAAAAGTATTCTTGAATAAAGTAAATGCTAGTGCCATTATCTTGACATTGTGCAGCCCTTTGGGACACTTGTGATTTAGGGCTATATAAATAAACATTGATTGATTGATTGATTGAACTATGGACACAAAACAAAAACACTTACTGTGGCATGGCATGAAGAATAAACTATAATAAACATGAATCTCGTGGGTAGCAGTAGCATGAATGGATAGATGAAGCATGGTATGAAATGATAATGTTACCAGGACGAACAACAGAAACAGACAGGCTTAAATAGTGACATGATCAGTGAAAACAGGTGCGTGACATGACAGGTGAAAACTAATGGGTTGCTATGGTGACAAAACAAACAAAAGTGCACAAAGAGTCCAAAAACAAACTCTTAATTACCGATTCCGATATCAACCGATACCAATATATACACCCGTGGAATTAACACATTATTATGCCTAATTTTGTTGTGATGCCCCGCTGGATGCATTAAACAATGTAACAAGGTTTTCCAAAATAAATCAACACAAGTTATGGAAAAAAATGCCAACATGGCACTGCCATATTTATTATTGAAGTCACAAAGTGCTTTTTTTTTTTTAACATGCCTCAAAACAGCAGCTTTAAATTTGGGACATGCTCTCCCTGAGAGAGCATGAGGAGGTTGAGGTGGGCAGGGTTTTAGGGTAGGGGGTAGCGGGGGGTGTATATTGTAGCGTCCCGGAAGAGTTAGTGCTGCAAGGGGTTCTGGGTATTTGTTCTGTTGTGTTTATGTTGTGTTACGGTGCGGATGTTCTCCCGAAATGTGTTTGTCATTCTTGTTTGGTGTGGGTTCACAGTGTGGCGCATATTTGTAACAGTGTTAAAGTTGTTTATACGGTTACCCTCAGTGTGACCTGTATGGCTGTTGACCAAGTATGCCTTGCATTCACTTGTGTGTGTGAAAAGCCGTAGATATTATGTGACTGGGCCGGCACGCAAAGGCAGTGCCTTTAAGGTTTATTGGCGCTCTGTACTTCTCCCTACGTTCGTGTACACAGCGGCGTTTTAAAAAGTCATACATTTTACTTTTTGAAACCGATACTGATAATTTCCGATATTACATTTTAAAGCATTTATATGTCCGTAGTCCGATATTATCTCTAGTTGAATGTTTACTGTATAAACCTGCCTTAGGACAACAGATGAAAATGAGCTATTGTGCTATCCTCGGCATATCTACATTGTTGATGAATATGCATTGTCCTAATTCAAATAAATAAATAGATAAATAAATAATATAAACAAACCGCCGTGATCATTTTTTTTTATAGAGATGTCCGATAATATCGGCCTGCCTATATTATCGGCTGATAAATGTTTTAAAATGTAGTATCGGAAATTATCGGTATCGGTTTTTCTATTATCGGTATCGTTTTTTTGTTGCTGTTGTTTTTTTTTGGTTTTTTTTAGTAAATCAACATAAAAAACACAAGATACACTTACAATTAGTGCACCAACCCAAAAAACCTCCCTCCCACATTTACACTCATTCACACAAAAGGGTTGTTTCTTTCTGTTATTAATATTCTGGTTCCTACATTATATATCAATATATATCGATACAGTCTGCAAGGGATACAGTCCGTAAGCACACATGATTGTGCGTGCTGCTTGTCCACTAATAGTACTAACCTTTAACAGTTAATTTGACTCATTTTCATTAATTACTAGTTTCTATGTAAATGTTTTTATATTGTTTTACTTTCTTTTTTTATTCAAGAAAATGTTTTTAATTTATTTATCTTATTTTATTAATAAAAAAAAAAGGACCTTATCTTCACCATACCTGGTTGTCCAAATTAGGCATAATAATGTGTTAATTCCACGACTGTATATATCGGTATCGGTTGATATCGGTATCGGTAATTAAGAGTTGGACAATATCGGAATATTGGATATCGGCAAAAAGCCATTATCGGACATCCCTATTTTTTTTAATATTATTTTGTATTTATTTTGTTGAATAAAATTCTACCCAAACATTTAATCAAGTCAAACACAAACAAGGCAACAGAAGAAGGATCCAACACTTAAATCTGTTGAGCAGATACGGCGTCTACATCAACAATATCATTTGCCTGAATAGCTGGACAGGATAGATAATTATTATTTTTTATTTTTGGCATATTTTTAATCGATTAAAAATCGTTACGAATAAAAAAATCGCCATTAATTGGAAAATCGATTTTTTTTTTGTACACCCCTACTGTTGGAAGCGAATGAGAGCAAAACATCACGTCATCAACAATCTGTACTCACACACACACACACACACACACACACACACACACACACACACACACACACACACACACACACACACACACACACACACACACACACACACACACACACACACACACACACACACAAGCTGCCTCCTCGCACCTGTGGGATTAGGTTGCAGTTCCTAGTCAGGCTCTTCCTGTTTGCGAGATAATGATCGCACCTGTGCGCAGGTGTGTGGAGAGGCGTACACCAGCCTGGGAGTGGGTGTGTGTGTGTGAACTTTTTTTTTTTTTTCTTTTTTTTTTTTTCACCACACAGTGTCACATCTTTTGTGAGAAGTGGCGACGAGTGACTGATGACAGGAAGTTTGCCATTTAGTGTATCAGCTGCTGGATTCCTGGAGATGCTGGTGCGCTGCTCTGTGGCCTGGCACCTCCCTGCTATGCAGCCCGGCCTCTGTAATGACTGAGGACCCGTGGTCGGGAGTCACTTCCTGTGGGAGTCCTGCTCCAGAGCTGTGTCATCAGCAGCGCAGACTGGCCGGAGCCTGTTGGGTGTTTTTTTTGTATTTTTTTATTTTTTTTGTAATCCTTGTCTGGGTGGGTGGATGCCCTTCTCTGGGAGCCACTGGGCAGGTCACTATCTGCATCTGCAGTCCTTATCTATCTTTGAAGGCCCGCAGGTGTCTTTTGGTCTGCGTCCTTGGCCTAAACAGCGACAGTTTGGTCTTCTCTCGCCAGTGTGTGTGTGTGTGTGTGTGTGTGTGTGTGTGTGTGTGTGTGTGCACTGAGCAGACCCCTCCTAACACCCCTGTGTCCATCTCCCTGCGCCTGGTTCCCACACACACTATCAAAGCCCTTTAATGGCTTCTAATTAGCTCCCCATCTGCTGGTGACAGCGCACTGGTGGCATGCTAAAGCACCCATTGAGAGCAAAGACATTGTGCTCTGGAATACTTTCCACTCCAGTGGCAATTGCCTGGAGAGAGAGCTTTAGTCGGGGGCGGGGGGGCTGGTGAGCGCGGTGGGGGGTGTTTGGTGAGATGGAGGGGATGCTTGGTGGTGTTCTCTACCATCACGGCTCGGGGGTGGGGGGAACACAATGGAAGACAGTGTTGCAGCTTGTTGCGAATTTAATAACGTTCAAGTCCCTCATCCGTCCACGGCCTCCTTTCACTTCTTTCCGGCAAACGGTTCCGCCGGCGAAGTGACACATGAGTTTACTATATACTACAGGCCTGGGCATTTATTTTGACTCGGGGGGGCCAAATTTTGAGAAAAAATTGTGTCTGGGAGCCGGTATATTTGATTTTTAGGAACACTAATTAGGGATGTCCGATAATGGCTTTTTTGCCGATATCCGATATTGTCCAACTCTTAATAACCGATACCGATATCGACCGATACCGATATATACAGTCATGGAATTAACACATTATTATGCCTAATTTGGACAACCAGGTATGGTGAAGATAAGGTCCTTTTTAAAAAAAATTATAAAATAAAATAAGATAAATACATTAAAAACATTTTCTTGAATAAAAAAGAAAGTAAAACAATATAAAAAACAGTTACATAGAAACTAGTAATTAATGAAAATGAGTAAAATTAACTGTTAAAGGTTAGTACTATTAGTGGACCAGCAGCACACACAATCATGTGTGCTTACGGACTGTATCCCTTGCAGACTGTATCGATATATATTGATGTATAATGTAGGAACCAGAATATTAATAACAGAAAGAAACAACCCTTTTGTGTGAATGAGTGTGAATGAGTGTAAATTGGGGAGGGAGGTTTTTTGGGTTGGTGCACTAAGTGTATCTTGTGTTTTTTATGTCGATTTAATAAAAAACAACAAAAAAAAACGATACCGATAAAAAAAAAAAAAAACGATACAGATAATTATCGGACATCTCTAACACTAATACAAAACCTCAAAATAATGTCTGAGTGCTAAAAACGTTATGACCGCCTTAAAAAACGGAATGACATGTTTTATTTTTTTTACTGAATTAGACACCCAGAATCCATGCATCCATCCATCTTCTTCCGCTTATACGAGGTCGGGTCGCGGGGGCAGCAGCCTAAGCAGGGAAGCCCAGACTTCCCTCTCCCCAGCCACTTCGTCCAGCTCCTCCCGGGGGATCCCGAGGCGTTCCCAGGCCAGCCGGGAGACATAGTCTTCCCAACGTGTCCTGGGTCTTCCCCGTGGCCTCCTACCGGTCGCACGTGCCCTAAACACCTCCCTAGGGAGGCGTTCGGGTGGCATTCTGACCAGATGCCTGAACCACCTCATCTGGCTCCTCTCGATGTGGAGAAGCAGCGGCTTTACTTTGAACTCCTCCCGGATGACAGAGCTTCTCACCCTATCTCTAAGGGAGAGCCGGCAGAGGAAACTAATTTCGTCCGCTTGTACCCGTGATCTTGTCCTTTCGGTCATAACCCAAAGCTCATGACCATAGGTGAGGATGGGGACGTAGATCGACCGGTAAATTGAGAGCTTTGCCTTCCGGCTCAGCTCCTTCTTCACCACAACGGATCGATGCAGCGTCCGCATTACTGAGGACGCCGCACCGATCCGCCTGTCGATCTCACCATCCACTCTTCCCTCACTTGTGAACAAGACTTCGAGGTACTTGAACTCCTCCACTTGGGGCAAGATCTCCTACCCAACACGGAGATGGCACTCCACCCTTTTCCGGGCGAGAACCATGGACTCGGACAGGTGCTGATTCTCATCCCAGTCGCTTCACACTCGGCTGCGAACCGATCCAGTGAGAGCTGAAGATCCTGGCCAGATGAAGCCATCAGGACCACATCATCTGCAAAAAGCAGAGACCAGATACGCCTAGAAATTCTGTCCATAAAAGTTATAAACAGAATCACAAAGACAAAGGGCACCCAGAATGTCCATGAAAATAAAGAATGTGTGATTCACAATATTAACTATGAACGATAAAACACTGAATATTAAATCAATCCATCAAAGTTTACTTATATAGCCCTAAATCACAAGTGTCGCAAAGGGCTGCACAAGCCACAACGACATCCTCGGCTCAGATCCCACATCAGGGGAAGGAAAAACTCAACCCAACCCAAACGCTCCCCACCCACACAGCTCGGTGCCTCGTCTGAGCGGCTGTGACTTAGATGACCACAGTAACTAATTAGATGACCATAGTAACTAGTATATGATGCAAAAGCGCAGATTAAAGTTAAAAGTTAAAGTACCAATGATTGTCACACACACACTATAGTACAACTCCCCTTGTTCACCCCCTGGGAGGTGAGGGGAGTAGTGAGCAGCAGCGGTGGCTGCTCCCGGGAATCATTTTTGGTGATTTAACCCCCAATTCCAACCCTTGATGCTGAGTGCCAAGCAGGGAGGTAACGGGTCCCATTTTTATAGTCTTTGGTATGACTCGGCCGGGGTTTGAACTCACAACCTACGGATCTCAGGGCGGACGCTCTAACCACTAGGTTCCAACCATTGAAATACTTTGTGTAGTTCAAGACTTAGGGTCATTTGAAAACATCACTGCACATCATAACGGCAGCTACAGTTTCCATCTTAAAGATCTAAAAAAAATTTTGGGGGAATGTCCGGCGGGCCAGATTGAAAAGCTCAACATGTGGCCCCCGGGCCTGAGTTTGCCCAGGTCTGATATACCGGTACTGATAAAGTAACGCAGTACCGGTACTTTTATTTATTTTTTTACTGACATGACGCGCCGTCGTCACGTCGTGACATTGCTGGTAAAACTAGCAGAAGTTCATGTGAGTCAACGCACGCGCACGGAGTACTTACAAGCAGACACAGTGTAGAGACAGAAGAGGGAGAATGGAGGTATTTTTGTCATGATCCGTTGCCCGGGTCATATTTTATTTTACAAACTGTAGTTTGACTCCCTTAGTTCTGTTTTCAGCACCCCTGGGTTTATGTATTAGTTGCCATGGGGGCTGATTATTTTCACCTGCCTTTTGATTAGTGTTCGGGGACGCTCACCTGCTCCCGGGCACTAATCCGAGAGCTATTTATTCCTGCTTTTCCCCACACTCAGTCTGGCTGTCTTGTTTGCTTCACGCAACATTTTTGATTCCTGTTCTAAGCTCGCCATAGCTGCCACGCTATTGGCACGCTTTCCTGCATTTTGGTGTATTCCTGACCGATTTATGGACAATAAAGCATTGTCTTACCTGCACTCTGCCTCCGGAGTTCCGTCTGCATCCTGGGAAAACAACTTTGGCTAAAATACTAAGAATAAAGGTGACGCTATAAACACTGAAGTGCTGCGCTGCAAGAGGTGCTTTTAAAAAGTAGCTAGCTAGCAAGCGGCTAAACGTCCATCCACAGTCAGTAGTGTTTTAGCTACTTTTAAATCACTAATCCTCGCCTCCATGGTGACAAATAAAGTATGTTTCTTACAAGTGTCATCCCCGCAGGACGAAAAATAGCCAAACCTGCTTCACTACACACTACAGGAGGATACAATAGCTCACCGCTAACAGCAAGCTAGCTTTCCTGAATATAAACAAATGCCATGGGTGGATCTACACCAGGGGTCACCAACCTTTTTGAAACCAAGGGCTACTTCTTGGGTACTGATTAATGTGAAGGGCTACCAGTTAGATACACACTTAAATAAATTGCCAGAAGTAGCCAATTTGCTCAATTTACCTTTAACTCTGTTATTATTAATAATTAATGATATTTATCTTTGTGGAAACACTGATCATCTTAATGATTTCTCACAATAAATATATATAGAAACAGATAAATATCAATATGCAACACTTTATTTTTATATTTTCTCTAAGTGCACATTTTTCAAATTGAACATTTTTAAATGATCACTTCTAAGACAGTCTTGTGAAATCACAATATCCCATTTTAACTAGCTAGCCACTAACATTTTTTAACCAATCATGAATTACTTTGCACCATGTTTGTACAAATAACTCATGTAAAATACAAAAGTAAACTCTCAAATTTTTAAATCATGTCACACTTTGAACTGGACACCAAATCTGTTATCTGTTTCTTTGTCAGTTAGTGGGAAGCCTGGCATTGCATGCTGTTAACTAGTGTGTTGTACTCTGGTGTGTAACTTGACACTGCAACTCTGAGTGAGTCTTGCAGATGTGCATCAGTGAGGCGTGTTCTGTGTTTGTTCTTGATGAAGTTCATGTCAGAAAAGGCTGATTCACAAAGATAAGATGTTTCCTCATTGTTTGCGGAACCTTCTTAATCTTTTGGACATATTTTCACAGCAATCTGGCCTTAAGCTTAATTATGATAAATGTAAAATGTTAAGGATCGGAAATCTAAAGGGAACGTCCTTTCGAATGGAATGCAAAGTGCCTGTTTTGTGGACAGATGGACCAGTTAACATACTTGGTGTTGTTGTCCCAGAAAATCTGGAAGATCTAGGCTCAGTAAATTATGATAATCGACTAAGAAAGCTGGACAAAATTATGCAATTATGGAAAGGGAAATCCCTAACCTTGTATGGTAAAATGTCTATTGCCAACTCGTTAATTATTCCTCAATTTATTTATTTGTTTTTGTCATTACCAGCTCCATCACAAAACTTTTTTAAGATTTATGAGCGGAGGGTCTTCGATTTTGTCTGGAACGGCAAACCAGAAAAGATTAAAAGAAAGGTTTTGTACAAAGAGTATGAATATGGGGGCCTGAAACTTCTCAACCTTGAAGCTATGTGTCTGTCTTTAAAAGCATCAATTGTTCCAAAGATGTATTTAAACATTGAGTGGTACACAAATGTCCTGTTGGACAAAAAACATGTACTGTATCAAAATAAATTGTATCCTTTTTTACAAGTGATCCCCTCCCAGAGAGTCTGCTGGGAAACATGGCGGGGTTCATAAAGGAAACAATCCACTCATAGTGGTGTTTTCAATTTTATGTGCCAGAAAAAAGAGACGATATTTTGCAGCAGTTAATATGGATGAACTCTAATATTGTAATAGATGGAACGCCTTTCTTTTGGAAAAATATGTTTGAAAGAGGAATCATTTTTGTCAATGATATTATCAATGAGAATGGTAAAATTATGAAGTATGATGAATTTAGAGCTATGTATGGTGATACTTGCTCAAGCTTTTCATTTTATCAACTAACTGGAGTAATTGGGAAAAGATGGAAACAAATAATTAATTATGGAACTACTAAATTATTAGTTTGTAAACCTCTAATAAGAAATTCTAGTTGGCAAAAAGGAACTAAAATAAATAGAAAAATATATAATTTTGATTTAATAAAGAAATCTTTGAAGGCTGCCTCATACAACACAAATGGAAAATGGGAGGACTTTTTTGACTGCCCGTTGCCATGGGATGCCATATTCAAACTAATCTATAAAACCACTATCGATGTGCAAAATCGTTATTTTCAAATTAAAATTATTTATAACTTCTTACCCACAGGGAAAATGTTAAAATTATGGAATATGACAGAGTCAGATGATTGCCGATTTAGTCAATTTAATTATAGTACTCGGTAAAATGTTTATTTTTAAGGCCAAAAACAGATATTCACTTAGTATTACTTTCTTTAAAACATTTATTCAGTATTTTCTAACTTTAGAAAGTTACATGGTTGAAAACGATAATGATGCCAAAAAACATTAAAAAAAAGATGACAAGTCCTCAAAGGCTTATTTTGAAAGTATAATTATGTTTATAGATTATATGATATCTGTTGTTGTGTTCCCTAATTTGAGTGACCTGGACATAATCTGGACTGTACATAAATGCTTATTTTGAAAATGTAATTTTGTTTATAAATTATATGCAATCTGTTGTGTTCCCTAATTTTTTTCTGTGTACATGAATGAAGGTGTGTGTTGCTGAGTCCGACTTGGACATTATCTGGACTGGGCCTGGTTTAAAAAACCCTTTAAACAAATCTAATTTCATTGACAACCTGGGGCCGTACTTATCAAGCTTCTAAGAATTACTCCTAAGAAGTCTGCTAAGAGTTGACTTAAGAGTAAATAAATTCTTCGCTGAAAGCTGCACTTAAAAGTTAGTTATCAAGCGTCTTACTCACACTTTCAGCGAAGTGTAGGACTGAATCTTAAGTGTCACACTCAGAGCTGAATTACGACATTACTATGTGCCGTAAACGGAATTTTAGGTGACGTAATTTCTGTGTCCATAGAAATGACCAATCACGGAAGGGAATCCGTTGTCTAAGAATAAAGAAATATCTTGGAAATATTTAAGTGGACAATGGGAGTGTATATTTTGACAATAAACTGCAAAATAATACAAAACAAACTAGTCCCCGCCGGCACTCACGCTACCGCTCCCTCTCTTCTATCGCCCACACACTCACTGACGTCACTCACCTCACGGCCACACACATACGCTACTGTCATAACATTTTCTTTCCAATTCATTAATTAGGCAACTAATTTGAAACTGGTGTGGGTGGCTCTATATATACTAGCCCACTGCAGACACATGCAGAAATCAACAAGGAATAGAAAAGTATTAAATCTGTGACAAAAATAATATCCGCTCTGTCTAAACGATACCGTTTGATCAGCTGCTCGTCATCAAAAAAAAAACATTGTTCCGTTCCCTGAACGTTCGCGCACGTCTCTCTCGCCTCAGTGGCATCCCCTGCTGGCAACTCCTAACCACTTAAGACACCTCTGAAGGTCTCTTAAATATCGTGGAGAGTAGGAGTGATTCTTAGACTTAAGAACGTTGATAAAAAGCTTTTATTCTTAAGTTTGAGAGTAGGACTAAATTTCGCAAATTCTCAGGACTTAAGTGTAAAATGGCACTCTAAGAAGCTTGATAAGTACTGCCCCTGGTCTGTTGAAGATAAGGCCCTTTTTTAAAAAATAAAATAAAATAAGATAAATAAATAAAAAACATTTTCTTGGATAAAAAAGAAAGTAAAACAATATAAAAATAATTACATAAAAAATAGTAATTAATGAAAATGTCAGTGGACCAGCAGCCTATACAATCATGTGTGCTTCAGGGACTGTGTCCCTTGCAGATGTGTTGTCTATGTTGTGGGAACCAGAATATTGGTAGCAGAAAGAAATAACGTCTTTTGTGTGAGTGGGTGTGGATGAGTGTGCATGGGGGAGGTTGTTTGGGTTGATGCACTGATTGAAAGTGTATCTTGTGTTTTTTCTATGTAGATTTAATTTAAAAAAAAAAAAAAAAAAAAAAAAAAAAATTATTTTTTATTTTTTATTATTATTTTTTTTTTTAGAACAGGCCCGCGGGCGACTCATCTGGTCCTTACGGGCGACCTGGCGCCCGCGGGCACCGCGTTGGTGACCCCTGATCTACACAGACATCGACTGTAACGATACCAAGTACAAGATCGATATTTTTTACTATCACAAAATCTTTTACCATTTTTTATTGTTTATAAACTCAGGAAATATGTCCCTGGACATAGAAAAAACTTTAATTGTGACCAATGTATGACCCTGTGACTACTTGGTGTTGGATTGATACCAAAATGTGTAGTATCACCCAAAACTTATGTAAAAATACAACAACAGAAATATAGGTGTTTATAATATTTGAACAGAAGTGTAGATATAACATGTTAAAAGAGAAAGTAAGCAGATATTAACAATAAATGAACAAGCAGATTAATGTTCCATTTTCTACAGCTTGTCCCTCATAACTTTGACAAAATAATACAATGGGAAATAACACAATAGGTGACTGCTTACGTCAGCAGCCAAATTAAGAGTCTTTGTTTACTTACTACTAAAAGAGTAGCTGTTTAGTATGTTCACTATTTTATTTAATGCCAAAATTGTTCTTTGATTGCAAAAGGAAACATATGTTTATTGTAGAGATTATCGGACGATAAATGCTTTAAAATGTAATATCGGAAATTATCGGTACCGGTTTCAAAAAGTATATTTTAAGACTTTTTAAAACGCAGCTGTGTACACGGACATAGGGAGAGGTACAGAGCGCCAATAAACCTTAAAGGCACTGCCTTTGCGTGCCGGCCCAGTCACATAATAGCTACGGCTTCGCAAAAGTGAATGCAAGGCATTCTTGCTCAACAGCCATACAGGTCACACTGAGGGTGACCGTATAAACAACTTCAACACTGTTACAAATATGCGCTACACTGTGAACCCACACCAAACAAGAATGACAAACACATTTCGGGAGAACATCCGCACAGTACCACAACATAAACACAACAGAACAAATACCCAGAACCCCTTGCAGCACTAACTCTTCCCGGACGCTACAATATGCACTCCCCCGCTACCCCCCACACCTCAACCTCCTCATGCTCTGTCAGGGAGAGCATGTCCCAAATTCCAAACTGCTGTTTTGAGGCATGTTAAAAAAAAAAAAAGCACTTTGTGACTTCAATAATAAATATGGCAGTGCCATGTTGGCATTTTTTTCCGTAGCTTGAGTTGATTTATTTTGGAAAACCTTGTTACATTGTTCAATGCATCCAGCGGGGCATCACAACAAAATTAGGCATAATAATGTGTTAATTCCACGACTGTATATATCGGTATCGGTTGATATCGGTATCGGTAATTAAGAGTTGGACAATATTGGAATATCGGATATCGGCAGAAAAGCCATTATCGGACATCTCTAGTTTATTGTGCCATAATATTTTCTTTTAACATAAGCCAATAATGAATTTTTTTTGTGGTTCCCTTTATTTAGAAAATAATCGAAGTACAAAAAATAGATGTTTGTACTGGTACCAAAACATTGGTATTGGGACAACCCTAGTTTACACTGACTTCGCATTGAGGTCACAGTAAAACTGACAACACAACCTGATGAGCCCCTCCATTGTCCCGATGAGGCCAGCGGCCATACAGTGAACAATGGACGCACCTCTATAGAAACTGTAAGTGTAGCCTAATGAGACCTCTTCATTAGGAAAACCCGTCTATGTGTGAATGCTAGCCGCTTGTCACAGCCTGTGAGGCTATGTCCTCCCCAGGACTCCAGCAGAGTCCTGGTCCACTGGTAGCAGAAGGAGGACCAGCTGTTCCCAGCTGGTAGCCAGAAGATGCCCATTGGGGACAGGCCTGATTGCTGCTGGCCAGCTGCCTCAGCACCCCAACCCCCTTTCACTCCTTAGCGCCCGTTAAGAACAAACAAAACACTATCACAAGTTGTTTTTTTCAACTTTTAACTCATGATCGTATCTCATGATACACACACAGGGCAGTGATCCATAACCACTTACCCGCACGGGGAAAAAAATATTGTCTCCAATGTGTTTGATTTTTGCACTATCAGAGGTTGGTGGAGTAGCCAAAAATTGTATTTAGTGTACAAAACCCAAAACCAGTGAAGTTGGCACGTTGTGTAATTCGCAAATAAAAACAGAATACAATGATTTGCAAATCCTTTTCAACTTATATTCAATTGAATAGACTGCAAAGACAAGATATTTAATGTTCGAACTGAGAAACATATATATTTTTTTCAAATAATCATTAACTTAGAATTTAATGGCAGCAACATATTGCAGAAAAGTTGTAACAGCGGCATTTTTACCACTGTGTTACATGGCCTTTCCTTTTAACAACACTCAGTAAATGTTTAGGAACCGAGGAAACCAATTTTTTAAGCTTCTCAGGTGGAATTCTTTCCCATTCTTGCTTGATGTACATCTTAAGTTGTTCAACAGTCCGGGGTTTCTGTTGTTGTATTTTAGGCTTCATATTGCGCCACACATTTTCAATGGGAGACAAGTCTGGACTACAGGCAGGCCAGTCTAGTACCTGCACTCTTACACTGTGAAGCCACGCTGTTGTAACACATGGCTTGGCATTGTCTTGCTGAAATAAGCAGGGGCGTCCATGATAACATTGCTTGGATGACAACATATTTTGCTCCAAAACCTGTATGCACCTTTCAGCATTAATGGTGCCTTCACAGATGTGTAAGTTACCCATGCCTTGGGCACTAATACACCCCCATACCATCACAGATGCTGGCTTTTCAACTTTGCACCTATAACAATCCGGATGGTTCTTTTCCTCTTTGTTCCGGAGGACACGACGTCCACAGTTTCCAAAAACAATTTGAAATGTGGACTCGTCAGACCACAGAACACTTTTACACTTTGTATCAGTCCATCTTCGATGAGCTCGGGCCCAGCGAAGCCGACGGCATTCCTGGGTGTTGTTGATAAATGGCTAGCGCTTTGCATAGTAGAGTTTTAACTTGCACTTACAGATGTAGCGACAAACTGTAGCTACTGACAGGGGTTTTCTGAAGTGTTCTTGGGTAAACAAAAGAGTAAACAAAATAACAGCTCATGAAAATAGAGCAAAGGAGCCTGAGGTTGGATTTACACTGAAGGTCTAAAGCAGGGGTCCCCAAACTACGGCCCGCGGGCCAAATCCGGCCCGCCAGCGTCCAAAATCAGGCACATATATATATATATATATGTATATATATTTTTTTCTCTGTCTTTTCTTATCCACTTTGTACCGCTTGCTACTCACGGTGTCTCCTAGCCGCTCAGGCAAATCATATTGTCTAAAAATGCATTTTCTCATCGCTAACGGGACATTATCACGCGCGCGGAAAGTGCGCTATATATATCTAATATATATCTCTAAAATATATATATATATATATATATATATATATATATATATATACTTATATATATATATATATATAAATATATATATATATATATATATATATATATATATATATATATATATATATATATATATATATATATATATATATATATATATATATATATATATATATATACTGTAATACAGCCCGGCCCCCGGCCAAATTGTTTTAACCCAATGCGGCCTCTGAGTCAAAAAGTTTGGGGACCCCTGGTCTAAAGCCTGGATTATGCTCCTGCTTTTGTCACTACAACGCCGTCTTGATGATTTTAATAAGCGGTAGAAAATGGATGGATGGATTCTTAAAAGGTCATTTCGATACGCAAAGCTACAAGCTTTTTAAACTTATTTACAGTGGAGTATGAAGCCGGACTCAAAGCAACAACCTCAGGCGCTTACTACTCAGACTTTGTTGGAGAAATGTGAAATAAAGGAGGCAGTACACAAGTAGAAAAAAGGTAAATAACATCAAATATTACCTATTTACTTTATTACATGTTGTAAAAGCAGTCAGTGACACTGCATTTGTGTAGTTATTAGCTTCAACCCGAGTGAACAGAATGCTAATGCTAACAAGCTAACGCTAAAGCCGATGTATTTGTGTTGACGGCGTAAGATAAACCCTGACATTTATTATTTATATAATGTTTTGAAAGCTGAACAACTGTGTTTTGTTCAGGAGAGAACACACAGGAGCAAATACAAATAATAACAGAAGAAATGAACAAATTAAAAAGATAGTTTGACAATTCTTAGTACAACTAAAATAATGCTATTTGGTAACAGCAGAAGGGAAAGTCAAACACAAATAGACGGAGTAGACATTGAAACCAATATGCACCAATATGATTCAGTTTAAGAGACTGATCAAACTACAAGTGTTCCCAAAGTACACAGAATAACAATTATGATAAATATCTTGACACCTTTTTATTGATTTTTTTGAGATAAAGATTATTCATGTATTTAATAGTGTTTATTTACTATAATATATTATTTACTTATTAATTGCTTATTCACTGTTCTGTTACGGAGAACAAGGAAATGGGATAAAATTGCTCTGGTATGAAAAGGGGTAGGATTAAATAAGCTGAGCTTCTCCCTACTCCTTTTTGGACGTGCTGTAATGAAACAACTGGAAATGCAGGTTCGAAATAAACTGAAACTGAACTGAATTGAACTGAACTGAACTGAACTGAACCAAAATAAACAGCCTGACTCATGAATTCCTCATTTACCAAGAGGAAGACTTTCTGACTGTTGGACGTTGTGGACAAAAGCCTGACTTTTTATGAACAATTGGGTACACTTTATTTTTTAAATCTTATAGCTTTGTATATTATTGCTTTGTATTAAATGTACTTACTTTTTTGTAAACTCACTCTGTCTTAATATTTCCTGTTTATCGTATCAGTGTATAAATATACTTAACCACTCCTCCATACATCATCAGTCTGATCTGTATGAACTACACGGAACTGTGAAATGCGGTGGAAACACAAACCACGCACTTCCATAGGAACCAAATTAGAAGTTCCAGGAACTTAAAGTTGCTGAACTTTTGGTGAAAAACGGCCTATTGTGTTGAAAAAGGTATTTAGAGGGTCATAGACGGACTTTTTATGCTGTAGCTATGTAAATTTTTGATTTATAATGAATGATTCCTACTTCGCGAATAAATGAGGGACGACCGTAATTTAAAAATGTTTTAAATTTGAATAGTTCACAATAAGTTTCTAAAAACATATTTCTTGTTTGCTTCAAATCTTGTACTTTATATACTGTATTTATTTCATTTTTTATTACTTGGCATTTTATTGTTTATTAAAGTCATTAAATACAAAGTATGAATCAGTATCGGCGTTGTCAATGAGTATTTGTATATATAGTATAAGTAGGTTTTGGTTAGGGTTAGGGTGGGGGTGGGGAGGTGCACAATCTATCGACAACCCGCCAAGGTGAGGCCCAAACCAGACGCAAAGCCCCCCGAAGACCCCGATCAAAAATTCCAAATGGATAGTGAATGTTGTGTCAAACACATCTTTGGTAAAATCTAATTGTTTGCGTTAAAAAAACCTAACCTAACCCTAACCAAAACCTAAGCCTAACCCTAACCCTAAGTAACCCTAACCCTGTAGTTTTTTGATTGATTTAAACTTTTATTAGTAGATTGCACAGTTCAGTACATATTCCGTACAATTGACCACTAAATGGTAAGACCCGAATAAGTTTTTCAACTTGTTTAAGTCGGGGTCCACGTAAATCAATTCATGGTAAGTATAAGTATTCTAACCCTAACCCTAATCCTCTGTATTTACTTGGTATCAGATCAATATAAAAATTTGCAGTATGTCCATTACGAACTTTATGTGACCATGATAATTGTACACTCAAAGAAGACCATCTTCTGCCTCAGGGGACTTAGCTCAGAGAAACTTAACCACGGAGAAAAGTTCAAAGGTCAGGAAGTAATTACTGGCAAGAGCCTGAAACTGAATCCCCATGTCAAGCACGCCATCTTAAAAAAAGTCAAAAACAAAATGATCAAAACAGATTAAAGATAGTTTTTATTTCCTTCAGATTGGACATACCAGTGTTTTGGGAGATTCCATGGAAACTCAAGTTACCAACGACAAGCGAGAGACTTCTGTTTGTGTGTGCGAGACGAATAGTCCGTCACCTGACCTCTCTGTTCATCTGGCGCTCAAACAAACGCTCACATCGCCACAGCTGCACAGAGGCGTCCAGTCAGCACGGCCAGGGGACATGGGAGCCCAAGCCCAAAAGATGGAGCATGGACAGTGGCAGCTGGGGAGCTGACAAAGCCCCATTCAGCGCGCCCGGGGCCTGGGGACAATGGCTGGGCCAGGCTGAGCCCTCTCCTCCACTCTTCCACGCAAAGATTAATACTTCAGATGGGCTTCCCGGTGGCAGGCAGGGCTAAAAGGAGAGCCCTCCTGTTTGTCACTGGGCATTGTGCAAGTCGCCTGAGAACCAACCTCTTGGATGGGCTTGACAAATGAGAGCTGCCATTGACAGTGAACAGATTGGGCCTGACACTTTTGTTTTGATTGTGGAGCGGCTATAATCAAGTTATTTGGGCCTCGGGGAGGTTTTTGTTTTCTCTCTCCTGGCGCTCTTGACACTTAAGTCGCACCTCGAGCTTGTAGAGGCTGCGCTCAGGTTTCCGCTCTTGTTTGTTGTTCCTATTTATCCCCTCTGTAAAGAGGGTGCAACGCCGAGAGGAAGTTAATTTCCATGGGTGTGGGAATGGCTCCGTCCATTCATGTGCCCTCCAGACGGCAATTCAGGTGCAACAGGTGTAGGTACGTGTATTCTTGTCGCAGTTTCATTGTCATGGTCTTCCGTCCCCTGAGCACCTCACCTGAATAACACGCCGAGGTGCTCTAGCAACCAGAGACGCTTATGAGGTGAGATGAGATAAGGCCTCCACACACCCCACCTGGCCGCCACCTACTGTTTCTACCTGGCTGTGTGTTGCAGGTGTTTAGCCCCCAGCAAGGCGGCAGTTTAGGTTAAACTGCAGGAACGCGGCCCCGCCCTCACACTGGGAACCGGCAGTGGCTGCAGAGTACACAACGCCACACCTGCACACCTGCTCCCAAATATTTGTTGCTTTGCTCGATCACATGATTTCACAAGAACAAGGCAATATTCCGCTGCAGAGTCTTGCCGAGAGGACGACACGTGTTTCATCAGCGTTTTATGTGGCTTGGCACGGCCGCTATTGAAAATAAGAAATTCCATCACTCTTGCAACTGCCTGTTTTATTAGGCAACATTGTTTTGACGCGTGAACAGTAGCTACAGTGGACATCTGCTAGGCCTGCCGTTATTATTATGCACCCACCAGCCATTCTCACGATAAAGGAATGTGCCCCCTCGTAAACATACATGGACCCCCCGCAACTTTCGGGGGGCTTCACTCCCGTCCTTTCATCACTCCTGTCCGTTCGCCCCCCCCTGCCCAGGAGCATCCTCCCCTGGTTCCCACGTCGAGACCCGCGTCCAGGGCCCACTTCCAGGAATGGGATGGTGCGCAGCTCCTATGCAGCAGAAGGTGCCCTACTTTCCTAACTTCATTTTTCTCCCGGGAATTGTGTCGATAAAGGGGAAAACAGGGTAACTAGGTTATACTTGTGTGTGTGTGTGTGTGTGTGTGTGTGTGTGTGTGTGTGTGTGTGTGTGTGTGTGTGTGTGTGTGTGTGTGCACGTGAGGGGAGGGCAGGGGGATTATAAAGAGGAAGTAAATGGGAAGTACACACTTGGTGACAAAATAAGAGGGAGACATTCCTTTGCTGCCCCTCCTTCGCTCCCCGTTCTGTGGCGCTGTGGCAGGGGCCTGGGAAAATCAAACAGGTGGTTTGGGCCTGGCAGGAAAGCTGGCCGGGCCCGGGGTGGGCAGGCCTACAGGCTGCCGGGGGCTATCAAAAGCTCTTAGGCCCAGCTTTAGGCCAGCACTCTGAATGGCCCCGGGCTTCATTATCATGTGAATTCTGGGAACGGCCCCGGGCCCCCAGTAACACCAGTGAGCTGCCCATATGGCGTTCGCTTGGCAACTAGGGAGACCCAGCAACACCCCCCCGAATCCCCCACTCCCACCCTTTTTTCCCCGTTTTACTCCTCCATTCCAGCACTCTTGATATCAAAGGAGGACAAGGAGGCAGAGAACATGCCCCCTTCCTCAAATAAAAACTTTTCTATAGGGGGGGTCGGACCACACAGAGGAGCATTGGACGGTCCTTAGGGACCCTGGATAACACATTTACCCTACGGGGCACTATGGCGAACCTGGGTGTGGATGGATTTCACCATTGAATCAGCATTAAGGACACATTCCAAAGCTGTCAATTGAGCTTCATAGCTTCAAGCTTACGATAAAGCTGTCAGCAGCCTCTTCACTTGATGCTTGCAGGGTTTTCAGCCATTAAATTCATATTCATGAATTAGGGCTCAGCCCACGTCTTTGTAATGGGTGCTATAAAAATACTTTCATTTTGAATTACCATTGAAAAGTATTTTTTACATTTTATAATGTTTATCCTCTATTTCAGTGTTTTTCAACCACTGTACCGCGGCACACTAGTGTGCCGTGAGATAGTCTGGTGTGCCGTGGGAGATTATCTAATTTCACCTATTTGGGTTAAAAATATTTTTTGCAAACGAGTAATTATAGACTGCATATGATGTGTTGTTGTTGCCTGTCGGTGCTGTCTAGAGCTCGGCAGAGTAACCGTGTAATACTCTTCCATATCAGTAGGTGGCAGCCGGTAGCTAATTGCTTTGTAGAAGTGGGAAACAGCGGAAGGCAGTGTGAAGGTAAAAGGTGTCTAATGCTTAAACCAAAAATAAACAAAAGGTGAGTGCCCCTAAGAAAAGGCATTGAAGCTTAGGGAAGGCTATGCAGAATGAAACTAAAACTGAACTGGCTACAAAGTAAACAAAAACAGAATGCTGGACGACAGCAAAGACTTACTGTGGAGCTAAGACGGCGTCCACAATGTGCATCCGAACATGATGTGACAATCAACAATGTCCCCACAAAGAAGGATAAAAACAACTGAAATATTCTTGATTGCTAAAACAAAGTAGATGCGGGAAATATCGCTCAAAGGAAGACATGAAACCACTACAGGAAAATACCAAGAAAGAGAAAAAGCCACCAAAGTAGGAGCGCAAGACAAGAACTAAAACACTACACACAGGAAAACACCAAAAACTCAAAAGAAGTCACGGCGTGATGTGACAGGTGGTGACGGTACACCTACTTTGAGACAAGAGCTATATTGATGCATGCTTGGTTATGCTTTAAAGTCATATCCAACAATTGCGACAACGACTTTTTACTGTCAACTGAGTTTCGTTTTTTTAATGATTTCTGCTGGTGGTGTGCCTCTGGATTTTTTCAACGCAAAAAATGTGCCTTGGCTCAAAAAAGGTTGAAAAACACTGCTCTATTTGTCCATTTGTTTATTTTCATCACCCATATTAACTTTCGATAAACTTGCACCTGAATGGAGGGTTGTCCCGATACCAGTATGTTTGTACCAGTACCAAAATGTATTTCAATACTTTTGATATGTTTTAATACTTTAAAGTAGACCACAATAAATTGTCATTTGTTGGCTTTATTTTGACGGATAGACTTAGACAAACTTTAATGATCCACAAGGGAAGTTGTTAAACACAGTAGCTCAGTTACAATGATGGAAAGTGTAAAGATGGAAAGGACAATGCAGGTATAAATAGACTAATATAGCGATAAAAAATCTAACATATATACGAATATATATACATAATATGTGTACAGAATAATATATCTACGGATATATTATATTATGTCTATAACATATATACAATATATACCAATGACCATGTACACTATTACAGTATATACAGTATATGTGACAGCAGCAGCATAAAATAGAGAGTAGATCCAGCAGGAAATAGAAAATAGACATTATAAACATTATAAACAAAGAGAAGTAGCTAACATGTCAGGTGTCAGGTAATAGGCAGATGTCATCTATTGCTGTATGGCGAGTGATTATACAGCTGGATGGAGTGTGGAATGAAGGAGTTCTTGAATCGCACAGTGCGGGAAGGAAGTTGAAGGAGCCTGTTGGAGTATGAGCTCCGCTGTCCCTTAATTAATCTTATGATGCGTTAAAAATAAAAAAAACAATTTTGCATCCAATGAAATAGTGAACATACTGGAAAACCTGTCTTTTACTAGTAAATGGAAAACTGGTTTCAAAGGCTCCTAATTCGGCTGCGGACATATGCAGTAATACGGTATATTGTGTCATTTCCCTTTGTATTATTTTGTCAATACTATGAGAGACAAGATGGATCTATCTGGTTGCTTTCTGTTTTAACATGTTCTATTTACACTTCTGTTAATATGTAATAAGCACTTATTCTTCTGTTGTTTGGATACTGTATATAAGTTTTAGGTGATACTACACATTTTGGTATCAATCCAATACCAAGTAGTTACAGGTTTATACATTGGTCATATTTAAAGTCCTCCTGTGTCCAGGGACATATTTCCTGAGTTTATAAACAATAAAGAAATGACAAAAGATTTTGTTAAATGAACAATGTCGATGTACTCACTGTAGTATCAACTATATACGGCTCTTGTACTTGGTATCGTTACAGTCGATGTCTGTGTAAATCCACCCATTTGTTTGCATTCCGGAGCGCCATCTTGCTGTTAGGGGTTAGCTGTTGTATCCTCCTACGGTGTGTACTAAAGCATGTTTAGCTATTCCTCGTCATGCGGGGATGATACTTGTAGGAAACATGTTGTATTTGTCGCCATTGAGACGAGGATTAATGATTTAGAAGTACCGTATTTTTCGGACTATAAGTCGCAGTTTTTTTCATAGTTTGGCCGGGGGTGCGACTTATACTCAGGAGTGACTTATGTGTGAAATTATTAACACATTACCGTAAAATATCAAACAATATTATTTAGCTCATTTACGTAAGAGACTAGATGTATAAGATTAGGAGTGACAGATTGTTTGGTAAACGTATAGCATGTTCTATATGTTATAGTTATTTGAATGACTCTTACCATAATATGTTACGTTAACATACCAGGCACGTTCTCAGTTGGTTATTTATGCGTCATATAACGTACACTTATTCAGCCTGTTGTTCACTATTCTTTATTTATTTTAAATTGCCTTTCAAATGTCTATTCTTGGTGTTGGGTTTTATCAAATAAATTTCCCCCAAAAATGCGACTTAGACTCCAGTGCGACTTATATATGTTTTTTTCCTTCTTTATTATGCATTTTTGGCCGGTGCGACTTATACTCCGGAGCGACTTATACTCCGAAAAATACGGTAAATGAAAAGAACACATTAAGGGACATTTAAAAGTGGAAGTAATAAACACTGAAGGATGTGGTTAAAATATTTAAGTTGTAATCTAAACACACACTAATAGAAACACAGGAGCTGATCTACATTATTGTGATGCATTCAGGTGCAGTGGACATATAACATTGCAGAGAGGAAAAATATTGTCATTTAGAATCATGTTTTTTTAAAAATGTGCAACAGCCTGAGTTTATGCATGAGCACTACTGTGTAAGTAATTTCTGCAACAGGTGTCCCAGCCCTAACTGCACCCGTCCTCCCGCCGCAAGCATCCATATATTGTGTACATGCATCTGTAGTGGTAAACAAGCTCATGAGTCAGATGCTTTTCTTGGATCAGAGCACTTTTGTACGAGATGTCACTGAACAACAGAGCAGGAATGTTGCCCCGGCTGTCACGGTCGGCCACCTGCACTGCAGTGACGGGTGCGGGGGGAGGACGAGGAGGAAGTGTGTGAATGTGTTATATGTGTGTCACATGATCTCATGCTGATGAAGAAACTTTGGATGACTCTGGCATTGTTCATTGTGAATAGGCATGCACGTGTTTGTCTGTGTGTTTGTTTGCGTGTGTGGGCGCATGTACTGGAGATTAGTTCTTTTTTTTTTAGCATTATTAATTGTGATCATCTTACATCATTGTTGTGTTTCCATTCGCAGACTTCCATTCGCACACTCAGCATTTTGACTGCACGAGTGAGAATATTGAGACTGAGAAGTACAATCTGTTCTTTTAATTGCACATCCTCTGATCAAATACCAGGGCAGAAACCTGAGATGAGGTTGCGCAAGCCAGTCCTACCCTTTTGATTGCACAATCCAAACTGTTTGTCAGCATGTCGCCAATGTAATGTGTGCAGAAAAATTCTATCCTACTCCTTGGGCCTTATATATTAAGATCCGAACAACTAGTGCTAAATAGTGTGTGCAAACCAGTGGTGTGCCGTCAGGGCCAGCAAGGCCTTCTCTGCTGGCCTAACATAAACCTTGATCATAAATTGATGAAAGTTAAATACATTTTTTAATTTACTTTCCATAAATATATAAAAGTATAAAAATATAAAAGTATTCATCATATTCTCTTCATGTCATATTAGGCTCCAGTGTTGCTTGTTTTTTCGTCAGAGCTTTTATCACAATTCAGCTCGCTTGTTGAAGCGCTGCATGAAATCAACATTTAAAGGCCTACTGAAACCCACTACTACCGACCACGCAGTCTGATAGTTTATATATCAATAATGAAATCTTAACATTGCAACGCATGCCGATACGGCCGGGTTAACTTATAAAGTGCAATTTCAAATTTCCCGCTAAACTTCCTGTTGGAAACGTCTATGTATGATGCGTATGCGCGTGACGTCACAACGGCAACGGAAGTACTCGTACCCAATGTGTCACCATACAAACTGCTCTGTTTTCATCGAACAATTCCACAGTATTCTGGACATCTGTGTTGGTGAATCCTTTGCAGTTTGTTTAATGAACAATGGAGATTGCAAAGAAGAAAGTTGTAGGTGGGATCGGTGTATTAGCGGCTGGCTGTAGCAACACAACAAGGAGTACTTACTTGGATAGCAGACGCGCTAGCCGCCGCCAACCGCATCTGTGATCGGGTGAAGTCCTTCGTCGTGCCGTCGATCGCTGGAACGCAGGTGAGCACAGGTGTTGATGAGCAGATGAGGGCTGGCTGGCGTAGGTGGAGTGCTAATGTTTTTATCATAGCTCTGTGAGGTCCGGTTGCTAAGTTGCTAAGTTAGCTTCAGCGTCGTTAGCAACAGCATTGTTAAGCTTTGCCAGGCTGAGAATTATTAACCGTGTAGTTACATGTCCATGGTTTAATAGTATTGTTGATCTTCTGTCTATCCTTCCAGTCAGGGATTTATTTATTTTGTTTCTATCTGCATTTGAGCCAGATGCTATCACGTTAGCTCAGTAGCTAAAGAGCTTCGCTGATGTATTGTCGTGGAGATAAAAGTCACTGTGAACGTCCATTTCGCGTTCTCGACTCTCATTTTCAAGAGGATATAGTATCCGAGGTGGTTTAAAATACAAATCCGTGATCCACAATAGAAAAAGGAGAGTGTGTGGAATCCAATGAGACCTTGTACCTAAGTTACGGTCAGAGCGAAAAAAGATACACCCTGCACTGCCTCTCTAGTTCTTCACTCTAACGTTCCTCATCCACGAATCTTTCATCCTCGCTCAAATTAATGGGGTAATCGTCGCTTTCTCGGTCCGAATCTCTCTCGCTCCATTGTAAACAACGGGGAATTGTGAGGAATCCTACCTCCTGTGACGTCACGCTACTTCCGGTATAGGCAAGGCTTTTTTTTTATCAGCGACCAAAAGTTGCAAACTTTATCGTCGTTGTTCTATACTAAATCCTTTCAGCAAAAATATGGCAATATCGCGAAATGATCAAGTATGACACATAAAATGGATCTGCTACCCCCGTTTAAATAAAAAAAAATTAATTTCAGTAGGCCTTTAAACGAGTGGTTCTTAACCTTGTTGAAGGTACTGAACCCCACCAGTTTCATATGCGCATTCACCGAATCCGAACCGTAATCATAAAATTATTTATTATATTAAAGAAATACTAATGAAGATATATTTTACAAACAGAAAGTTACAGGAAAGTACACATGATCCCATGTTTACATCTCATTGTGCAACATGTGAATGTTTTAGTGGGAACTAAATGCGATATCTGAAAGGGGTACACATTATTTCCAAAGCAGGACCCCCCCACCCAGACATATAATACTAGTACACAGCTCATGAAAAACAATATGTTATAGTCATTGTAAGTGGGCCAAAACACTTATATTAGAAAATAATCTCTTGGAAATGACTGCTGTCATTTGATTATAATAATAAAACATTGAACTTGTTATTTAGTCAGGTTTGGGACAGGTGTGCTGCAGGTCTGACGTCGCTCACATGTGCTTCACATGAATGCTCAAGGAGTTTTTGCGTTTGCTCACACATATGGAAAATTAGAGGGAACATTGTTTGGGGGTATCCATAATACGCCGACTGGGAGAAGTTTTTGTTTACACGATGAGTCAGGCGTGTCTTGACCTCCGCTGCGGAGGCTCTGCCGAACCCCTGAGGCCGACTCACCGAACCCCTAGGGTTCGATCGAACCCAGGTTAAGAACCACTGATTTAAATGAACAGAGGATCACAGTTGATAGACAGTTGTGATAGCCAATCAGCTGCTGTTTTGGTCATGTTATGGACATGCAGCACAAACATAATATGAACCACCTTTTGTTGAAGCGCAATTTTGGGGACAGAACCTACTTTTATCAAGATGAAGGTGCCCTCAGGGAGGCGCTGCAGAGTAGTGAAGGTACGTATGGAATGATCCAAACTCAAGATAATGGATATTGCAAGACATTTGACATATTGTATATATTTGGATACATTATATATCCTATATGAAAAAACAAACATTATTTAAAAAAAACACGCCAGGAGACACCAAAACAAATCAATTGAATTAGTTTTTTAATGACCCCTTAACGTACCAGTAGAATGTAAAGACAAGTTGACTCTATATCCTTAATTGTGTTTAACTGTATCCATCAAACCATATCCAATAGTATTTACAATCCGCAAAGTGAGTGAAAATACCGTCTAAACATCACAAATCTCCACAACTTCAGACGGCCATTTTGAATATTCCATAGAGTCGTAGTCGGATGATTGATTGATTGATTGATTGAAACTTTTATTAGTAGATTGCACAGTACAGTACATATTCCATACAATTGACCACTAAATGGTACACCCGAATACGTTTTTCAACTTGTTTAAGTCGGGGTCCACGTTAATCAATTCATGGTATAAATATATACTATCAGCATAATACAGTCATCCCACAAGTTAATCATCAGAGTATATACATTGAATTATATGACGAGGGTTTAGCTGATATCAGCACTTCAGTCGTCAACAATTGCATCATCAGAGAAATGGACATTGAAACAGTGTAGGTCTGACTTGGTAGAATATGTACAGCGAGCAGAGAACATAGTGAGTTCAGAAAGCATAAGAACAAGTATATACATTTGATTATTTACATTTGGTCATTTACAATCCGGGGAGGTGGGATGTGGAAGGGGGATGGTGTTAGTCAAGGGTTGAGGTTGACTGGAGGTGTTGTTTTAGTGCGGTTATGATGATGGGAAAGCTTCTGCACTCTGGCCATTATCAGATCAGTCAGACTGGAAATATGCAAAATTTGAAAAGAGGTTTGCTGTCTATCATTCACAATCCTTATGTAAAACAAGAACACATATGCTTGGCTTTTTTTATGCATTTGAAATTGTAAATAAATAGCTAACAGTGAAGTCAATAGACCGAGGGTCCTTTATTGAGCTCACAGAACACTCTAAAACAGTGGTTCTTAACCTGGGTTCGATCGAACCCTAGGGGTTCGGTGAGTCGGGCTCAGGGGTTCGGTGAAGGTCAAGACACACCCGAATCATCGTGTAAATAAAAACTTCTACCTATTGGCGTATTATGGATACGGCAACAGCAGTATTTTGTTGTGAGTTTATGCACTGTGTTGGTTTTGTTGTTTGAACAAGGTGATGTTCATGCACGGTTGATTTTGTGCACCAGTAAAAAAAACATGGTAACACTTTAGTATGGGGATCATATTCACCATTAATTAGTTGCTTATTAACATGCAAACTAGTAACATATTGGCTCTTAACTAGTCATTATTAAGTACTTATTAATGCCTTAGTCGGCATGGCCTTATTATAATCCTAACCCTCTAACCCTGGCCCTAACCGTCTAACCCTAACCCTAACCAAAAAACTCTAAATTAAGTCTTTGTTACTTAGAATATGTTCCCCATACTAAAGTGTTACCAAAAACATATAACTTTGTCTTGAATTTGAAAAAAAACATTTTATTTTTCACTAAAGAAGGGTTCGGTGATTGCGCATTTGAAACTGGTGGGGTTCGGTACCTCCAACAAGGTTAAGAACCACTGCTCTAAAACATCCAGAAACCACCAACAATACTCCATTTACATGTCATGACCAGAATATTAACCAGATATGAGTGATATTGTTATTATAAGTGCTAATGCAGACGGCCTATTTTAGCGGCGCATTGATAGCAGAAAGCTAATGTTAGCTTACGCTGCTGTTGTTGACAGACGCCGGCTGCTTCTGCTTCTTCTCAAACTTGCTAAAAAGTTCATTGTAGATTGTAATTAATGCATCTCTCACCTGGTAGTAGACAAATGTGGCCATGGACCGACAGGCTGGTCGACTTTGGCATCACCCGGAGTGGTGAAAAAGTCCCCAAAAGACGTAGTTGTGGCAAATGTTTACCCTTTGTGAGAATTGTGATCGATTCTTCTTCTAAACAAGATTATGTGAGCGTCCCGTCGGTAAGTAAGTGATGGTTTTATTATGGTTAAGTTGTATGTTTAGCACCTAGCAATGCTGCTGATGCTATACTGTTTCAATAAAGCCGCATCCCTTTAGCACTCGGCTTCTAAAACGTATTGCTCATCCTCCTTGTGTTCGGGCTCAAAAATATAAATTTCTGGATCATAATTTTTTCCAAAGTAATTGTTGGCTCTCACAAAGTCAGCATGATTCGCATTATTGTTGATGAGGAAGGGATCTATGGTTCCTCTTGCTACGTCACGGGTCACATGACTGGTTTGCTCACTAACTCTGTGGGATTGATACTATTTTGATAATATCTATTTACTCGCAAACTCTGTAAGTCTTTTGGTGTCATGAACCAGATATATATGATAATAGCTTCAATATAGACGCAACTTGTTTTTGTACTGCTACTTTAATCACCAAATGATTTCCGAGCACGGTACATGCTGCTGCTCATTGCTCCCCTTACCTTCCAGGGAGTGAACATGGGGATGGGTCAGATGCAGAGGACAAATTTCACCACACCCAGTGTGTGTGTGACTATCATTGGAAGTTTAACTTTAAGTCATCCTGCAGCTATATGATTATAAAAGGGTATTGCTGAACATATGTTGACACGCACACAGATGGAAGATTCTCTCTTCATTGTCTGTCTTTGCAGCATGATCGCCTCCTTTCTGTCAGCCATTTCTGTGTAACCGTTGCCACGCAATACAACAACAGCTAAACAGTTTCAGGATTGATAAATCACGTTGCGAGCGACACAATGACTATATTTGGCTCTCCTTCTCCCCGTATTGTGGGCATATAACTGCAGTCAATCATCACCATCCTGACCACGTGACGAACCCAATTGGTCGCAACTAGAGATGTCCGATAATGGCTTTTTTGTCGATATCCGATATTCCGATATTGTCCAACTCTTAATTACCGATTCCGATATCAACCGATACCGATATATACAGTCATGGAATTAGCACATTATTATGCCTAATTTTGTTGTGATGCCCCGCTGGATGCATTAAACAATGTAACAAGGTTTTCCAAAATAAATCAACTCAAGTTATGGAAAAAAAATGCCAACATGGCACTGCCATATTTATTATTGAAGTCACAAAGTGCATTATTTTTTTTAACATGCCTCAAAACAGCAGCTTGGAATTTGGGACATGCTCTCCCTGAGAGAGCATCAGGAAGTTGAGGTGGGCGGGGTTGGGGGGGGCAGGTTGAGGTGGAGGATTGGGGGGTGTATATTGTAGTGTCCCGGAAGAGTTAGTGCTGCAAGGGGTTCTGGGTATTTGTTCTGTTGTGTTTGTTGTGTTACGGTGCGGATGTTCTCCCGAAATGTGTTTGTCATTCTTGCTTGGTGTGGGTTCACAGTGTGGCGCATATTTGTAACAGTGTTAAAGTTGTTTATACGGCTACCCTCAATGTGACCTGCATGGCTGTTGACCAAGTATGCTTGAATGATTGATTGAGACTTTTATTAGTAGGTTGCACAGTGAAGTACATATTCCGTACAATTGACCACTAAATGGTAACACCCGAATAAGTTTTTCAACTTGTTTAAGTCGGGGTCCACTTAAATTGATTCATGATACGGATATATACTATCATATATACTATCATCATAATACAGTCATCACACAAGATAATCACATTGAATTATTTACATTATTTACAATCAGGGGTGTGGAGGGGGGGATGGGGGGGGGGGATATGGACATCAAGTAGTGGACATAGAGAGAGAGAGAGAGAGAGAGAGAGAGAGAGAGAGAGAGAGAGATCAGAAGGCATAAGAAAAAGAAAAAGTATCTGCATTTGATTGTTTACATTTGATTATTAGCAATCCGGGGAGGGTGTTAGTTTAGGGTTGTAGCTGCCTGGAGGTGAACTTTTATTGCGGTTTTGAAGGAGGATAGAGATGCCCTTTCTTTTATACTTCTTGGGAGCGCATTCCACATTGATGTGGCATAGAAAGAGAATGAGTTAAGACCTTTGTTAGTTCGGAATCTGGGTTTAACGTGGTTAGTGGCGCTCCCCCTGGTGTTGTGGTTATGGCGGTCATTTACGATAAGGAAGTAGTTTGACATGTACTTCGGTTTTAGGGAGGTGTAGCGGATTTTATAGACTAGGCTCAGTGCAAGTTGTTTAACTCTGTCCTCCACCTTGAGCCAGCCCACTTTAGAGAAGTGGGTAGGAGTGAGGTGGGATCTGGGGTGGAGGTCTAGAAGTAACCTGACTAGCTTGTTCTGAGATGTTTGGAGTTTAGATTTGAGGGTTTTGGAGGTGGTAGGGTACCAGGAGGACCCAAACAGGATGGATTCTGTTTTACCCAAGTGTATGGATAGCTTGTTGTCAGCGAGCCAGGTGCAAGTTCTACAGAGCTCAGCACTGAGGATTTTCTCCACCTGTGACTTGTCCTTGCCGGATACCAGCAAGGCAGAGTCATCCGCAAACAAAAACAATTCACAGTCGCATGCCGATGACATGTCGTTTATGTATATTAGGAACAGTAAAGGTCCCAATATACTGCCTTGTGGGACTCCACAGCTCACCGAGAGGGGGCGAGGGGGACACACGGTGCCGTTCACCTCTACCACCTGCTCCCTCCCCTCCAAGTAAGATTGCATCCAGCTCCATGAGGTTTTGTTAAATCCGATTGCTCTGAGCTTATCCTGTGACGACAGGGTCGCATCGTGGTGCGAGGTGTTCTCCCAGGAATGCAGACGGGCTCGGACACAGCTTGCAGGTAGGAAAATTATTTATTCAGGAACTAAACATGCAGGAAAAAAACAAAGACGTGCACATGGCACATAAGGCAAAAACAAAAGGGCTAGCGTGGGAGCTAGCAAGCAAAATTAGCCTAGCGTAAAAACTAGCAGCTAAAGCACAGGAAAAATACGTCGTCATCCGTTGTGGAAACAAACTACGAAGCCAGACCGACTGGTTGGGGAGGCAAGCTTTAAATAATAATGTCAATCATGAAAAACAGGTGCGCGTCGGGAACACCCGCGGCAGGTGAAAATAATCAGTAACTATGGTAACCAAACTGAGAAGTGCTTAAACAGGAACTAGAAAGAGATCACGACTAACAGAAAAAACACAAGTGACTAGAAAAAGTAAACAGAAATATGATCCGGGCAGCGGATCATAACAGTACCCCCCCCTTAAGGGACAGATCCCAGATGTCCCCTGGAAAAACTAAAAAATCCCCCCCCGACTACAAGGCAGTTCACAAGTCAAGGGAGGGAGGAGGGAGGAATTGGCGGAGGGTCGCCAGGCCACGTGTCCCCGAATCCACCGGGGAAGGGTCAGGTGGCGGCGGCGAATGGAACGCCGAGGCGGGCGACCACGGAAAGGCCACATTCGTGGCCGCCGAGAAGGTGGGCGTGAGTGGCGCCAGAAGTTCAGCAGCCTCTGAGTCCTGCAACAAAGTCTTGGATGTCGCTGCTGTTTGCGCCACTGGCGTCCATTACCTGACCTCTGAGAGAGCTGCTTGCGCAGCCGGACCACTCGAGGTCGCTGAGACGTCGCCGTGGAAGCGGTAGGTGTCGACGTCGCCGAGGCAGCCGGAGGAGTCGGAGTCGCTGTCGTGGCAGCCGGAGGAGTCGGAGTCGCTGTCGTGGTAGTCGCTGTCGTGGCAGCCGGAGGAGTCGGAGTCGCTGTCGTGGCAGCCGGAGGAGTCGCTGTCGTGGCAGCCGAAGCAGGAGTTGGTGCTGGTGCGAGAACCAGCTGAGGAATTGGTGCTGGTGCGAGAACCAGTCGAGGAGTTGGTGCTGGTGCGAGAACCAGTCGAGGAGCAGGTGCTGGTGCGAGAACCAGTCGAGGAGCAGGTGCTGGTGCGAGAACCAGTCGAGGAGCAGGTGCTGGTGCGAGAACCAGTCGAGGAGCAGGTGCTGGTGCGAGAACCAGTCGAGGAGCAGGTGCTGGTGCGGGAACCAGTCGAGGAGCAGGTGCTGGTGCGGGAACCAGCCGAGGCGCAGTTACTAGTGCGGGAACCAGCCGAGGCGCAGGTACTGGTGCGGGAACCAGCCGAGGCGCAGGTACTGGTGCGGGAACCAGCCGAGGCCCAGGTACTGGTGCGGGAACCAGCCGAGGCGCAGGTACTGGTGCGGGAACCAGCCGAGGCGCAGGTACTGGTGTGGGAACCAGCCGAGGTGCAGGTACTGGTGTTGGAACCAGCCGAGGTGCAGGTGGCCTAGCTGGCGGTTGCGGCTTAGCAGGCCGAAAAACCGGTGGTGGCGGCCGGGCAGGTGGTTGCGGTCTAGCACGCAGACGGACTGGTGGCGGTGGCCGAGCAGGAGGTTGTGGCTTAGCCCGCCGAAGGACAGGTGGCGGTGGCCGAGCAGGAGGTTGCGGCTTAGCACGCAGACGGACTGGTGGCGGTGGCCGAGCAGGAGGTTGCGGCTTAGCCCGCCAAAGGACAGGTGGCGGTGGCCGAGCAGGAGGTTGCGGCTTAGCACGCCGTTGTGCCACCCCACTCGCACAGCTCCCAGTACTAGCCCCCCCCTCAAAAAGCGGATCCCAGACGCGCTCCTTGCGGATTGGAACCGTCTTCAAGGGTGGGTGGAGGGAGGTCAGGAGGAAGGCAGAATCCTCTCCTCTAAATTGTCCAAAATGTCTATTCTTACTCCCCACTTGAGACTGGGTGGGAGCACAGGGGGAAAAAATATGTGCAGTGGGCGGAGCAATAGTCACTGGGGGTGGAGCTTGAAACTCAGAAAGTGATTGTGACTGACTAGCTTTACATTTAACAAAAATGTCCTGATAATGTTTTATCTTAGATTTAAAGTCCTTAGGAGGTGGCTGACAAAAAGGAGTAGAAGAATTAAAAAAAAATCTTCGTCTCTGACGTCATCCACAGTGGGCGGGATGACGTCATCCGTGCGGGTCTCCAGCTGACTGACAGCCCAATCGGTGAAATGTTTGGCGAAATGGTCAATTGGGTTGCCAAACATCTGAGGAGGGGAATCTTGGGCTGAATGTTGCTTACTGTGTAGTGGTGGAGGAGTCTGTGGGAGTGGCGCGTCTTGGCAGCGAAGTGAAGACCTCTTGGGCGGCTTCCGTCTTCGCTGACGCGTCCGGTGGTGCGGAGGTGTGGCGATGTCCTCGGGCCATACGGAGTTGACTGGGACCAATCTCCCGTTAGGACCCCAGATCAGGTCCTGGCGCTCCGAGGGGGAATAGCGAAGAGTCTCCGCCTCCATCGCTCGCAACACCATCCACGCACCTTCGTCCATCTCCTCCAACGTGCTCGCTGCGGGAGAACTTTTTGCTGGCTTCGTACTGTGACTACGGGGTCGCATCGTGGTGCGAGGTGTTCTCCCAGGAATGCAGACGGGCTCGGACACAGCTTGCAGGTAGGAAAATTATTTATTCAGGAACTAAACATGCAGGAAAAAAACAAAGACGTGCACATGGCACATAAGGCAAAAACAAAAGGGCTAGCGTGGGAGCTAGCAAGCAAAATTAGCCTAGCGTAAAAACCACCATCTAAAGCACAGGAAACATACGTCGTCATCCGTTGTGAAAACAAACTACGAAGCCAGACCGACTGGTTGGGGAGGCAAGCTTTAAATAATAATGTCAATCATGAAACACAGGTGCGCGTCGGGAACACCCGCGGCAGGTGAAAATAATCAGTAACTATGGTAACCAAACTGAGAAGTGCTTAAACAGGAACTAGAAAGAGATCACGACTAACAGAAAAAACACAAGTGACTAGAAAACGTAAACAGAAATATGATCCGGGCAGCGGATCATAACATATCCAACAGTATAGCGTGGTTAACGGTGTCAAAGGCCTTCTGAAGGTCCAGCATGACCATGCCGCAGTATTTGCCCGCGTCCACCTCATGTTTGATGTGGTCAGTCGGATAGAGAAGGCATGTGTCAGTGGAGTGGTTAGTTCTGAAGCCGGATTGGAATTTGTACATGAGTTTATTAGTGGCAAGGTAACTATCGACCAGTTCATAAACTATTTTCTCCATTACTTTCGAAACGGAACTGAGAATAGAAACAGGTCGGTAGTTGCCAGGTTCCAATTTGCATCCTTTTTTAAAGAGGGGAGTTACTCTTGCTATCTTAAAATCTTTTGGTACTTGGCCTTGTGTAATTGATAGGTTTATTATGTGCGTGATGATCGGGGCAATGATGGAGGCAGAGTCCCTGAGGAATCTGGAGGGAATATTATCAAGGCCGGTGGCCTTGTTCGGGTGGAGCGCGCTCAATTTTTTAAACACCTCATCAGCTGTGACCGTTTCTAATTTGAAATCATCGTTGGATACTCCTAGCTTTCTGTAGAAGGCTTTAATGTGTTCTCTACCAAAGCGACCAGAGTGGTGGGACATCTTGTTGACAAGAGTTGCGGCTATGCTGGTGAAAAATATGTTAAGTCTGCTAGCTACCTCCATTTTGTCTGTAATGAGGGAGTCACCCTCCTTGATGCTGATGTTGGTGAGTCTTGTTTTAAGTTTCTGGCTGCAACCAGGAAGCTGATTGTTGAGAATTTTCCAGAGCTCACGTGGCTTATTTGTGTTTTCCTCTATTTTGTCGTTAATGTAATTTTTTTTTTAAGGATTTAGTCAGGTTGGTTGACTTATTTCTTAATTTATTGCATTGCTTTTTGAGAGTTGAAAGGAGTAATTTGAGGTTGATATTATTGGGTTGTTTATTTACTTCTGTTTTACATTTTTGGTATTCAGAGTATTTCCTGTCTCTGTCTTTTATGGCAGCTAATAGGTCCGGATTTATCCATGGTTCCGAGCGGGCTTTGATCCTGACTGTTTTCACGGGAGCCATGTCATTTAGTATCTTTAGGAACGCCGTTTTGAAGCGATCCCAAGCAACATCGACCATGTTGCTCGCGAGCACAGGGGACCAGTCCCACTCATCTAATTTTAAATTGAAATTGTCATTGGAGTATTTTTTGAGGGATCTGGATTGGGCTGTTATGTGGCCATTGGCTTTAGGTTTAGCTATTTTACGGGTGCAGAAGGTTAGATAGTGGTCGCTAAGACCACAGATCATGACCCCACTATTTTTTATTTTAGGCCGGTCTGAAGTGAGAATGAGATCTATGGTTGATTGGGTGGAATCACACACCCCTGTGGGTAGCGCTATTAGCTGGGAAAGACCGTGCAGATTACAAAACTTGCTGAAGGATCTGAAGACAGGCGCATCTTTGCGTTGAATATCTGTGTTCAGATCCCCAGTTATAATTTTCTCCACGTTGTCTGTCCCTGCCAAGCATTCTTCCAAAGCCCCATAGAAATCACTCTGATTAGGGGGTCTATAAACAGTCCCTATTAGTACCGGCTTAGCGTTTTTACATCTGATTGCCGCCCACACAGATTCCAGGTCATTGTGGTTAAGATCAGTGCGAGTTATGTATTTAATATCCTGGTGAATATACATACAAACGCCCCCACCGTGTTTATTCCTATCCTTTCTGATAACCGAAAAGTTTTGTATTTCTATCTCTGAGTCAGAAATACTTTGATCAAATTTGGTTTCAGAGAAACACAAGATTTTTACCTTTGTGTTGAGGAACATTTCTCTGATTTGGTCAAGTTTGGCTCCAGAGAGGCTGTTCACATTAAGGTGGACGATGTGTAGTCAACTGGAACCAAAAAGAGCATCAGAGTCCGCTGTGTTGTGGTACTGACCAGAAAAATTGTTGGTTATTATTGCTGTTGAAGTTGGAGAGCAAGGAGAGAGAGGAGAGAGAGAGAGAGGCATATTGATCGTCCTCCAGGTGAAGGGGGGGGGGGGGGGGGGGTTGGAGAGGGGGAGAGGGGGAGGCCAGGTAGGGTTGCTGGGGGTGGGGTTGGGTTTCCTTTTGGCGGGCTTTTTTGAAGACAAAGAGGAAGAGAATAACGAAAATGTTTGTGTAAAGGCGCCTCTAAATCCTGTGTATGCCGCGTCCTCGACCGTCTGGGACCGGGGAGAGGCCGCGTGAACCCCCGCCATCTCGTGCAGTTCCCCGCAATCACCGATGTCTGGGTCGCCGTCCACCGCAGCCGCCGCGTCGTTCACCGCCGCTGAGTCGCTGCCTTCTTTGATGACCGGGTCATCCTCCATCGCCGCCGCCGAGCCTCCGACCGTGTCGATGAACGGGGCAAAGTCCTCCGCCGAGCCGCCGATCGCTGGAGCACAGGTGAGCTTGAGCTGAGATGAGCCGGTAGCCGAGTTAGCTTCGATGGCGACGCTAGCAGTAGCATTGCTAGTCTTCGCCAGTCGGGACAACATTAACCGTGTTGTTGCAGGTCCAGGGTTGCGTTCAGTGTCTCCTGATAGTAGAAGTAATAGTAGTATTATTGACTTTCTGTCTATCCTTCCAGTCAGGGGCATGTTTCTTCTGCCTCGATGTGCAGACAAGCATGATGCTAACACGTTAGCTCCAAAGCCAAGGTGCTTCGCTGATGTATTGTCGTGGAGATATAAGTCACTGTGTATGTCCATTTCACGTTCTTGACTCTCATTTTCAAGAGGGTAGAGTATCCGAGGAGGTTTAAAATATAAATCCGTGATCCACAGTAGAAAAAGGAGGAAGAGTGTCCGCCCTGAGATCGGTAGGTTGGAGTTCAAATCCCAGCCGAGTCATACCAAAGACTATAAAAATGGGACCCATAACCTCCCTGCTTGGCACTCAGCAACAAAGGGTTGGAGTTGGGGGTCAAATCACCAAAATGATTCCCGGGCGCGGCGCCGCTGCTGCCCACTGCTCCCCACTGCTCCCCAAGGGGATGGGACAAATGCAGAGGACAAATTTCACCACATCTAGTGTGTGTGTGACAATCATTGGTACTTTAATCTTAATCTTAAAAGTGTGGGATAATCCGAGCAGTTGTTTGAATTCCCGATCTGGAGCGAAAGAGTGCGACCGCTCATCTCGGCGTCCAGGAAGGAATGCCTTGCATTCACAGTGCCTTTCAGGTTAATTGGCGCTCTGTACTTCTACCTACGTGCTTACTTTTTTGAAACCGATACCGATAATTTTTAAACGGATACCTATAATTTCCCATATTACATTTTAAAGCATTTATCGGCCGATAATATCGTCAGTCCGATATTATCAGACATCTCCAGTCGTAACATTAATTTGGGCCGGCACTACACTGCCAAAATTCAACTACTGTACACATTGAAGTGTAATATGAAGATACGAGCATGTGGAAAAGGAGACTACTAGGTGGATCATTTTGAGCAACTCTGCTGATGATTCATTATATTACACACAGAGCTATCCCCTCCCTCTGCAGCTGCACCGGTCACATGCGCAATATGATTTCACAACACTGTCCTTGGAAATTCCTTTTTTTTTTTTTCTTACACACTCACCCCTCCCATTCTTCCGCTCTGTCAGCGTACGAGCCTGAAAGAAAGGCAGGTGCATGGCTTAGTCATCCTGCTTCTCCCAAACTGTGCTTCACTGGGCCGTTAGTCAGCTGGAAAGTTTTGAGCAAAAAAAAAAAAGAAAAAAAAAAAGCCTTTGCTCCAGTTATTTGATTCATACAGTAGGCTCCACGCTGCCCCCAGCGGTGGTTTGTTATCATGACACTCATAACAAATGCCTTTTTTTTAATGCCAGCTGGGAGCTTCGAGTGACAACGACCGTGACTCAGCATTTTGAACCCTGCAGTGTTTATCAGTGGTGCTTTCATTTCTTGTCAATAGGGCTCGAAAGTGTGACGTGGGAATGCAATGCATTATGGTTCTTGAGTCAGCATATGTTTTGGTATTTGAATTGTCTTTTCATAAATGGAAACTGAAAAACAACTGGTTTATTTGAATTTCGTTTTAAAATACAAAATAAATGAAAAAATTGTAATAAAAAAAAAGTATTTTTCTTTTTTGGTGTTGAAAAGCAATACAAATAAATATAAAAAACGTTTTAATTTTCATTTGATACTTTTATAAAAGAAAGGTGAAGATCCTCAGTAAACAGAAATAGAAAAACTGACCAAGGCGGATGTTTTTTCATAGTCTGACACCAGAAGTTTTATTTTCAAAGTACAAACCCCGTTTCCATATGAGTTTGGAAATTGTGTTAGATGTAAATATAAACGGAATGCAATGATTTGCAAATCATTTTCAACCCATATTCAGTTGAATATGCTACAAAGACAACATATTTGATGTTCAAACTGATAAACTTTTTTTTTTTGCAAATAATTATTAACTTTAGAATTTGATGCCAGCAACACGTGACAAAGAAGTTGGGAAAGGTGGCAATAAATACTGATAAAGTTAAGGAATGCTCATCAAACACTTATTTGGAACATCCCACAGGTGAACAGGCAAATTGGGAACAGGTGGGTGCCATGATTGGGTATAAAAGTAGATTCCATGAAATGCTCAGTCATTCACAAACAAGGATGTGGCGAGGGTCACCACTTTGTCAACAAATGTGTGAGCAAATTGTTGAACAGTTTAAGAAAAACCTTTCTCAACCAGCTATTGCAAGGAATTTAGGGATTTCACCATCTACGGTGCGTAATATCATCAAAGGGTTCAGAGAATCTGGAGAAATCACTGCACGTAAGCAGCTAAGCCCGTGACCTTCGATCCCTCAGGCTGTACTGCATCAAGAAGCGACATCACTGTGTAAAGGATATCACCACATGGGCTCAGGAACACTTCAGAAACCCACTGTCAGTAACTACAGTTGGTCGCTACATCTGTAAGTGCAAGTTAAAACTCTCCTATGCAAGGCGAAAACCGTTTATCAACAACACCCAGAAACGCCGTCGGCTTCGCTGGGCCTGAGCTCATCTAAGATGGACTGATACAAAGTGCAAAAGTGTTCTGTGGTCTGACGAGTCCACATTTCAAATTGTTTTTGGAAACTGTGGACGCCTTGTCCTCCGGACCAAAGAGGAAAAGAACCATCCGTATTGTTATAGGCGCAAAGTTGAAAAGCCAGCATCTGTGATGGTATGGGGGTGTATTAGTGCCCAAGACATGGGTAACTTACACATATGTGAAGGCGCCATTAATGCTGAAAGGTACATACAGGTTTTGGAGCAACATATGTTGCCATACAAGCAACGTTACCATGGACGCCCCTGCTTATATCAGCAAGACAATGCCAAGCCACGTGTTACATCAACGTGGCTTCATAGTAAAAGAGTGCGGGTACTAGACTGGCCTGCCTGTAGTCCAGACCTGTCTCCCATTGAAAATGTGTGGCGCATTATGAAGCCTAAAATACCACAACGGAGACCACCGGACTGTTGAACAACTTAAGCTGTACATCAAGCAAGAATGGGAAAGAATTCCACCTGAGAAGCTTAAAAAATGTGTCTCCTCAGTTCCCAAACGTTTACTGAGTGTTGTTAAAAGGAAAGGCCATGTAACACAGTGGTGAACATGCCCTTTCCCAACTACTTTGGCATGTGTTGCAGCCATGAAATTCTAAGTTAATTATTATTTGCAAAAAAAACAAAAAGTTTATGAGTTTGAACATCAAATATCTTGTCTTTGTAGTGCATTCAATTGTATATGGGTTGAAAAGGATTTGCAAATCATTGTATTCCGTTTATATTTACATCTAACACAATTTCCCAACTCATATGGAAACTGGGTTTGTAAAAGCGGGGATCGTCATCGGCGGTCACTCGAACGAGTATGACGATCCTCCTGGTAGGGGTGTATCCCTTTATGAAGATGCCTGTGCGTGACTTAGTTTAACGTGGGGAGACTGGTGCACAGACAGTCACCCCACGATCCTTGACAGAATCGGGTCAGGGTCCAGTGGCATGGAGTCCAAGACGACTGGGGACCCTTTTCTGCTGCAGCCTTCTTCCGCCATCACAGCCGTTGTTGTAGTTCTTAAATCTACCGTCTACCGCCTGCTCCGCCGTTGAGGTATTCACCGTATCCCTGGCTAGGGGGCAGTCAGGTACTAGGCCTTTGCCAAGGGCCACCTGGGGTAACAGTAGTAAAGGGGTTAACCTCCTAGTGCCCCAAAGACCCCATAGAGGAGCCTCCACTGCCGGAGGCACTTTAACGTCATGCCCAGGACATAAAAGCGGGGATAATACGGGTCTGTGTACCTTCCGTTCATTCTATTTCAATTCTGAAACGCAAATTAAAAAAACTAAATTAGGGCCGTTTTACGATTTGTATTGTACATGGCAGATTTTAAAACAAACAAAAAAGGGTTGATTTTCATTAAAATATTGCCATAAAATTGGATTGAAGGGTTGATTTTCATTAAAATATTGCCATAAAATTGGATTAAAGGGTTGATTTTCATTAAAATATTGCCATGAAATTGGATTAAAGGGTTGATTTTCATTAAAATATTGCCATATAATTGGATTTTGTTTTGTTTTCCTTTCATGGATTTTTATTTTAAGATAAACACAAACATAAAAATAAAATGTTCATCCAAAATGCAAAAATGCGTGGTTATCTGTGTGATGACAAATTGAACCGAAAGCAGTATTTTGTCATGATCTTTGGTCCGGATCATGTTTTTGTGTTTTCTGTTAGTTTTGGACTCCTTGAGTTCCTGTTTGTGCACCTCCTGAGTTTGTTTTGGTTGTCATGGTTGCTCATTATGTTCACCTGTCTCTGATTAGTGTTCGGCCGCTCACCTGCTACCCGAGCACTAATCAGAGGCATTATTTAAGCCTGCCTTTGCCGGTCAGTCGGCCTGGCGTCATTATTTACTACAAGCACCAGTTACGCGAGTTTTGCCTTGTCTCTAGTTGTTTGCTACATGCCTTGCTACATAAGTCTTGTTGGTTCATGCTACAGTTAGTACGTTTTTCTCGTCCATAGTGTTATGCTAAGTGTTAGTTTAGCTTCGAGTGCGATCAGGCACGTTGTTCTGTCGGCTCGCTTTCTGTTTTGTACTCCTTTGATTTCGTGAGGAATAAATCCTGTTTTTACCTGCACGGCTTGTCCGGAGTAGTCCGTCTGTATTCCTGGGAGAACGACCACGAAAACCCCCACGTGATATATTTTAGCTTGTCCTTTGCGTTTAGCATATTTTTAGCATAACGGTAACACCTTTGTTTAGCAGAAGTCCTATTGTCTTTTTTTTTTTTAAAGTGTCATTAAATAGTTGTCCAACTTTTGTTTCAGAACTGAAAATAGAAAAAATGGCCCGGAATTGTTTTTTTGATTTGCATTTAAGAATTGGAAATAGAATGAACGGAAGGTACACAGACCACTACAATACCCGTGTGCCTGGCTATAATGTCTTTGGAGCCCTACAAAGAAATTATTTTTGACAAGTCACAACGAGGATTGACATCTACAGATATCTCTATGAACACATCATACGAAAGTGGAAGAAAAAGGGGATCTGATCACGCCTCGTAGTGCAGATTTTCCTGCAGGCCAGTCCGTGGTCCTGTCTTTAAAATCGATACTTCCAGTTCCATCCATTTTCTATCGCTTGTCCCTTTCAGGGTCGCGGGGGGTCTCTGGAGCCTATCTCAGCTGCATTTGGGTGGAAGGCGAGGTACACCCTGGACAATTCGCCACCTCATCACAGGGCCAACACAGATAGACAGACAGAAGTCAGAATATGAAAACACATCAATTTTGGTCTGCTTTTCAGTTTCAGTTAATATGTGCATATATATTTCTACAGAAGTTAGTTCTTGTTGTGACAGGTCTAAAATATTTTCTATCGTCGTAATTATCCTTGCTTTTACTTTAAAAATAATACCTCTGGTGTCGGGCTGTCGGCAAATAAAAAAAACATCTGTTTTGGTCAGTTTTTTCATTTCTGTTTACTTGGAAATCTTTAATTTTTCTTTTATGAAATATAAAATGAAAATCAAACCGTTTTTTATATTTGATTACTACTTTAACACCAATTTTCTTTTTTGTATTTTGAAATGAAAATTGAATAAATAAATAAATTGTTTTTGGTTTTTTAATATCCCTTTAGCAACAGAATATAAAATTGAAGCTTTTTTCTAATCGAACTGATCGATTTAATTGAATAATCGTTGCAGGCCTAATTTGTATTCACGGTTATATGAGTTAAGAAGACTGTTTTTGTTTATTTTGTGTTTTGCTGTTTGACTTGTCGTTTCAGTTGTGCAGTTAGCCCCTTAGTTTGAATTGATTGATTGATTGATTGAAACTTTTATTAGTAGATTGCACAGTTCAGTACATATTCCGTACAATTGACCACTAAATGGTAACACCCGAATAAGTTTTTCAGCTTGTTTAAGTCGGGGTCCAAGTAAATCAATTCATGAAAGGGGTCACCGTGCCCTATGAACTGTGCCTGTATCAATTCCTACAGTGATGGTTTATTAAAAGTATCGCTCTCTTTCTGGGTTACTTGTCTCCGCCAGCTGTTATCCAGGGGAGCATCTGTGTGTGTTCCCATCCAAGATTATGTGTGTGTGTGTGTGTGTCGGCAGAGTGATTCATCCACAGCTGCCCCACAACTGGATGAGGCTCTGTAGTCGAGTGTGACGAGCTTATTCTGCTGCGTTCGTTCAGGGGAGGTTAAAAATGATGCCAAGTTCAATTCTCCAAGACATGTGATTGTTCAAGCTTGATTAGTGCGCATGTGAAACTAATAAGCAGTGTTTGGCAAATTGCTTTAAAAAAATAATTGATTACAGTCACTCGTTACGTTCGCAAAAAAGTAATTGAATAACTAACAGAATTACTCTTTGATAAATGTTAATAATTACTAGGGAAAGTAATTAATAAGTTACTTAAAAAGAAAACTTCATATATCTGGCATATGCATGTAAAGCAGTGATGCTTGTGCGTGTGTACGCCTTTAAAAGGTGGTGCCTGTTGCCAAGTGACATATGACATCAGTGAGAGTGCGCTTGGACAGAGCAGCATTAGCTCAGCTGTATTTGTGTAGCTTAGCAGCAGTGGTAGTTTGCCGCCGGTGACGACAGCTCTGTTGAATCTTTTCACTGGATTGTGTTAGCGCGGGATAATAAAGAGATTGAATGTGCTTTGATGGCTGTAGTCTCCTTGTCCACAAACGGGGTGTTGATGGATTGCAAGCTTGTCGCTTTAAACATTCATTGGTTGTTCATTATTCCCTCGTATTAATAGTAGTACCGGATTTTTCGGACTATAAGGCGCACTTAAAATCCTTTATTTTTTTCAAAAATCAACAGTGCGCCTTATAACCCGGTGCGCCTAATGCAAGGATTACCATGAATTGGTTACGTGGACCCCGACTTAAACAAGTTGAAAAACTTATTTGGGTGTTACCATTTAGTGGTCAATTGTACGGAATATGTACTGAACAGTGCAATCTACTAATAAAAGTTTAAATCAATCAATCAATCAAAAGTGAATAATTCTGCTTGTGCTTACCTATTTTATTTGTGCTTAGCTATTTTATTTGGTACATGTTGTAATGATAAGTGTGACCAGTAGATGGCAGTCACACATAAGAGATACGTGTAGACTGCAAGATGACGCCAGTAAACAACATCAAAACTTTAAATGTTCCATTGAGAATATAGAACATTACACATGGTGCTCAAAAATCTGTCAAAATGTTTTAGTACGACTTTGGTAAGCTATGAATCTTCACCGCTTGATGGATTGTCGGAGAATTACAGCTACCGTAGTCAGATGTACTTACATACGGGTTCATTATGGTGTGTGTATAAGGACCCCAGAATGGCACCTATTAGCAGACATTATCTGGCGCTTTGTTTCACAATAATATGCAAAGCCAACTTTTCTTACCTTCTGGTACCCGCTGATCTGTATTTGGGATCTGCATAAGTCCTGAAAATTTGCACGCGTCCACCATTGTAGTCCGTGGCAATGCTGTAGTCGATAAGCGAGGCGTTCATCCTCCACTGTTGCCATTTTTAATACAAAGAAGAGTAAAGTTGTAACTTATATCTGTCAGTATACTCGCTATGAAAGCGCTAAAAACTACCGGTGTAGTGAGTTTTTTATTATTCACCCACAGAACTTTAGTTATTGGAGAGTTCCGGTCAGACGGTTTTTGATGGGACACCTTTCCGGCATTGTTGTTGCACTAGTGAGCCACGGATGAGGAGATGCTGCTCCGTTAATGATTTAAATTAAGTCTGAATGTCATTAAAACAGTTAACTCTATCTTTTGACACTTCTTCCACTCCCGTCCTTGCACGCTACACCGCTGCAACAAAGATGACGGGGAGAAGACTCTGTCAAAGGTAAGCCACGTAAATAAGACCACCCACAAAACGGCGCATTCTGAAGCGCCAGTCAGAAAGCGACTTGAACATGGTCTGTCAAACAGAATCTATGCAACATTTAGGCCAAAAAAACACCATTACATGTTATGTAGACCACAAAATCACAATATGACCCCTTTATGCGCCTTATAATCCGGTGCGCACTACGGTCCGAAAAATACGAAAGTAGTAACAGTAGTGGTGTGTGTACGTGTACTTACATGTTGTGTGTTGTTTGCTGTGGGATGTTGCCTCCTTCCTATTTGATACCAACTTCATTTTAGTGTGGTGCTGGTTCCTGCTTGCATGAGTACGAAGTTACTTCCTGCATTGAACTTGCTGTGCTTCTGCCATTGTCTTGTTGACATAAAAAAAAACACATCAAAAGTAGCCTCCCACGTTACATCAAACGCATCGGTAACGGCATTGTAACATACCTAGAATTTATTCATTATATTATTTGTTATTAGTCAAAGTAACAGCGTCATGTAACACTGTTTTTCCTAACATGATACATGACCAGTGTTTAGTTTATGCGTTAGATTACATTAAATCAGGAGTGTCAAACTCATTTTAAATTGGGGGCCCCATGGAGGAAAATCTACGCCCAAGTGGTAAAATCGCGGCACGATAACTTGAAAATAAAGACAACTTCAGATTGTTTTCTTTGTTTAAAAATAGAACAATATGTACAAATCATAAAGTAATTTTTTTACACTTACATGTTGCGGTTAATAGTATTCTTTATTTATTTATTTATACTTTCTGAATAAATTGTGTGATAATGTTCATCAGTCAACTCATTGGTGTTAATTTTCAATCTATCAAGATAAAAAAAATGGTAACACTTTAGTATGGGGAACATATTCACCATTAATTAGATGCTTATTAAAGTAACAAAGACTTAATTTAGAGTTATTTGGACACTAGGGGAACATATAAGGGTTAGGGTTAGGGTTAGGGTTAGGGCTAGGATTAGGGTTACTAATGAGCAATAATTCTGAGGTTATTGAGGGAAGACTCTTAGTTAATGGCTTACTGGTTGTATAATAAGGCCATGCAGAATAAGGCATTGATAAGTACTTAATGGCGTGGCGAAGTTGGTAGAGTGGCTGTGCCAGCAATCGGAGTGTTGCTGGTTACTGGGGTTCAATTCCCACCTTCTACCTTCCTAGTCGCGTCCGTTGTGTCCTTGGGCAAGACACTTCACCCTTTGCCTCTGATGGGTGCTGGTTAGCGCCTTGCATGGCAGCTCCCGCCATATGTGTGTGAATGGGTAAATGTGGAAATACTGTCAAAGCGCTTTGAGTACCTTGAAGGTAGAAAAGCGCTATACAAGTATAACCCATTTATCATTTTATCAATAGCGACTAATTAAGAGCCAATATGTTACTAATTTGCATGTTAATGAGCAACTAAATAATGGTGAATATGTGTTCCCCATACTAAAGTGTTACCAAAAAATAATATCATAATCAAATTACAGGATGTTATTTATGTAGTTTGCTAATTTTCCTCGACTGGTGCACTAACATATTTTTACACATGTAGCATAATCTACAAAGATACAAATAATTGCTATTGCGACATCTAGTGGACACAGTTAGAACAGCGGTTTCTTTCATTCAAAAATTTCGACTCCTTTTTATACTTAGCAAACTCATCCTGCGGACTGGATAAAACCTGTTCGCGGGCCGACACGTCACATACTCTTGGACAACTGTTGTATTACTCAGTGGCCTAGTGGTTGGAGTGTCCGCCCTGAGATCGGTAGGTTGTGAGTTCAAACCCCCGGCCGAGTCATACCAAATACTATAAAAATGGGACCCATTACCTCCCTGCTTGGCACTCAGCATCAAGGGTTGGAATTGGGGGTTTAATCACCAAAAATGATTCCCGGGCGCGGCCACCGCTGCTGCTCACTGCTCCCCTCACCTCCCAGGGGGTGATCAAGGGTGATGGGTCAAATGCGGAGAATAATTTCGCCACACCTAGTGTGTGTGTGTGTGTGACAATCATTGGTACTTTAACTTTATATTGTGGGTCAATCTTGGTGGCCCAATGATTGGATGTGAGTTCCATTTCTAATTGAGTTCCACTATACCAGACCTGGGCATTGTACGGCCCGCGGGCCGCATCCGGCCCTTTGCGCATCCCTGTCCGGCCCGCGTGAGGCCAATCATAAATTACAAAATACATTTCAAAAAGTATCTATGTCGAGTGTGCAATACAACGGTGCTGCTTTTGTTTTGAAAAGCGTTATTTGTATTACTTCCGTGTGGATGTATGCGCGTGTGCGATTGTGAGTGAATTGAACGGCGCAATAACAAATTACAAAATAAAGTTTAAAAAACATCTATGTTGTGCGCGCAATACAACTGTGATGCTTTTATTTTGAAATGTGTTATTTATGCCGTATGTCCGGGGGGAACCTGTGAGTGAAGGTGCATAGAGACAAGTGATGAGACGCTAAAAAAAGAAAAGTTGATGACGAATGGGGTGTTTTGGACTGGCAAGTATTTCTTTACATAAATTAATGGTAAAGCCGTGTGCTTAATTTGTGGTACACAGCTTGCTGTGTTTAAAGAATATCATTTTAATCGCCACTACACGAAGAAACACGAGGGAAAATACCGGAATGTGTCTGATGAAGCGCGCGCAAGGGAGGCTGATGCGTTGATGGTAAAACTGCAAACCCAACAAGGACTTTTTGCCATATTTCACACCCCCAGAGATGCAGCCGTCAGGACAAGTTTCGTCATTTCTCACAAAAGCGCCAGAAAAAGTAAGGCGTTTTCTGACGGAGAGTTTATTAAGGAGTGCTTATTGGACTTTGTTATATGCCCGGAGACTTGGACTGTTTTTCGCTAACTTTGGATGAGATCTGTGATGTACGTGACACCTCCAGCTGCTCTTCTTCTTACGTGGGATAACTGCAGACTTTCAAATCACGGAGTAGCTGGCAGCCATGCAGTCAATTAAAGAGACAACCACAGGTAATGACTTGTTCACATAGGTAAATGCGTGTTTGGACATGTTAGGACTGAAATGGGACAAGCTGGCAGGTGTGACAATCCAATCCACTTTATTTATATAGCACATTTAAACAACAAAATGTTTCCAAAGTGCTGCACAACAATATTAAAAACAATATTCAAATATTATCCTTAGCTCCACCAATGACTGAATAAAAAGAAAAAACAATTACATGTAAAACCAATATAAAAAACAATATAAAATAAATATGATCAAAAACTATTTTTAACAACAGATGGTTGTCCAAATCTGATGGGGAAAAATGTTGAATAATGCAGGATAAAGTGACCATCAAAAGCAATCTGCTTTTGTATAAAGTTAAGTTAGGTTAAATTAAATTATTATTATTAATTATTATTATTATTATTATCATCATTATTATTTATCTTACGGTATATCAAAAATAATATTGAGCAAAATTTAATTGAAATATTGTCGTGTGGCCCTCCAGCAGTGCTCGGGTTGCTTATGCGGCCCCCGGTGAAAATTAATTGCCCACCCCTGCACTATACCTCTTTGATACTGCCATACAGTTTGTGTTAAAGGCCTACTGAAATGATTTTTTTTATTTAAACGGGAATAGCAGATCCATTCTATGTGTCATACTTGATCATTTCGCGATATTGCCATATTTTTGCTGAAAGGATTTAGTAGAGAAAATCGACGATAAAGTTCGCAACTTTTGCTCGCTGATAAAAAAAAGCCTTGCCTGTACCGGAAGTAGCGTGACGTCACAGGAGCTAGTATTCATCACAATTCTCCATTGTTTACAATGGAGCGAGAGAGATTCGGACCGAGAAAGAGACGATTACCCCATTAATTTGAGCGAGGATGAAAGATTCGTAGATGAGGAACGTTACAGTGAAGGACTTGAGAGACAGTGATGGACGTATCTTTTTTCGCTCTGACCGTAACTTAGGTACAAGCTGGCTCATTGGATTCCACACTCTCCTTTTTCTATTGTAGATCACAGATTTGTATTTTAAACCACCTCGGATACTATATCCTCTTGAAAATGAGAGTGGAGAACGCGAAATGGACATTCATTTTATCTCCACGACAATACATCGGCGAAATGCTTTAGCTACGAGCTAACGTGATAGCATCGTGCTTTAACTGCATATGGAAACAAAACAAATAAACCCCTGACTGGAAGGATAGATAGAAAATCAACAATACTATTAAACCGTGGACATGTAAATACACGGTTAATGCTTTCCAGGCTGGCGAAGGTTAACAATGCTGTGCTAACGATGCCATTGAAGCTAACTTAGCAACTTAGCAACCGGACCGCACAGAGCTATGCTAAAAACATTAGCTCTCCACCTACGCCAGCCAGCCCTCATCTGCTCATCAACACCTGTGCTCACCTGCGTTCCAGCGATCGGCAGAAGGACGAAGGACTTCACCCGATGCGTTTGGCGGCCCGGTGACGTAGGAAGTCAAGGTGAGGTCGGCAGCTAGCGCGTTTGCTCTCCAACAAAGTCCTCCTGGTTGTGTTGCTGTAGTCCGCTGCTAATACACCGATCCCACCTACAACTGTCTTCTTTGCAGCCTTCATTGTTCATTAAACAAATTGCAAAAGATGTCCAGAATACTGTGGAATTATGAAATGAAAACAGAGCTTTTTGTATAGGATTCTACGGGGTACCATAACTTCCGTTAAACTGACTTCGTCACGCGCATACGTCATCATACCGCGACGTTTCAGCCGGATATTTCCCGGGAAATTTTAAATGTCACTTTATAAGTTAACCTGGCCGTATTGGCATGTGTTGCAATGTTAAGATTTCATCATTGATATATAAACTATCAGACTGCGTGGTCGGTAGTAGTGGGTTTCAGTAGGCCTTTAAGAGCGGTATTCATTGTGTCATCAAGCATTCCAATTTCTAATCCTCACACACACACACACACACACACACACACACACACACACACACACACACACACACACACACACACACACACACACACACACACACACACTGGTTATCATTTGGAATGGAGACCACATTTTTGGTCATCACTTGTGGGGACCACCCTTGTGGAGGCATAAAAAAAATTAGTTAAAATGGCCACTGCCCAGTTAGCTCATACACGTCTTTAAATCTCTGTATTGATGAAGTGATGTGCTGATCAATCTTACTGGGGACCCTGGGGAAAAAAAGTTAATATGATTCATGGTGACCAAATTTAAATAATTTTTCATAATTCACACAAACATACACAGTAAACATGTTTTATGGGTCAAAGCTTAAAAATCACTTAGGCATCTTCAGAATGGATCTGACTATCATTTAAAAGGGTTTCCCTTTAGGGGACCTGTTGTTTTGTCCCCATACCGTCAGAGGTCCCCTAAAAGTGACTGTGTAAACAGAGTGATGTCCCCATTAAGTAGGCATTGCCAGAAGACACACACACACACACACACACACACACACACACACACACACACACACACACACACACACACACAAACACACACACACACATTCTGGTTATCATTTGGAATGGGGACCAAGTTTTTGATCATCACTTGTGGGGACCACCCTTTCTACAGGTTGTGGAGACATAAAAAAATGAGGTCAAATGGCCACTGCCCAGTTAGCTCATACACGTCTTTAAATCTCTGGATTGATGAAGTAATGTGCTGATCATTCTTACTGGGGACCCTGGGGAAAAGAGTTAGTATGGTTCATGGACAAAGCTACGAACAATGGGAGACCGGGCTTTCTGCTCCGCCGCTCCCAGTCTGTGGAACGCTCTCCCTGGCCACCTGAGGGCACCACAGACTGTGGATGCTTTTAAAAAAGGCTTAAAAACCCTTCTTTTTTAAAAAGCCTTTTTTTTTTTAGATATATGCATACTAGTTTTAGCTATTTGGCTGTTCTAGTTTTTATTTGTATTTGTTTTTTATTATCTTTTTATTTTTTTTATTTTATTTTTTTTAATACACTGTAGCAGTTTGAGGTTGTTCACTCAATGTAAAGTGATTTTTACAAATAAAACCTATTATTATTATTATTATTATTATTATTATTATTATTATTATTATTATTATGGGGACCATATTTCAATAATTTTGCATAATTAACACAAATGTGTACGTGACTACTGAGGATCATTTAAAAAATAAAACTTTTTTTTTTTTTAAATTAAATTAAATCAAATGAAAGGTTTCCCTTTAGGGGACCTGTTTTTTTGTCCCCATACCGTCAGAGGTCCCCTAAAGGTAACTGTGTAAACAGAGCGATGTCCCCATTAAGTAAGCATTGCCAGAACACACACACACACACACACACACACACACACACACACACACACACACACACACACACACACACACACACACACACACACACACACTCACTGGTTATCATTTGGAATGGGGACCAAGTTTTTGATCAATCACTGGGGACCCTGGGGAAAAAGTGTTAATATGTTTTCATGGGGACCAAATTTAAATAATTTTGCATAATTCACACAAATTTGTATGTGACTACTGAGGACCATTTAAAAAAATAAAATGTTCAAATTAAATTAAATTAAATTAAAGGTTTCCCTTTAGGGGACCTGTTTTTTTGTCCCCATACCGTCAGAGGTCCCCTAAAGGTAACTGTGTAAACGGAGCGATGTCCCCATTAAGTAAGCATTGCCAGAACACACACACACACACACACACACACACACACACACATATCCCCTTGGCGCCAAAAGAGCCAGCAGGACAAGCTAAAAGAAAACTAGAAAGGGCCATCAAATGGCGAGGAACCGGAGAGGAGCCGAGGAACAAGCGAGCGAGTGAGAGAATGAGAAAATGAGAGGGAGAGACAGCATGGATTCTTTTCTTTGGGGCCTTAAAGACATGTTTCCCTCAGATGTTGGCTCTTCTTCAGATGCTAATGGTCCACTCTTACTCCCAAGCTGGGCCTTAGCATAACAATGCAGTGGAAGTGAAAGAGCTAAACCTCTGCTTTCTTAAAGAAGCCAAAGCTGGGCTTTTCTTGTGCACTAATGCCCCCTTGGCTCTTTGTGCTCCCAGTGAAAGGCCTGTGGAACGCAAAGGCCAGGTGATCACAGAGTTTACTGAAAATGAGACTGAAACAACACACCAACCAGGGTTAAAATTGGTGAAGTCATTAAAAAGCCCGTAGGAATGACCAAATATAGCGCCGTGGCCCCCTGCCAATGCGCGCTCTCAAGTGTGATGACAGGAGTTTTATTGAATATTATCAGCTTTTGCTTTCAAAGCTGCACTGAATTATATCTGTTGCTGGAATCCAACCCAAATGTTTTGACTGCGTGTCTCGTGCTGACTCTAAGACGCGCGAGTCCCGACTGAATAGCACTTGCAAGCCTGAAGGATTTTTGGACGAACGGCGGTTCGACCTTGACGAGGCCGCACATGCGTCTAAAACCCCTGATAGAGTGCGATAGTAAATGAGGAGCATGTGCGTCTTTGGCGTTATCGTTTATCAGGCGAGAATGAGTAGAATCAGAGGCAAAGGACATGCGGGAGAACACAAGATATTGTACTGAGACATGATGACTTCATCTTATCCATCGCTTTGTGAAGTCAAACTGTTCTTGTGTGTCATCCAGATGTCTGGATTTTCACCAGAACAGCGAATGATGTAGAGTTTGACAGTCAGCAGAAAACTGGATCACTTTGTGTTTCTGTAATGTTATGTTTGTGTTTGTGTTTACCTTCTCAGTGGCCTAGTGGTTAGAGCAGACCCGGGCAAATTAAGGCCTGGGGGCCACATGCGGCCCGTTCAGCTTTTCAATGTGGCCCGCCGGACATTCCCAAATTATTTTTTTAAATCTTTAAGATGGAAAGTGTACCTGCCATTGTGATGTGCAATGATGTTTTCAAATAACCGTAAGTCTTGAACTATAAAAAGTATTTCAATGGTTGGAATCTGCGCTTTTGCATGATATACTAGTTACCATGGTAATCTAATTACTTACTAGGGCTGTAAATCTTTGGGTGTCCCCCAATACGATTTAATATCGATTCTTGGGGTCACGATTCGATTCAAAATCTTTTTTTTTTTTTCAATTCAACACGATTCTCGATTCAAAAACGATTTTTTCCCGATTCAAAAGGATTCTCTATTCATTCAATACATAGGATTTCAGCAGGATCTACCCCAGTCTGCTGACATGTAAGCAGAGTAGTAGATTTTTGTAAAAAACTTTTATAAATGTAAAGGACAATGTTTTATCAACTGATTGCAATAATGTAAATTTGTTTTAACTATTAAATGAACCAAAAATATGACTTATTTTATCTTTGTGAAAATATTGGACACAGTGTGTTGTCAAGCTTATGAGATGCGATGCAAGTGTAAGCCACTGTGACACTTGTTTTTTTTTTTGTTTTTTTTTATAAATGTCTAATGATAATGTCAATGAGGGATTTTTAATCACTGCTATGTTGAAATTGTAACTAATATTGATACTGTTGTTGATAAAATTCATTTTTGTTTCACTACTTTTGGTTTGTTCTGTTTCGTGTTTGTGTCTCCTCTCACTTGCTCTGTTTATTGCAGTTCTGAGTGTTGCTGGGTCGGGTTTGGTTTTGGAATTGGATTGCATTGTTATGGTATTGCTGTGTATTGTTTTGTTGGATTGATTAATTTAAAAAAAAAAAAAAAAAAAAAAAAAGATTTTTAAAAAATGAGAATCGATTCTGAATCGCCCGACGTGAGAATCGCGATTCGAATTCGAATCGATTTTTCCCCACACCCCTATTAGTTACTATGGTAATCTAAGTCACAGCGGCTCAGACGAGGCACCAAGCAGTGTGGGTGGGTAGCGTTTCCACAGAGTGTTTCCAGAGTGGCCAGTCTGAAATGCGGGTGTCAGGGACAGACGCGGAAGGAGAGTTTTACAACAAAGTTCTAAAGCTTAGTGACATATCAGATGTATCAGATTGTTGGTGTTTTGTTTTTTTACCCTTCGCGTTCATATTTCGCTGTGTTTGTTACGTTTTGCTTAATTGTAAATTATGTCGATGGAGAGGGGGTGTGACGTTCATATGTTGTCGATATTCAGTGTTTTATCGCTTATAGAAAAATGGAAAATTCCATTTTGTTTTTTAAGGCGGTCTGTCATCACGTTTTTAGCATTCAATCAGACATTATTATTATATCTTTGTGGAAAATATTGGACACAGTGTGTTGTCAAGCTTATGAGATGCGATGCAAGTGTAAGCCACTGTGACACTATTGTTCATTTTTTATTATTTTTTTATTAATGTTTTTAGTGATAATATCAATGAGGGATTTTTAACAATATTTTGAAATTGTTACTAATATTGTTACTAATATTGATACTGTTGTTGAAAATATTCATTTTTGTTTCACTACTTTTAGATTGTTCTGTGTCATGTTTGTGTCTCCTCTCACTTGCTCTGTTTATTGCTATTCTGAGTGTTGCTGAGTCGGGTTTGGTTTTGGAATAGGATTGCATTTTTATGGTATTATTGTGTATTGTTTTGTTGAATTGATTAATAAATTCATTAAGGAACAATTTTTTAAAAAATACATTATTGTGAGGTTTTGTATTAGTGTTCCTAAAAATAGATATACCGGCCCCCAGACACATTTTTTTCTCTAAATTTGACCCCCGAGTCAAAATAATTGCCCAGGTCTGGGTTAGAGTATCCGCCTTGAGATCGGTAGGTCATACCAAAGACAAAAAAAAAATGGGACCCATTACCTACCTGCTTGGCACTCAGCATCAAGGGTTAGAATTGTGGGACGGCGTGGCGAAGTTGGTAGAGTGGCTGTGCCAGCAACGGAGTGTTGCTGGTTACTGGGGTTCAATTCCCACCTTCTACCTTTCTAGTCACGTCCGTTGTGTCCTTGGGCAAGACACTTCACCCTTTGCCTCTGATGGCTGCTGGTTAGCGCCTTGCATGGCAGCTCCCGCCATCAGTGTGTGAATGTGTGTGTGAATGGGTAAATGTGGAAATAGTGTCAAAGCGCTTTGAATACCTTGAAGGTAGAAAAGCGCTATACAAGTATAACCCATTTATCATTTATTTATAATTGGGGGTTAAATCACCAAAAAAGGACTCCCGCTGCTGCTCACTGCTCCCCTCAACTCCTCGGGGGGTGAGGGTGATGGGTCAAATGCAGAGGATAATCTCACCGCACCTAGTTTTTGTGTGACAATCATTGGTACTTTAACTTTACTTTAACTTTATGACATCATGACATTGTCAATTTGGCCATATAATTAGGTACACCTGAGTAGTAGCATAGAACTGCATCCTTCTTATATATTCTACAACATAACCAAATGATTACGTTTATTATGTTGAAGTGTGTTTTTACAGAATTTATAGCCCCAATAATAAATATATTGCTTAATTAAAATGTATTTTAAGGTTAGGGTTGGGAATAAAATAATTTATAAATTTACCATGCTTATTCTAACAAAATAGTTTGGGATTAGGGTTGTACGGTACACCGGTGCGTTAGTGTAGTACCGCCATACTAATGAATCATATTAGGTACTATACCGCCTCTAAAAAGTACCGGTCCCCCAACCCCCGTCGTCGTCACGTCGTGTCATTGCTGGTTCATGAGCAGAGGAGCATGTTCGGCAGCGCACCATCCCAGAGTACTTACAAACAGACACAGTGTGTAGACAGAAAAGGGATAACGGACGCATTTTGGCTTAAAAACTAAAGATAAAGGTGAAGTTATAACACTGAAACGCCCTCAGGAAGAGGTGCTTTAAGACATGGCTAGCTAGCTAGCGGCTAAAGTCCATCCGCAGTCTGCAGTGTTTTATCTACTTCTAAATCACTAATCCTCGCCTCCATGGCGACAAATAAAGTAAGTTTCTTACAAGTATCATCCCTGCAGGACGAGGAATAGCTAAACATGCTTCACTTTACCATGAATTGATTAACGAGGACCCCGACTTAAAGAAGTTGAAAAACTTATTCAGGTGTTACCATTTAGAGGTCAATTGTACGGAATATGTACTGTACTGTGCAATCTACTAATAAAAGTTTCAATCAATCAAAAAAAATACACACCGTAACGCATTGGTGGATCTACACCGAATATCCACTGTAATGATACCAAGTACAGGAGCGTATCTAGTCGATACCACTATGATTACATCGCTATTTTCTAGCATTAAAAAAATGTATATTATCTTATAAACTCAGTAAATATGTCGCTGGAGACATGAGGACTTTGAATATGATATGACCAATGTATGATCATGTAACTACTTGGTATCGGATTGATACTTAAATTTGTGGTATCATCTAAAACTATGTAAAGTATCAAACAACAGAAGAATAAGTGATTATTACATTTTAACAGAAGTGTAGATAAAACATGTTAAAAGAGAAAGTAAGCAGATATTAACAGTAAATGAACAAGTAGATTAATAATTAATTTTCTACCACTTGTCCTTAATAATATTGACAAAATAATAGAATGGAAAATGAGACAATATGTTACTACATATGTCAGCAGACTAATTAGGAGCCTTTGTTTGTTTACTTACTACTAAAAGACAAGTTGTCTTGTATGTTCACTATTTTATTTAAGGACAAAATTGCAATAAGAAATATATGTTTAATGTACCGTAAGGTTTTTTGTTAAAATTAATCCAATAATGCAATTTTTTGTGGTCCCCTTTATTTAGAAAAGTATCTAAATACATTTTGTTTCCTGTGCCGGTACCAAAATATTGGTATCGGGACAACACTATTTGGGATATAAGGCAATTTGTAGGATTTAACTGGTCATTTGCGTTCTCTTATTTTCTGTCTTGCCCCCTCTAGGGGACATAATGTTTTGCCCCCAGGATTTAAATAGTACTTAAAATTACATTATTTTAAGATATGAGCGGTCTCTCGACTTTTTGTTTTGCTTTAAAAGGCTCATATTATGATTTTTTTTTTCTACATGTATAACACTTCCTTGTGGTCTACATAACATGTAATGGTGGTTCTTTGGTCAAAATGTTGCATAGATTACATTTTACAGAGCGCTTTCAAGCTGCCTTCTGACAGTCTCCTCAAGATGTGCTTTATTTATGTTGCTCCACTTCGACTGCTGTTTTCTCCCCGCCATCTTTGTTGTACTGATGATATATATATATATATATATATATTATATTATATTATATTATATATATATATATATATATATATATATATATATATATATATATATATATATATATATATATATATATATATATATATATATATATATATATATATATATATATATATATATATATATATATATATATATATATATATATATATATATATATATATATTTGTACCATGAATTGATTAACGTGGACCCCGACTTAAACAAGTTGAAAAACTTATTCGGGTGTTACCATTTAGTGGTCAATTGTACGGAATATGTACTGTACTGTGCAATCTACTAATAAAAGTTTCAATCAATCAATCAATCAGTTTTTAGCGCTTCCCTAGCAAGTCTACTGACAGATTAAGTTCGAACTAAACGCTACTTTATATTAGAAATGGCAACAGCAGTGTGATGCATGTGCATGTACAAGCCAGTCTGCCCCACAACAAGAGGATAAATGAAAAGAAGGAGCTTACTGACTCGGAATACAACAGCGGACCCGCGCAAAGTTCTTCGTGTAAATTTATACCATATACATACAGATAATCCGCTGATGTCCTAAAATGGCCAAATTCCAAATTTTCGGGATTTATGCAGATCCCAAATACACAACAGCAGGCACCGATAGGTAAGAAAATATGGTTTTGCACAATAAGGCCCGTTAAGTTGCAGACATGAGTCCGGAGAAGAAGTGACGCCAGAAAGACCGCGCCCCACACAGGAAGTGACGTCAGAAAAAATATATAAAATAAATAAATAAATAAATAAAAATATTAATAATAATAATAATAATTTTAAAAATAAATAAATAACTGACTTCACAAAGCACATTATTTTTAATTTTTTTAAACATGCCTCAAAACAACAGCTACAAAAACAATGAAGGCACACAGCTTCTGTCCAGAGTATACTAGAGTAATAAAGTAAACAATAACATAGTCCTCCTTTAGTGCAAGACTGCCTGGCATACTGTATAAACAGGGAATTATAAACTGGGCTCAATCTGCCCTGCTCTAACGTATTTGTATGAATAACACAAATGTGCTGCAAGCTAGTGGTGAGTGCTTGCAGTGGCCTGGCAGTCAGTCAGAGCTTCTGAAAAGCTGCGTTGAGATAGGGGTGGTTTTTGTTGTATTTTTGTTTTTTTCTCGGCGGAGTCTTTAAGAGACAACTGTGGTACTACTTTTTTTTGGTGTTAACTTTTCATCCATCTTCACTGCAAAAAGTCAGTGTTCAAAAACAAGAAAAAACAAAACAAAAATGAGGGGTATTTTATTTGAACTAAGCAAAATTATCTGCCAATAGAACAAGAAAATTCGGCTTGTCAAGACTTTCCAAAACAAGGTAAAATTAGCCTAACCTCAATGAACCCAAAAATACCTTAAAATAAGTATATTCTCACTAATAACAAGTGCACTTTTCTTGGTAGAAAAAAAGAGACATTTTTGCTCAATATGTTGAAAAATATTCTTAAATTAAGCAAATGCTAGTGCCATCACCTTGACATAATGATATGCGCTTGGCATCATGATTTTTTTTTTATGCCTGAAGTAAGAAATTATTACTTTAAAAAAGTAGTTTTATACTTGCGAGTGTTAATGACACAGCTTTGCATCAGTTGATATTCTAGTTTCAAGCATGTTTTAATTAATATAGGTCATAAAATCTCAGCAACAAGCTGTAATATCTTACTGAGATCATTTAGGACCAAAAACTTTAAAACAAGTAAAACACTCTAACATAAAATCTGCTTAGTGAGAAGAATTATCTTATCAGACAGAAAATAAGCAAATATCACCCTTATTTGAGATAATTAATCTTACTTAGATTTCAGTTTTTGCAGTGTTCCGCTTGTATTCATCGTGTATCTCCTTATGATTCTTGAAGAGGTGGGAGATCAAATTACTCGTATTAAAGGAAGACGTCTTGGTTCCTCCTCGCATAACAACTTTTTGCAGTCATTGCAAATTGCCAATTTTTTATCCGTCAGGCACCCTTTAAAATAATCCCTAAACCATAGACATGGGTCCGTTAGTCAGTCACCGAGCGAGCTGGCTTGTTAGCCACGGGCTACAGCACCGGCAACAACACACTCTTGTTGTTTTTATGCTCCGCTCGCGGCGGTTTGATGAGGTCATCAAGCGTCGCCAGTAAACCTCTCATGCTGCAGTCGTCAAACTCCTGTGTTGTGTGTGGGAGAGGTGGATGGGGGAGGGGCTGCTGACTGGGAGACGCAACTGGCTCTGTACTTATCCCTACGTCCGTGTACCGCTCCGTACAGCGGCGTTTTTAAAAAAGTCATAAATTTTACAGATACCGATAATTTCCAATATTACATTTTAAAGCATTTATCGGCCGATAATATCGGCCAGGCCGATATTATTGGACATATCTAATGTCGAGCGATTACCCAACGTCTAGTTTTGTACTCCATAACTATTGTGAAGCCATGAAGTGGTCAAGTACGACCGCCAATTTCAGCCTACAAGCACAGTGTCTTGACCAGATATCTAGATCGATTGTTGTCAAAATGTTTTTTATCACATTGTTTACTTTCTAGGGGTGTGGGAAAAAATCGATTCGAATTCAAATCACCATTCTCACGGTGTACGATTCAGTATCGATTCTCATTTTTCAAAATCAATTATTATTATTATTTTTTTTAATTAATCAATCCAACAAAACAATACACAGCAATACCATAACAATGCGATCCAATTCCAAAACCAAACCTGACCCAGCAACACTCAGAACAGCAATAAAACAGAGCAATTGAGAGGAGACACAAACACGACACAGAACAATCCAAAAGTAGTGAAACAAAAATGAATATTATCAACAACAGCATCAATATTAGTTACAATTTCAACATAGCAGTGATTAAAATCCCTCATTGATATTATCATTAGACATTTACAAAAAAAAAAAAAATATAGAAATAAAAAATGAACAATACACTTGCATCGCATCTCATGAGCTTGACAACACACTGTCCAATATTTTGCACAAAGATAAAATAAGTCATATTATTTTTGGTTCATTTAATAGTTAAAACAAATGTACATTATTGCAATCAGTTGATAAAACATTGTCCTTTACAATTATAAAAGCTTTTTACAAAAATCTACTACTCTGCTTGCATGTCAGCAGACTGAGGTAGATCCTGCTGAAATCCTATGTATTGAATGAATAGAGAATCGTTTTGAATCGTAAAAATATCGTTTTTGAATCGAGAATCGCGTTGAATCGAAAAAAATCGATTATAATCGAATCGTGACCCCAGGAATCGAATCGTGAGACACCCAAAAATTCGCAGCCCTTTTACTTTCACACGTCTATTAAAGATATGATTCATGTACGATGGCTCAGGTGTGACTCACTACAATAGTCTAACAGCTGCTGATGGTGAGGCAAGCAAGGTTTACTGTTAAAAGAAAGGGGGCCTTAAATGTTGCCAGTCATATAAACAAAACACAAACAGACCACCTTGCCTTTCTTTTTTGTCAAAGTGGCTCAAATATTGATCCCAGTTAGAGCCCAGTCAAAACAGGTGTTGATGTACAGTATTTGTACTTGCAAAATGTTTGATACAGCAAAAAAGGAAAGAAAAGGGCACCTTTCATAAAGTCAAAATGGGATCTCATATGTTGGCCCTGCCCGTGACACTAGTTGACTAAGTAGTAAGTACGCCCCAATTATCAGGTTTTACCCCATTAACACCTCTGATGTTCCCCCTTTTTTCCCTTCAGGCTCCACTCCCCTCATCCCTCTTCATGCAAATGAGCCTTCGGTCCAGGTGCAACACTGAGGAAGTTAGCGCCTCTTCAACACAGCGACGCATTCTATTTACATGCAAAATGGCGGCTTAGGCGGTAAATGTGTGAACACAGGTGTCTGTGTGTGTGTGTGTGTGTGTGTGTGTGTGTGTGTGTGTGTGTGAAGGGGGGCCGGGGAGGGGTGTTGTCACCAGAGCTACTAATCTGTTTGTCCTAATGTTGTCTTGTTTGCTTGGATACTGTCGAATTGCAGTAATGTATAATATAATAATAATAATTAGAGATGTCCGATAATATCGGCCGATAAATTCTTTAAAATGTAATATCGGAAATTTTCGGTATCGGTTTCAACCTCCCGATTTTCCCGGGAGACTCTCGAATTTCAATGCCCCTCCCGAAAATCTCCCGGGGCAACCATTCTCCCGATTTCCACCCGGACAACATTATTGGGGGCGTGCCTTAAAGGCACTGCCTTTAGCGTCCTCTACAATCTGTCGTCACGTCCGCTTTTCCTCCATACAAACAGCGTGCCGGCCCCTGTCACATGTTTTTGATTGATTGAGACTTTTATTAGTAGGTTGCACAGTGAAGTACATATTCCGTACAATTGACCACTAAATGGTAACACCCGAATAAGTTTTTCAACTTGTTTAAGTCGGGGTCCACTTAAATTGATTCATGATACAGATATATACTATCATATATACTATCATCATAATACAGTCATCACACAAGATAATCACATTGAATTATTTACATTATTTACAATCAGGGGTGTGGAGGGGGGGATGGGGGGGATATGGACATCAAGTAGTGGACATAGAGAGAGAGAGAGAGAGAGAGAGAGATCAGAAGGCATAAGAAAAAGAAAAAGTATCTGCATTTGATTGTTTACATTTGATTATTAGCAATCCGGGGAGGGTGTTAGTTTAGGGTTGTAGCTCCCCTGAGGTGAACTTTTATTGCGGTTTTGAAGGAGGATAGAGATGCCCTTTCTTTTATACCTCTTGGGAGCGCATTCCACATTGATGTGGCATAGAAAGAGAATGAGTTAAGACCTTTGTTAGTTCGGAATCTGGGTTTAACGTGGTTAGTGGAGCACCCCCTGGTGTTGTGGTTATGGCGGTCATTTACGTTAAGGAAGTAGTTTGACATGTACTTCGGTATCAGGGAGGTGTAGCGGATTTTATAGACTAGGCTCAGTGCAAGTTGTTTAACTCTGTCCTCCACTTTCAGCCAGCCCACTTTAGAGAAGTGGGTAGGAGTGAGGTGGGATCTGGGGTGGAGGTCTAGAAGTAACCTGACTAGCTTGTTCTGAGATGTTTGGAGTTTAGATTTGAGGGTTTTGGAGGTGCTAGGGTACCAGGAGGTGCATGCGTAATCGAAAAAGGGTTGAACGAGAGTTCCCGCCAGAATCCTCAAGGTGCTTTTGTTGACCAGAGAGGAAATTCTGTAGAGAAATCTCGTTCGTTGGTTAACCTTTTTGATTACCTTGGTTGCCATTTTGTCACAGGAAAGGTTAGCCTCTAGAATGGAACCTAGGTAGGTGACCTCATCTTTCCTGGTGATGACACTGTCACCTACTTTTATGGTGAAGTCATTGACTCTCTTAAGTTTGATGTGGGACCCAAACAGGATGGATTCTGTTTTACCCAAGTGGATGGATAGCTTGTTGTCAGCGAGCCAGGTGCAAGTTCTACATTACATAATATGTGTGGCTTTTACACACACATAAGTGAATGCCATGCATACTTGCTCAACAGCCATACAGGTCACACTGAGGGTGACCGTATAAACAACTTTAACACTGTTACAAATATGCGCCACACTGTAAACCCACACCAAACAAGAATGACAAACACATTTCGGGAGAACATCCGCACCGTAACGCAACATAAACACAACAGAACAAATACCCAGAACCCCTTGCAGCACTAACTCTACCGGGATGCTACAATATACACCCCCCGCTACCACCAAACCCCGCCCCCCCCAACCCCACCAACCCGAAAACCTTGTTTTCCAAAATAATAATAATTGAAACTTGTATTAATAGATTGTACAGTACATATTCCGTACAATTGACCACTAAATGGTAACATCCGAATAAGTTTTTCAACTTGTTTAAGTCGGGGACCACGTTAATCAATTCATGGTAAAGTTATATTGTTTAATGCATCCAGCGGGGCATCACAACAAAATTAGGCATAATAATGTGTTAATTCCATGACTGTATATATCGGTATCGGTTGATATCAGAATCGGTAATTAAGAGTTGGACAATACCGGAATATTATCGGACATCTCTAATAATAATAATAAATGTAATTTCATAGCGCCTTTCAGGAAACTCAAGGTCGCTTTACAACAATATAAAATACAATAAAACCAAGGCATATAAATAAATAAAATCCCATATTATATTATTCCATACTATACTACTGTAATGGATTGCAGGGGAAGAATAGGAGCAGCTCAGATCTAAAAAAAAAAAAAATAATCTAACGATCCCAGACACAAGCCTGTGTTTACTTGCGTCGAAGTGAGCAATTTGTGCGTAGGCTGAAGGAAATGGTTGGTGGTGGCACCCAATGTCATTTTAAGTGGCACGCCTGGCGCCGCGGCGTCAGGCACATCACTCACTGGTGCCAGGCCGCTTTTTCTAAGCACTCACTAAATGACACACAGCTGGCGGCATGGAGACAGATTTCACTGCTCTTATATTGTGCATGCCCTCCCCTCTGTAGGGCTTTCCCTCCCTTTTCCTTCTCTCTCACACTCTGGTGTTCAGCTGGGCTGCCTCCCTTCCTCCTCCCCCCCCCCCCCCCTCCCAGGATCCAGACTTTGTGGAGCCGATGCTGCAAAAAAACACTTCCTGGAGCCTGGTGCTCACTTCCTCTGCTTTTTTGTGGGACTTCCTGTGCCGCCTCTCTCGGAGCAACATCCTGACGCGCCGACAGCTGCACAGATAATTCTCTCGTTCTGCTTTTGTCAGGACTTTTATTCTTTCTCCCTCCGTGCGCATCTCCAGAGACCAGACTTTCCCTCTGTACTGTATTTCCATTTGCTCTGCAGTGCAGCAGGTTTCATTTGGCTACGATGCAAAACAAGCTCGATTGTCCCCCAGAGATATATCGTTTACTCCAAAGAAGGTCAGCGTCACATGTAAATGACAACAACAGGTATAAGGCCGTAATAATCTATTTAGAATACTTTGCGGTGACGTGACAGGTAGACTGATGGTCACTCCATCAAGCCCCATCTTGCCGTGTGAGTGGAAGAATGTCGTGGTTGCGGGTGTGAGAAAAAGGCCTCACCGCTCACCTCCAAGCAGGGTTCGGTTATTCTGGGTTAACAAGACCAAGTGAGGACTTGAACATTGCAAGAATGGAATCACATAACTCATAACCCGTGTCGTAAACAACTGTGATGACTTGGCCGTATAACAGTGAACCCCATAATTAGCACTCCTCGCATTGGAATTGTACTGCACACCAAGTTGACTATAGCTCAATACGTCAATCCATCGTGCCAAGAAAGTGACGAGCTGTCACTAAGTTTTACACTTCATCAAACGCGCTATTATTCATGCCACACACTGTCATGAATAATATGTCAGTGGGATTGAATAACGTCACTTAGTTCCGGTGTCAGTGGCAGTGAATGAGCAAAGCGCCCCAAAAACATACCATTAACTTTCAACCTTGTACTTAGTCAATGTTTGTGTCATGATCCATGGTCCGGATCATGTTTTGTGTTTTGCTCCACGGCTGCTTCCTTCGCCTGCCGCTCAAGCGCCTGAGGTGCCACCTTCCTGGTTGCGGGGACACTTGGTCTGGTGAAGAACTGGTGGTGGGGGCCGGCTATGAACTGCGCCGAGGCGAACTCCAGTTCCGGTTCCAGTTCCTGTACCTGCACCGAGGCGAACTCCAGTTCCGGTTCCTGCTTCCTCATCTCCGGCGGGCCTTCCCACGGCGCCGCCACCCTTCTCATCGCCAGCGTAGTCGCCACCGCGACCTCCGGCTGCGCAAGCAGCCATTAGACGCCTGCATGCGACCCTCTCGAGGGCCAATTCATGGACGCCCCGGGCGTAGACAGCAGCGATGCCCACGAATTGAGCGTAAAACTCTTAGGCTGCTGAGGTTCTGGCGTCAGTCACGCCCGCCTCCTCGTCGGCCATGGAGGTGGCCTTTCCGTGGTCGCTGCGTTCAACACGTCGCCGCCACCTGACTCTCCCTCGCTGGTTGCGGGGATACTTGGACTGGCGACCCACCGCCAAGTCCTCCCTCTGCCCTCCCGTGACTCTTGATCCTGCTTGTTTTTTTTTGTTTTTTTTTGGACATCTGGAATCTGTCCTTAAGGGGGGTCTCTATCATGATCCGTGGTCCGGATCATGTTTTGAGTTGGTTACCATGGCTACCTATTATTTTCACCTGCCTCTTGTGTTCGGGACGCTCACCTGCTGCTAATCAGAGACATTATTTATGCCTGCCTTTGCCAGTCAGTCGGTCTGGCTTCTTTGTTTGCTTCACGCTACTGTTACGAAAGTTTTGCTTGCTTCCTAGCTCATGCTAAGTCTAGCTTCAAGTGCTATCGGCACCTTGTTCCGTCGGTGGTTTTCTGTTTTGTACCTCTTTGATTCTTGTTTCAAGATTAAATCATGTTCCTACCTGCAAGTCCTGTCCGGAGTCGTCCGCGCAGAAAGCTGCATCAAGACCAGAGACACACATGATACCAAAAAATTACAAGTTATGTTTAATCTGTGGCAAATGTATTGTAAAACCGTGATTAATTAAATCGCTTTAAAGAACTCACGGTTATACTGCTCATTTCCTGGAGAATCGCTAGCTAGCGTAAATGCTAAAATTAATAGAAAACACACAAACGTCTTCCCCTATTACAAACATCATACCCCAATCTTGGCTTGTTTAAACTTATTGCTGTCTTAGCAACTAAACCAGACCTGGACAAATTAAGGCCCGGAGGCCGCATGTGGTCCATTAAGCTTTTCAATCCGGTCCGCCGGACATTCCCAAATAATTGTTAAATAACATATGGAAGTCAAGACAAAACTAAAGTTATACCATACCCTCATGTATGGCGCAGAATGCTGAAGATTGACAGCAAGTGCTATATATGTCAGTCTTTCACACCAAAGAGTATGAGATTAATCTTGTCAGATTTTTATACCATCAAGGTATCAAACAAAAACCGATGTCAGGTAGACAGCATGGATAACATTAACTGGTTTGAGAGGAGCGCAAAAAAGACAACAACTCAAAAGTATCTCTTCACTGGACACATGATGGTGGAAAAAACAGAGGACGACTCAAGAACACTTATCGGACAGTAGAGGAAGAAATTAAATCAATGAACCTCACATGGGAAGGTATTTAGACCCCTTCTACACTAAGGGTAAATCCAACCTAAACTTATCCTTGTCCACACACACACAATGGTCGTTTAAGACCCCCTCGTCCGCCGGGGCAACGCGACCTAGCACGCATTCGCGGAAAATGCGCATGTCATAGTCACCTCCAGTGTTGCTTTGTGTGCAAGTTCTTAAATGTAACTTATCTGAGCAATATCCAGTGTTGTGGTATTTCAATTAACTGGAATCCGGTGTACTGTGGGGCCCTATTGTAGTGAATCACACCTGAGCCATCATAAATTAATCAAATCTTTATTGGACAAGTGAAAGTAATCAATGTGATAAAGAACATTTTACATCAATCAATCTAGGGATCTAGATATCTGGTCAGGACACTCCTCACTCTTTTGCCTTCACCTTCATTGTCCATTCGTTTTTGGTGACTTTATAAACTCTGGAACTAGACGTTGAGTGCGCGACATACATGGCGGACAATAACTGATACAGTCTGCTCTGCCAGTCCAAAAGTATTCTCCATTTTCCGTAGTCTTCCCTCGACGACCAGGTAATACAAAGCACACACTACCTTTTTTTTTTATCACATCCACGGGAGCCCGCATTCTCGTTGTCTCTCCTTCGACAAATGGATAAAGTTTTTTCGGTAAGTAGAATCACAGCTGACCTGGACATTCGAAAGTTCTCTTGCCGTCTGAGAAGTGTTGTATCCCAAATAGCTTGTCATGTGTGATTTCCACAAGCATCTATACAGACGGAAGAAGAAACACAGGCATGTCTGGATGACTCGCCTACATATTCCCAGTGGTTAGCTCCGAGTTACGAAACCGCTTTATTATGAAGCTGGTTGTGGCGCGTTCTTTCTGACGTCACTTCCGGTGTGGGGCACGGTCTTTCTGGCGTCACTTCCTCTCCGAACTCAGTTTGTAAACGATCAATGAGTCCATACAAAGCTAAGAGCCGGAGATTCAAGAAATAGTTGGCGCACTTACCCGTGTAAAACATTATCCAAGGAGGGGGACCTTAAACGATGGGTTAGTGTGGCTGTCACGGGGCTTAGGCTAAATAATTATTAGTTTAAGGTATTGTCACTATAGACAGGGATTTTAAATTTGACAAACAAGTCAATGGCGTTTTAAAATCGTGTTTTTATCATCTTCGTCTTTTGGTAAAGGTAAAACCATTTTTATCTTTTAACCTTTTTGAACAAGTCGTGCATGCTTTTATTTCAAGTCGCCTAGACTACTGCAATGCACTTTATGCTGGCATTAGCCAAAAAGCTCTCTCCCGGTTGCAGTTAGTCCAGAACGCGGCAGCACGACTTTTAACAGGGGCCAGGAAACGCAAACATATAACCCCAATTCTTCAGAGTTTGCACTGGCTCCCTGTTCATTTTAGAATTGATTTTAAAACTTTGCTGTTTGTTTTTAAAGCTTTACATGGACTGGCACCTCAGTATATCTCGGACCTCATCCAAATTTACACTCCTGCGCGCGCTCTGAGGTCCGAGAGCCAGCTCCTGCTCGTGGTGCCCAAGACCAGACTTAAAACCAGGGGAGACAGGGCCTTCTCTGTGGTCGGCCCTAAGCTCTGGAACACTCTGCCCCTCCATGTTCAAACTGCTTCCACAGTGGAGTGTTTTAAGTCTCATCTTAAGACCCACTTTTACTATTTGGCTTTTAACACTACGTGAGTTGTGTGGTCTTCTGTCCTCTGTTAACCTCTGTTTTTTAAAAAAATAAATTTTGATTTCTATTTACTGTTTTAATTGGTTTTACTCTTTAAAATCGTTTTTAATCATATTTATTTTTATATTGTTTTTATATTGGTTTTATATTTTATTTCTTTTTAGTTTTTATTCAGTCATTGGTGGAGCATAATATTGTTTTTAATATTGTTTTTAACATGGCTGTGCAGCACTTTCGAAACATTCTTGTTGTTTAAATGTGCTATATAAATAAAGTGGATTGGAATGGATTGGATTGGGTTGTTTTTCAACCTTTTTTGAGCCGAGGCACATTTTTTTGTTTGAAAAAATCCAGAGGCACACCACCAGCAGAAATCATTAAAAAATTAAACTCAGTAGACAATAAAAAGTTGTTGTCGCAATTGTTGGATATGAACATAAACCATAACCAACCATGCATCAATATAGCTCTTGTCTCAAAGTAAGACTACTATCACGACTTATCATATCACGCCGTGAATTGTTTTGAGTTTTTTGGTGTTTTCCTGTGCGTAGTGTTTTAGTTATTGTCTTGCGCTCCTATTTTGGTGGCTTTTGCTGTTTTGTTGGTATTTCCCTGTAGCAGTTTCATGTCTTCTTTGAGCGCTTTGTTTTAGCAATCAAGAACATTAAAGTGGTTGCTATCTTTTTTTGTGTGGACATTGTTGGTTGTCATGTCATGTACGGATGTACATTGTGGACGCCGTCTCTGCTCCACACGCTGTAAGTCTTTTCTGTTGTCCAGCATTCTGTTTTTGTTTACTTTGCAGCCAGTTCAGTTTTAGTTTCATTCTGTATAGCCATCCCTAAGCTTCAACACCTTTTCTTAGGGGCACTCACCTTTTGTTTATTTTTGGTTTAAGCATTAGATACCTTTTTTTACCTGCACGCTGCCTCCCATTGTCGCCTGCATATTGTGATCACGACAAACCATCGTCGTCTCACACGACCTGTTCCCGACATCTACAAAGCAATTAGCTACCGGCTGCCACCTACTGATATGGAAGAGAATAACATGGTTACTCTGCCGAGCTCCAGACAGCACGGACACTCAACAACAACACTTTATTTGCAGATTATAATTACTGGTTTTAAAATTTTTATTTTAACCCAAATAGGTGAAACTACATAATCTCCCACAGCACACCAGACTGTATCTCACGGCACACTGGTGTGAAATACAGTGGTTGAAAGACACTTGTTTAAAGGGTTATCCAGCTTAGTGTAGACATAGCCCTTAGACCAGGGCTGTCCAAAGTGCGGCCCGCAGCTAATTGTTTACCGGCCCGCCACACATTCTGCAAAAATTGCAAAATTGATAATATTGCAAAAAATTTAAGAAAACATTTTAAAAAAGTGGAATGAGGTGAAATCTAACAAGAAAAAGTTTGCAATGTTGACACAAAGCTGCCATGCAGGCTGTTTTTTTCTTTTGTCTTTGTTTATTTTTTATTTTTTTTGCCATTGCTAAAAAAAAAAAAAAAGACTAAAAATCTATGTTATAATGAATTATTACTTAAAAAATATCACTTGAAAATGTTTTATGTGGAAAAAATATTGCATATATTGTGTGGTTGCCATAAAAAAACATCAGTTTTATTTGACAAAAGAGCATAATACAAACAAAATAATAGTTCAAACGTAAAATCGACACATATATCTGAAGTTGATCTCGTAATTTAAGTGTTAAAAGTAAAAAAAAACTAATAAAAATGTATCACTTTAGGAGTGGGGTACCTTTTGGATCCCAAATATATTTAGTAGGATTTTATTTAACATTTCACTGTGATTACTCAAAAATATTAAATAATTAAAATCAATGGTGTCCTGCATTATTGATCTATTAGGGCTCTAATTACTAAATACTGCATATTTCAGTTTTACTATAAAAAACAAAGTTGTCTTTGACAGAAAAGGCATAAAACCTTTTTTTTTTTTTTTTTTACTTTATATCAACCTGAAGTTGATATAGAGATTTACTGTAAGCGTTAAATAAAAAATAATAATAATTGGACTTATTTTTTACATTTTAATGACTGAGACCCTTTATGGTCCCCGGGAGCCCTAAATGTTAAAAAAAAAAAAAAATCCATATATTTTATTAAGGTTTGAAAATGAAAAATATCAAAATGGCCCCTGCATGCTTTAATTTTTCCGTGTACGGCCCTCGGTGGAAAAAGTTTGGACACCCCTGCCTTAGACAACAGCCCAAAATCACCCAGAGTGGAGAATCTTGAGAAAGTTCACTATGATTCAATTGCAGAGGTTATGCATTCATAGATCCAAGTTGGATGCTGTTGTTATTTAAACGTGGAGATGGAGATTGTTGTGATGTAAACATTGCCACAGATGAATCTCTGGCACGGGTTCAGGCAGAAGCGAACACACACACATCCCACAAGGAGGAGAGGCCTTGGTGGGTGAGCAAACATGGAAACAGGGAGCTATAGAGGAAAAGCAGCACAAGGAGTGAGAGTGTAGGAGGTGAAGTTAAAAAAAAAAAAAGAAAAGACTGTTTGATTTGAGACGCCTCTCTGTCTGAGAGGCCTCTCAGTTTTTCCCATCCTGCAATGCATCACCCACCATCCATGAATGTTATCTTAGTTTATAATAGAACAATTTGACTTTCTGTCATCAGCTTTCGGCATATGTTCACCTTATGTCTGTTTTTTGGCCACCTGGACTACGAGTGACAGCCATGTAGGAGTAGGGTCAGGCTTGTGGAGAGATGACAGTGGGGAGCAGGACGAGCCTGGGGATAGAAGGTCACATCCTGGTGTGCAGGCCAATGCAGCTTACAGCGAGGCTACACAACTCCGAGAGTGGCTAAGCCACCTCGACATCGCCTGGGGTCAATCTGTGTGAGCCTCTTTTGAACTGGGGGGTATGTAGCTCCTTACAGACTCTGTTTTGTGGCGCTAACTCTTATCTTTTTGCAGTGGACAAACAGAGATCATGCGTTGTTTTCACATATTCCAGCTCCTCTGTGGAGAACGACCTGGCAGTAGCAATAAATAGTTGCACTGGATAACCGCGGTTGTTTCACCTGAACACTCAATCTCAGGTCAAACAAGCCCGAGGGATGCTACTGAGGTTGTACAGCTGCCGACGGCTTGCGTTGCCTATCCAGATAAAATAAGTTGTCTAGCATCTGAACTATTCCACACGCACAAAAATAGCTGAGCGATAACAAACAAGTCAAAATTCCTGGGAGCGATTCACTTGCCTCACTCGAAAAAACAACACTGGATCAGATACTATCAGTACAATCTCACTTTCAATCCATCATAATTAACGTTGTGTAGTATTTGGCACTCATCTCCAGGAAAGGCAAGCGAGGATCTCAGGACGAGGTACGGATTCCTCTCGCCTGCATGGTTCAGCCTGGATGACAACTGAGTGATAGGAGGACATGGCAAACCTGTGTCTCCACACGTCCTCCACTTCCTGAGATGCAGCTTGGCACAGCTGTCTGCAGCCCCAAAGGAGCGTCACATGGCAGCGGCCTGAGTACACAACTCGGAAGAGGTGACATCTGAAACAGCAAACACTGCTGCAGTTTGTTTGTTGTGGCTTAAAACAGGTGAAAGTTTTCAGGGTGCACATTATACCAAAGGGCCTTCTAATGCATGGAAGTCAATCTATTCATTCGTAACAGGGTAAGCTGGAGCCTTTATCCGAGCTAACACCACCCTGGATTGGTTGCCAGTCAGTGAGGCACATGTAGAGAAACCATTCACAATCACATTCACACCATCACTTGGTGGGAACAGAACCCACAATGCAAGGTCAGCCACTTTCCATCTAATAATTATTTTTGACACTAAGTCAACTAGCAATGTTCCTGTATGTGGCACAGAAAACATAAGAAAGATATGTCTAGTTCATATTTTGTGATCAACCAGTTCCACATACACATGTTTTGTTATATTAACTTCATATTTTGGTATGCAACTAGTAAACCCGCTAGTCTTTTTGAGTGATGCGGTGGTACCTCATCTGGCTGGACAAAAGCCAAATTGTACGAAAACCGAATACATTTTTCGGTAACACTTTAGTATGGGGAACATATTCACCATTAATTAGTTGCTTATTAACATGCAAATTAGTAACATATTGGCTATTAATTAGTCATTATTAAGTACTTATTAATGCCTTATTCTGCATGGCCTTATTATACAACCAGTAACCCATTAACTAAGAGTCTTCCCTCAATAACCTCAGAATTATTGCTTATTAGTAACCCTAACCCTAACCCTTATATGTTCCCCTAGTGTCCAAATAACTCTAAATTAAAGGCCTACTGAAATGAAATTTTCTTATTTAAACGGGGATAGCAGATCCATTCTATGTGTCATACTTGATCATTACGCGATATTGCCATATTTTTGCTGAAAGGATTTAGTAGAGAACATCGACGATAAAGTTTTGGTCGCTGATAAAAAAGCCTTGCCTGTACCGGAAGTAGCGTGACATCACAGGTTGAAGGGCTCCTCACATTTGTACATTGTTTACACCAGCAGCGAGAGCGATTCAGACTGAGAAAGCGACGATTACCCCATTAATTTGAGCCAGGATGAAAGATTTGTGGATGAGGAACGTGAGAGTGAAGGATTAGAGGGCAGTGCAGGACGTATCTTTTTTCACTCTGACCGTAACTTAGGTACAAGGGCTCATTGGATTCCACACTCTCTCCTTTTTCTATTGTGGATCACGGATTTGTATTTTAAACCACCTCGGTACTATATCCTCTTGAAAATGAGAGTCGAGAACGCGAAATGGATATTCACAGTGACTTTTATCTCCACGACAATACATCGGCGAAGCACTTTAGCTACGGAGCTAACGTGATAGCATCGTGCTTAACTGCATATAGAAGCAGACGAAATAAGCCCCTGACTGGAAGGATGGACAGAAGATCAACAATACTACTATTACTATTAAACCCTGGACCTGTAACCACACGGTTAATGCTGTACCGCCTGGCGAAGCCTAGCAATGCTGTTGCTAACGACGCCATTGAAGCTAACTTAGCTACGGGACCTCGAAAGAGCTATGCTAAAAACATTAGCTCACCACCTACGCCAGCTCTCATCTGCTCATCACCACCCGTGCTAACCTGCATTCCAGCGATCGACGGCGCGACGAAGGACTTCACCCGATCCTCGATGCGGTCGGCGTCCCGGAGACGGAGGAAGTCAAGGTGAGGACGGCGGCGCGGCGGAGGGCATTGTAGCTTTCGACGACACCCCGGCCGCCATCAGAGTCGGCAAGAAACATATATTTACCCAAAGTTACGTACGTGACATGCACATAGCGACACGCACGTACGGGCAAGCGATCAAATGTTTGGAAGCCAAAGCTGTACTCACGGTAGCGCGTCTGCTATCCAACTCAAAGTCCTCCTGGTTGTGTTGCTGCAGCCAGCCGCTAATACACCGATCCCACCTACAGCTTTCTTCTTTGCAGTCTCCATTGTTAATTGAACAAATTGCAAAAGATTCACCAACACAGATGTCCAGAATACTGTGGAATTTAGCGATGAAAACAGACGATTTAAGCTGGCCACCGTGCTATTCCAAAATGTCTCCTTCAACCCTTGACGTCATGCGCAAACGTCATCATACCTAGACGTTTTCAGCCGGAAGTTTCCCGGGAAATTTAAAATTGCACTTTATCAATCAATCAATCAATCAATCAATGTTTATTTATATAACCCTAAATCACAAGTGTCTCAAAGGGCTGCACAAGCCACAACGACATCCTCGGTACAGAGCCCACATACGGGCAAGGAAAACTCACCCCAGTGGGACGTCAATGTGAATGACTATGAGAAACCTTGGAGAGGACCGCATATGTGGGTAACCCCCCCCCCCCCCCTCGCCCCCCCTCCCCTCTAGGGGAGACCGAAAGCAATGGATGTCGAGTGGGTCTGACATAATATTGTGAAAGTCCAACACATCAGCGAAAGTCCAGTCCATAGTGGGGCCAGCAGGAACCATCCCAAGTGGAGACGAGTCAGCAGCGTAGCGGTGTCCCCATCTGATGGACAGGCTAGCGGTCCACCCCAGGTTTGGAGCAGAGTAGAAAAGAAAAGAAAAGAAACGGCAGATCAACTGGTCTAAAAAGGGAGTCTATTTAAAGGCTAGAGTATACAAATGAGTTTTAAGATGAGACTTAAATGCTTCTACTGAGGTAGCATCTCTAACTTTTACCGGGAGGGCATTCCATAGTATTGGAGCCCGAATAGAAAACGCTCTATAGCCCGCAGACTTTTTTTGGGCTCTGGGAATCACTAATAAGCCGGAGTTCTTTGAACGCAGATTTCTTGCCGGGACATATGGTACAATACAATCGTCAAGATAGGCAGGAGCTTGACCGTGTAGTATTTTATACGTAAGTAGTAAAACCTTAAAGTCGCATCTTAGGTGCACAGGAAGCCAGTGCAAGTGAGCCAGTATAGGCGTAATATGATCAAACTTTCTTGTTTTTGTCAAAAGTCTAGCAGCCGCATTTTGTACCATCTGTAATCTTTTAATGCTAGACATAGGGAGGCCCGAAAATAAAACGTTACAGTAATCGAGACGAGATGTAACGAACGCATGGATAATGATCTCAGCATCGCTTGTGGACAAAATGGGACGAATTTTAGCGATATTACGGAGATGAAAGAAGGCCGTTTTAGTAACACTCTTAATGTGCGACTCAAACGAGAGAGTTGGGTCGAAGATAATACCCAGATTCTTTACAGAGTCACTTTGTTTAATTGTTTGGTTGTCAAATGTTAAGGTGGTATTATTAAATAGATGTTGGTGTTGAGCAGGACCGATAATCAGCAATTCCGTTTTCTTAGCGTTGAGTTGCAAAAAGTTAGCGGACATCCATTGTTTATCTTCATTAAGACACGCCTCCAGCTGACTACAATCCGGCGTGTTGGTCAGCTTTAGGGGCATGTAGAGTTGAGTGTCATCAGCATAACAGTGAAAGCTAACACCGTATTTGCGTATGATGTCACCTAGCGGCAGCATGTAAATACTAAAGAGTGCAGGGCCAAGAACCGAACCCTGGGGAACTCCGCACGTTACCTTAACATAGTCCGAGGTCACATTGTTATGGGAGACACACTGCATCCTGTCAGTAAGATAAGAGTTAAATCAAGACAAGGCTAAGTCTGTCATCCCAATACGCGTTTTGATACGCTCTAATAAAACAGTATCGAAAGCGGCGCTAAGATCAAGAAGCAGCAACATAGATGAAGCATCAGAATCCATCGTTAGCAATAGATCATTAGTCATTTTTGCGAGGGCTGTCTCCGTAGAGTGATTTGCCCTGAAACCGGACTGAAAAGGTTCACAGAGATTGTTAGACGCTAAGTGTTCATTTAGCTGCTGTGCTACAATTTTTTCGAGGATTTTCGAGATAAACGGAAGGTGGGACACCGGCTAGTAGTTTACCAGGAGATCAGGATCGAGGTTAGGTCTTTTGAGTAGAGGATGAATAACCGCTTTTTTGAATGCTAGGGGTACAGTGCCAGAGGAAAGTGATAAGTTTATAATATTTAACACTGATGGACCTAGTAATACAAAAAGCTCCTTGATAAGTTTCCCAGGAATTGGGTCAAGTAAACATGTTGTTTGTTTTGTCCCATTTACACATTTTGACAATTCCTCCAATGTTATTTCATCAAAGAGAGAGAAACTATTTTGGAGGGCGGTATCCGTCGTATATACAGTCGTATCTGTGTTAATAGAACCCAGTTGTAGCTGAGATGCATTGTCTTTAATCTCTTTTCTAATGACTTCAATTTTCTTATTAAAGAAATTCATAAAGTCATCTGCTGAGTGGGTGGAGCTACTGGGAGAAGTCCCTTGTTGGGTTAGCGATGCTACTGTACTAAACAGAAATTTAGGATCATTTTTGTTGAGGTGGATGAGATTTGAGTAATATTTAGCTTTAGCTGAGGTAAGCATGCGTTTATAAGTTATTAAACTATCACACCATGCTTGATGGAAAACCTCAAGTTTAGTCGCACGCCATTTGCGTTCCAGCTTTCTACATGATAATTTCTGGGCTTTAGTTTCTTCTGTAAACCATGGGGTACGCCTTTTAGGGGCCCTTTTTAGCTTTAGCGGTGCTACAATATCAATGGTGTCGCGCAGGGCGTCATTAAAGTTGTTAGTGAGGTTATCAATAGAGCCCACATAATTTGGGAATGGTGCCATTACCGAAGGCAGTAGGTCAGTAAGAGTCGTCGTTGTGGCAGCATTAATGTTGCGGCTGCTATAGTAGTTATTATTATTATTATTATTAGTTTGTTGACAATGAGTCAGAACTTCGAATTTTATAAAGTAATGATCGGACATTACTTTAGTGTACGGGATTATCGTAACTTTAGAGGTGGTGACACCCCTGACAAGCACTAGATCTATCGTATTACCGTTGCGATGCGTGGGTTCATTTATTATTTGTGTAAGACCACAGCTATCAATTATAGTCTGGAGCGCCACGCATGGAGGGTCCGATGGGGTATTCATATGGATATTAAAGTCCCCCATTATGATTATATTGTCGGCGTGCATCACTAGATCAGCAACAAACTCTGAGAATTCACTGATGAAGTCCGAATAGGGCCCAGGGGGGCGGTAGATAACAGCCAGGTGGAGAGGCAGCGGTGTGACAAACCTCAAAGTGAGCACCTCAAACGAGTTGTATTTATTATTTAGGTTAGGTGTAAGATTATAGTTTTCATTGTATATTAGTGCGACACCCCCTCCCCTTTTAAGAGGTCGGGCAACATGTGTATTGGTATAGCCAGGAGAAGATGCCTCATTTAGCGCAAAAAAATCGTCTGGTTTGAGCCAGGTCTCGGCGAGACCAACGACGTCAAGTTTGTTATCTCTAATGACTTCATTTACTAATAGCGTTTTGGAAGATAATGATCTTATGTTTAAAAAGCCCATATTATAGGTAGTGGGCTGTTTTGAGGATTGTTTGTTGAAATTATCCGAAGTAGCAATATTAATAATGTTGCGTTTATTATGCGTATTGCACTTTAAATAGTTTCGACCATATCTAGGAATTGATACGACGGGGATATTCAGATTGTTTGCTTGATGTTGCGATAAACTGAACGCATCATAGTTAGCTACCTCAGTACAATGTATGTCTGCCTCTGACACGGTCACAAAAGAAAAAACATTATGTGAGTTGTGTTTTATTCTAAGAGAATTGCTATGTGTGCAGGGATTATCCAACCTGACGCCGGCTAGTTCTAGTTTAAATGGCTTCTTACCCGGAGACTCCACGCTTCTTTGGTTAGCTTTTCACTTTGTTGTTAGCCCAGCTCGGCATCCCCGCTTCTGCTTCCGCTCGCACCGCTTATGTCGTCTCCATTGGCGGTCACCGCTAGCACTTGACTCCGCTGCTACAAAGGCCGCTCGATGTAGCCCACGAAGTATTCCCATGCTAGCGAGGAGGTCCACCGTACATGCATCTTTCAGTCTATAACGACCCGATCCATCCACATCCAGAATTGTCTGTCGGTCGTATGTGATCACAGAGTGTTCACGCTTTGAGCCAGCCATGAAATTGACAGAAATGACGGGTGTTTTTTGCCAAATCGCTCTACACTCCCAAGAGCGTTAGCATAGCCGCTGCATTCCCATGCGCCGCCATTTCACAACAATAAGTTAACCCGGCCGTATTGGCATGTGTTGCAATGTTAAGTTTTCATCATTGATACATGAACTATCAGACTGCGTGGTCGGTAGTAGTGGGTTTCAGTAGGCCTTTAAGTCTTTGTTACTTAGAATATGTTCCCCATACTAAAGTGTTACCAATATTTTTTTATAAAAAGTAATCTGTTCCAGACACCTAAAAATATGAACACAAAACACGTTCAATAGAGAATAATGATAGTTCTATATGTTAAAAAATGTTTTTAAATTCATACAAATGATGAATAAAATTGATGAATGACCATTTAACATTGAAGACTTTCGTGGGCGAAGATGGCGAGGAGCAGAAAGGAAGGAAGGAAGGAAGGAAGGAAGGGGGAGCCTCTCAGATGACACATGTGCAATTAGTTATTTCTTGAATTGAATAGTGTTTCTCACCTTCTTTTTTAAAAGTGCATGCACTTGCAACTTTATTTCCCAGCAGGCACAAGACATTGATACAACATTGATTAAACGTACATGTTTTTTTAAAACTGACTTCTAAACAACGTTGCAAAATAGTTGTATTTGTAAATTGAGACAATGTTGATGTCTAATGTTGGAGTCATGTTGTTGGTTGGGAAGCGACCCAAATTGCAATGGTCAGATCAGCGTCTCAACCTGACATTGAATAAACGTCGCCAAAAAGCATGTTGTTTCACCGTTGTATTTGTGTTGTAGAATGTTGGTTGGTAAATGACCAAAATTCAATGGTCGACTCAACGTCAGAACCCAACATTGATTAAAAAGCATGTTGTTCTAACGTTAGGTTTGAGATGCTCAACGTCAAGCCTAATTCAACAAGTTTTCAACTATGTTTTAATGTCTTGTGCCTGCTGGGTTGGTTGCAGGTTGGGTTATATTGCAATCCTACTGAGTAAAAAAAAAACAAGGGCAAAGACGCCAATGAGTGTGATTCTTTGTTTGGGGCACACAATTCTGCGGAACGATATACAGACAAACAGGTTAATTGGGCGGCAGGATAACAGAGATGGTATATAGAATAGAATAGAGTTTTATTGTCAATATTACAGTGAACAGGTTTTAAGAACAACGTAAATAGTAAAAAAGATAAAGAAGATATAATATATATATATATATATATATATATATATATATATATATATATATATATATATATATATATATATATATATATATATATATATATATATATATACATAATAGATAAATAAATGCTTTAAAATGTAATATCGGAAATTATCGGTATCGGTTTCAATCTCCCGATTTTCCCGGGAGACTCCCAAATTTCAGTGCCCCTCCCGAAAATTTCCCGGGGCAGCCATTCTTCCGAATTTCTCCCGATTTCCACCCAGACAACAGTATTGGGGGCGTGCCTTAAAGGCACTGCCTTCAGCGTCCTCTACAACCTGTCGTCACGTCCGCTTTTCCACCATACAAACAGCGTGTCGGTCCAGCCATAATATATGCGGCTCATACACACACATAAGTGAATGCAAAGTATACTTGATCAACAGCCATACAAGTCACACTGAGGGTGGCCGTATAAACAACTTGAACACTGTTACAAATATGCACCACATTGTAAACCCACACCAAACAAGAATGAAAAACACATTTCGGGAGAGCATCCGCACCGTAACACAACATAAACACAACAGAACAAATACCCAGAACCCCTTGCAGCACTAAATTTTCCGGGACGCTACAATATACACCCCCCCAACCCCCATCTCCCGAATTCGGAGGTCTCAAGGTTGGCAAGTATGCTCTAGTATACTCTGGACTAAAGCTGTGTGCCACGACTGTATATATCGGTATCGGTTGACATCGGAATCAGTAATTAAGAGTTGGACAATATCGGAATATCGGATATCGGCAATTATCGGACATCTCTAATTATATATATATATATATATATATATATATATATATATATATATATATATATATATATATATATATAAATAAATGATAAATGGGTTATACTTGTATAGCGCTTTTCTACCTTCAAGGTACTCAAAGCGCTTTGACAGTATTTCCACATTTACCCATTCACACACACATTCACACACTGATGGCGGGAGCTGCCATGCAAGGCGCTAACCAGCAGCCATCAGAGGCAAAGGGTGAAGTGTCTTGCCCAAGGACACCACGGACGTGACTAGGAAGGTAGAAGGTGGGAGTTGAACCCCAGTAACCAGCAACACTCCGATTGCTGGCACAGCCACTCTATCAATATGTATATATATATATATATATATATATATATATATATATATATATATATATATATATATATATATATATATATATATATATATATATATATATATATATGTATGTATATAGTATATATATATATATATATAGTATATATATATATATATATATATACAGTGTATATATATATATATATATATATATATATATATATATATATATATATATATATATACACTACCGTTCAAAAGTTTGGGGTCACATTGAAATGTCCTTATTTTTGAAGGAAAAGCACTGTACTTTTCAATGAAGATAACTTTAAACTAGTCTTAACTTTAAAGAAATACACTCTATACATTGCTAATGTGGTAAATGACTATTCTAGCTGCAAATGTCTGGTTTTTGGTGCAATATCTACATAGGTGTATAGAGGCCCATTTCCAGCAACTATCACTCCAGTGTTCTAATGGTACAATGTGTTTGCTCATTGGCTCAGAAGGCTAATTGATGATTAGAAAACCCTTGTGCAATCATGTTCACACATCTGAAAACAGTTTAGCTCGTTACAGAAGCTACAAAACTGACCTTCCTTTGAGCAGATTGAGTTTCTGGAGCATCACATTTGTGGGGTCAATTAAACGCTCAAAATGGCCAGAAAAAGAGAACTTTCATCTGAAACTCGACAGTCTATTCTTGTTCTTAGAAATTAAGGCTATTCCACAAAATTGTTTGGGTGACCCCAAACTTTTGAACGGTAGTGTGTTATATTATATATATATATATATATATATATATATATATATATATATATATATATATATATATATATATATATATATATATATATATATATATATATATATATATATATATATATATATATATATATATATATATATATATATACATACATATATATATATATAAAAAGTGACAGAGGTGTAAGGTGACAGGTTCTTGCACTTTATTCTGTTTCACAGTCCAGTATTATTGCACTTGTCAAGAGGCCATTTAAGATATATTGCACAGTCCAACATTATTGCGTTATTGCACATTATTCTGTTTCACAGTCCAATATTATTGCACTTATCAAGAGGCCATTTAAGATATATTGCACAGTCCAACATTATTGCACATTATAGTCGGAAAAATAAAAGACATGACACATGAGGACATGACGGACCACATTGTGCTCACTCAGGGCCTGTTTAATGCTACTATGGCTCTTGGGTAAAAACAGTTTTTTTAGTCTATTTGTGCCCGCTTTTAGCACTCTATAGCGTCTGCCCGAGGGCAGCAGTTCTAGGTGGCAGTGCCCGAGGCAAAATTTTGTCGAAAAACCAAATCAAACGAAAAGTTGGACGCTCAAAAACTAGGTATAATTGTACAATAACAATTATAATTAAGTGTTAAATATTAGTTGGCATAATTACAGAATTGTGTTTTCATACAAAAGAAGACGCTATAGGAAAGCCCGGGGATGAATGTGTAATGATCTCGAAATAACCTAAAGCACGTTTTTTTTTTTCCTTTTCCTCGCTTTTCTGTGTCCTCCCTCCCTCCTCCCTCCGCTGTCCTTTTTTTTCTCCCCTTTTGGGAAACATGCCTTTCCCAGCTGCACAGCCCCCACAGCAAGAGGCCAGGCCAGGAGCACAGCTGGCCAGACTTGGTGGAGCCAGTCGACAGGCGCATGGAGCGCAGCCCGCCCAGGGCCCGCTTCCTCCACAAACATGCCCAGGTGTGGGGCCTCCGAGCTGGGCTTCTGATCTCCAAACAGCACACAGTGTGTGTGTGTGTGTGTGTGTGTGTGCGTGTGTGTGTGTGTGTGTGTAGGGAGAGACGATAGGATGAGGGATCAAGAAGGCAGAAAGGGGGGATACGGTGTGTATGTGTGTGTGGGAACGGGGCGGGGGGGTGGTATCCGTGCTGAAGCTGTGTCAACATTGTGTGTTAATGTGTTTGAGTATGTGCATCTGTATCTGCAAGTGTTTGCCTTTCGGGAAGCGAGGGTCATCCCTGGGGTAGACGGTGGACAACAACAATTAGTGCGGCGCTAAATTGTGTCTGAATTGTTCATGTCAGCCCACGGTGGACTTTAAGGCCATGGGAGGAACATTAACATTATTGCTAATATCCAACAGACGCATTGACTCATAGTGATAAGTGATGGCTGACATAAATAATCCAAAGTCTGACACTTGAGGTGTTCATGCACACAGAACACATCCACTGATGTCCAGTATGAATCACCTTGTAAATCGAACTCATGTTGGGTTTGCTGCATACCTGTCACGTTGCCTGATTTGATATGGGACCCTTCTTGGCCTTTCTGTGGTGTTACGACCAATAACGGCCTGGTTGTCATCCAAAACAAGCGTTCACGAACAATTTCAAACCCACATAAATGCACCGCGGGGAACTCGTACACATTGCACCAGATGAAACATAGCGTAACAGGAGGCGTACGTGCTGGGGTCAGATCAGATAAGGCGAGGCTAGACAGTCGTAGATAAGCTCTTAGAACAGCTCTATCTGCGGCGTCAGCGCCAGGGAGACGTTCTCGCCTGCAGCCGTTTCACATGGTGACTGCCGGCCATGCGGCTGATGCTGGCTTGTCTGCGGCCTACACTGCTACTAATTAACTGGGAGAGCCCAGGGCCTTCTGACTGACTGCCTTGTCTCTTGCAATCCCCCCCGCTTGGGATTGCTCATGCATGCATGACAGACACTGAGGCAAATACATGCGCAGACACACAGACTCCTATCTGTGGAGGACCTCTGGGAAAATCTCACATGGTGTAGGTGGCCCTCTTGTGGGGGAATATAAAACATGGGTATCTTGTGGAGGTCACAAGTGATACCTCAATGCAGTGTTTTTCAACCACTACTGTGCCGTGAGATTATCTAATTTCACATACTTGGGTTAAAAATATTTTTTGCAAACCAGTAATTATAATCTACAAATTATGTGTTGTTGTTGAGTGTCGGTGCTGTCTAGAGCTCGGCAGAGTAACCGTGTAATACTCTTCCATATCAGTAGGTGGCAGCCGGTAGGTAATTGCTTTGTAGATGTCGGAAACAGCGGGAGACAGTGTGCAGGTAAAAAGGTGTCTAATGCTTAAACCAAAAATAAACAAAAGATGAGTTCCCATAAGAAAAGGCATTGAAGCTTAGGGATGGCTATGCAGAACGAAACTAAAACTGAACTGGCTACAAAGTAAACAAAAACAGAATGCTGGACGACAGCAAAGACTTACTGTGGAGCAAAGACGGCGTCCACAATGTACATACATGACAATCAACAATGTCCCCACAAAGAAGGATAAAAAAACTGAAATATCCCTTGATTGCTAAAACAAAGTAGATGCGGGAAATATCGCTCAAAGGAAGACACGAAACTGCTACAGGAAAATACCAAAAAAAGAGAAAAAGCCACCAAAATAGGAGCGCAAGACAAGAACTAAAACACTACGCACAGGAAAACAGCAAAAAACTCCAAATAAGTCACGGCGTGATGTGACAGGTGGTGAGAGTACACCTACTTTGAGACAAGAGCTATATTGATGCATGCTTGGTTATGGTTTAAAGTCATATCCAACAATTGCGACTTTTTACTGTCAACTGAGTTTCGTTTTTTAAATGATTTCTGCTGGGGGTGTGTCTCCAGATTTTTTCTACGCAAAAAATGTGCCTTGGCTCAAAAAAGGTTGAAAAACACTGCCTTAACCCAATGTTTGTCAACCACTGGGCCTTGGCACACTGGTGTGCTGTGAGATACAGTCTGGTGTGCCGTGGGAGATTATGTAATTTCACCTAATTGGGTTAAAAATATTTTTTGCACACCAGTAATTATAATCCGCAATTAATGTGCCGTTGTTGAGTGGCTGTACACCGCAGGTAGCTAATTGCTTTGTAGATGTCGGGAACACTTCGAGTAAGACGACGATGGTTTGTCATGGTCACAACATGCAGACGACAGCGGGAGGCAGCGTGCAGGTAAAAAGGTATCTAATGCTTAAACCAAAAATAAACAAAAGGCGAGTGCCGCTAAGAAAAGGCATTGAAGCTCAGGCATGGCTAAGCAAAACGATACTAAAACTGAACTGGCGGCAAAGTAAACAAAACACAAAATGCTGGAGGACAGCAAAGACTTACAGCGCGTGGAGCAGAGACGGCGTCCACAAAGTACACTTGTACATGACATGACAATCAACAATGTCCCCGCAAAGAAGGATAGCGTCCGCACCACTTAGATAGTCTTGATTGCGAAAACAAAGCAGGTGCGGAGAATAGCGCTCAAGGAAGAAATGAAACTGCAACAGGAAAAACCACACAAATAGGAGCGCAAGACAAGAACTAAAACACTACACACAGGAAAACACCAAAAAACTCCAAATAAGTCATGTCGTAATGTGACAGGTGGTGACAGTACACCTACTTTGAGACAAGAGCTATATTGATGCATGCTTGGTTATGGTTTGAATTCATATCCAACAAATGCGAGAACAACTTTTTATTGTCAATATCGGCTACTGAGTTTCGTTTTTTTAAGATTTCTGCTTGTGGTGTGCCTCAGGATTTTTTCAAAGAAAAAATGTGCCTTGGCTCAAAAAAGGTTGAAAAACACTGCTTTAATCCATCCATCCATTTTCTACCGCTTGTCCATTTCGGGGTCGTGGGGGGGGGCTGGAGCCTATGTCTAATTTAACTGAAAGATCTGCATGATTACAATGTATGCTGTGGATGCACCTACTTATCAAATAGTTTGCACACTGCAGCCAAAGAACACGTCTTTTAAGCAGCAACAGACTCATATATCGCTGGTATATGCCTTAAATTCCAATTTTTTAAATGTATTTATTGCTATCTTCTGATTTTTTAATGAAAGCTTTGCCGTCCACATGATGTGGGTCCCTAGTTTTAACATAATCTTGGAGAAACACAAAGCTGCCGGTTGCTGTTAGTAAATACTATGACAACCCAAAACAAGTCGCATGATGGACACAAGCCACTGCAAAAAACGAAATCTATAGAGATTAGATAAATAAAATCTAAGGTAAAAATATACTTATTTTTGTCTTGCACTGTATTCTTCTTCTAAAGCACTTTCAATGTTATAAGTTTTGCATTTGTAATGTAATATATATTACAAAGAGAGATGTACTTTACATAATTCTAAAGGCCTAAGTGGCCACATGCGTGGACAGCACCTTTTAAAGTAGAAGCATTTAAGTCTCATCTTAAAACTCATTTGTATACTCTAGCCTTTAAATAGACTCCCTTTTTAGACCAGTTGATCTGCCGTTTCTTTTCTTTTCTTTTCTACTCTGCTCCCAACCCGGGGTGGACCGCTAGCCTGTCCATCAGATGGGGACATCTCTACGCTGCTGACCCGTCTCCACTCGGGATGGTTCCTCCTGGCCCCACTATGGACTGGACTTTCGCTGATGTATTGGACTTTCACAATATTATGTCAGACCCACTCGACATCCATTGCTTTCGGTCTCTACCCACATATGCGGTCCTCTCCAAGGTTTCTCATAGTCATTCACATTGACGTCCCACTGGGATGAGTTTTCCTTGCCCGTATGTGGGCTCTGTACCGAGGATGTCGTTGTGGCTTGTACAGCCCTTTGAGACACTTGTGATTTAGGGCTATATAAATAAACATTGATTGATTGATTGATTGATTTTAGATCTTTTTTCCAAAATTGTGTACAGTACTGAATTGGGGTCTTATGCCGACATATGGACACTTATACTGATATCTGGTGGTGTCAGAAGAGTATAACATACAATGGAATTTGGAAAAAAAAGTGTAAAAATAAAAATGTGCATGACACTACACAGGAAGTACACGTTTGTGTACTTATGTACTAAGTACATCATATCAAAAGATGATTTTTAGTTTTTATACGAAGGTCTTGAGTAGTCCTGAGTTCAATCCACGTGCTCTGGATCTTTCTGTGTGGAGTTTGCATGTCCTCCCTGTGACTGCGTGGGTTCCCTTCCTCCCACCTCCAAAGACATGCACCTGGGGATAGGCTGATTGGCAACACTAAATTGGCCCTAGTGTGTGAATGTGAGGGTGAATGTTGTCTGTCTATCTGTGCTGGCCCTGCGATGAGGTGGCGACTTGTCCATGGTGTACCCCGCTTCCGCCCGAATGCAGCTGAGATAGGCTCCAGCACCCCCCGCGACCCCAAAAGGGACAAGCGGTAGAAAATGGATGGATGGATGGAATTGATTAACGTGGAGCCCGACTTAAACAAGTTGTAAAACTTATTCGGGTGTTACCATTTAGTGGTCAATTGTACGGAATATGTACTGTACTGTGCAATCTACTAATAAAAGTTTCAATCAATCAATCAATCATGATTTTTTTTTCTACATTTAAAACACTTCCTTGTAAGTTGTAGATCTCCATGCTTTTCCAAGTTTCCATCTGTTTTGTCGTGTAGAATGGCGTCTGGAGCAACGTTCCCTTTAAGGTGCGCGCCTGCGCAATTGCACACTGCTCAAGCGTCCTCTGCGCACAGCAAATATATGCCGCGCACCAAATCAAACCCATCTGAATTCTAAACAAAATAAACACATTTATTCTGTGTAATTTTGCATTGCAACTCTGGGTGACAGTGACAACAAGCGGCCTAACGGTGTTCGTCAACACCGTTCAATTATTGTAACGTCTCGAGATGCTTCGAGGACATTAATTATATCGATCACTTTATTGAGCAAAACTGTTTATGTTCGGCCATAACAACACCAAAAACATGAGTAAAAAACGTATATCTCGAAAAATTAGTCATTTTCTGCCGTACAAACCAGGCCAAAACCAACTTGTCATCTGTCACCAACACGCATAGCACTAAACCACTGGTGTGTTTATGGCCACACAAAAAGTCGGACAACTCAAACACCACACAAAGTTACACTATGACTCCTCAGTCATACGTGTGCTTATTCTACTGTCATTTATTATCAATGTTAATTTATTTATATCAATCATGGAATGCTGTTACTCGAGAAAGTTACAGGAATGCACACTTCATCCTATGCTTACATTTCATTGTGCAACATGAGGATGTTTAAGGGGAACTAAATGTGATCTCTGAAAGGGGTACAAATGATTTCCAAAGCAGGACCCCCACCGAACAAATTGTACAATACTAATCCATAGCTTATGAAAAACAAGATTTCTTTTATTTTCATTACAAGTGGGCCAAATCACTAATATTACTAAAGAATCTCATGAAAATGACGCCTCTCATTTGAGTGTTATTATAAAAGATTGGTTTGAGACAGGTGTGCTGCTGGTATTGCCACGTGTGATGTTGCTCACATGTGCTCCACTGAATGCTCAGGGAGTTTTTGTGTTTGCTCACACACATGAACAATTCGAGGGAACATTGGTCTGGAGCACAATAGTTCGATATGTCTGAGAACGCGACCGACGTATAATCCTTGATATCACTCCACAAAAAATGTTTTGATAAAGTATAGGGATCTATTCCATTGCATAGTTTGCTTTTTTTGCTCATATCTGCTTTTTCCAGGAAGATTTAAGCCTCTTTTGTACTCGGATAGTTCGGCGGCTGCTTGTTGTACAACAGCCATCTTAGCTTGGTTTTCACTACCGGGAAGAAGTCACGTGTCAGAAGACAAACGATAGGCTCTCGATGACAGTCTGCTTATAGAGCTGTGTTGTCCTGTCTTCCCACAGAGCAGAGGTTAAAGCCTAGTTAACCTCATATGTTCGGCAGAATTCCACAAGCTGTCAGATGTCTTTAGCGGAAGCGTCCCATTGAGGGTCAGGGCCTCAACGCTAGGAAACCTCTCGATGATATCTTGGCGACAAGTATCAACACAATCAAATTGTTTGAACAACCCCAATGTGCACACACACATATGGACACAGAGGGTGTCTGTGTGAGCATCGCTGCTACTGCCATCACACGGTAAGCAAGCCTAAGTAGGTTTGGGCGAGAAAAGAGGGTGGGGCGCATTAGCTTAGGAGGATCAGGCGGGATTTGTGTGAGTGTCAATTTGTGCGTTTCATTGTTTTGCTTGTGTGCACAGGCTCACCTGTTCACACATACACACACGAACACACTCATCCACATACGGACCCAATGCATCTTTCCCTGTACTCACCTGTTTGTTCAGAGGACGTCTGCACCCTGATCAATTTAAACACAACTCCAATGTTCCCATGCTACCTGTTTGAACAGCTGACTGAAGCGTTGACTCTCACACTCTGCACAATAGCCCAGGGTTGGTTTGGATACACACACACACACACAACACACACTTCAGTCCCTTCATTTGGATTTGGATGTGTTAAATGCTGAGCCATTGAAAGACATATTCCTCCATCCTTCAAAATAGCTCCCTGATGGACTACAATGAGAAATGTGGTTTGAAGCGCATGTTTGTGGTCTGCATCGCTTACTATATATGGGCCAAGCCCTCCAGTCCAACATCTAATTATGTGTTACGCATTGATGGAAAAGGATTACACACACACACACACACAAATACTCACATGCAGCAGGAATCTGTAATTGTGTGAATGTACTCTGTGGATATAAAGTTTTGGGAAGCAGTGAGCTATTGAAGGAATGCCCTGGTGCCAGTGAGACTGGGAAGCAGGGCGGCAGACAAGCTGTGGTGGAGCTAAATGAGGAGAAACACCGACAAGAACTCCTCTCTGATCTATAGACAGCTGTACACTATCGGGCATCCACCACACTCAACAACACTTGCATGTGTTCACGTAAATAAGGACAGCTGCACATGAAAAACAAGGCATTAAAGGCTTTACATAGAAAATAGTATGGTTCTTAGGCCCCGTTTACACTAAGGGTAAATGCCACCTAACTATATCCGTGTCCACACACACACTATCAGTCAGCGCAACGCGACCTAATACGCTGGCGCGGAAAATGCGCACGTCATAGTCACCTACAGTGTTGCTTTGTGTGCAAGTTCCTAAATGTAACTTATCTGAACAATATCCAGTGTTGTGGTATTTCAAGTAACTGGAATCCAGTGTGCTGTGGGGCCCTATTGTAGTGAATCACACCTGAGTCTTCATAAATTATTCAAATCTTTATTGGACACGAAAGTACACAATGTGACAAAGAACATTTTACATCCGTCAATCTAAGGATCTAGATATCTGGTCAGGACACTCCTCACTCTTTTGCCTTCACCTTCGTTGTCCATTCGTATTTGGTGACTTTATATACTCTGGACCTAGACGTTGAGTCCGCGACATACATGGCGGACAATAACTGATACAGTCTGCTTTGCCAGTCCAAAAGCCGTTTTCCATAGTCTTCACTTGTCCGCCAGGTAATACAAAGCACACACTACTTTTTTTTATCACATCCACGGTAGCTCGCATTCTCGTTGTCTCTCCTTCGACAAATGGACAACGTTTTTCCGTAAGTAGAATCACAGCTGACCTCGACATTCGAAAGTTCTCTTGCCATGTGTTGTATCCCAAATAGCTGCAATCGCTTTCTCTTAAGGTATTCATGTGTGATTTCCACAAGCGTCGATACATGTACAGGAAGGGGAAACACGGCATATCTGGATGACTCGCCTCCATATTTCCAGTGGTTAGCTCCGAGTTACAAAACCGCTTTATTATGAAGCTGGCTGTGGCGCGTTCTTTCTGACGTCACTTCCGGTGTGGGGCGCGGTCTTTCTGGCGTCACTTCCTCTCTGAACTCAGTTTGTAAACGATCAATGAGTCCATACAAAGCTAAGAGGCGGAGATTCAAGAAATACACGGCGCACTTACCCGTGTATAAATTTGTCCGAGGAGGGGAACCTTAAACGCTGGTTTAGTGTGGCGGAAACGGGGCTTCGGCTAAATAATTATTAGTTTAAGGGGTTATCCGGCTTAGTGTAGACATAGCTTTATTGTGATCTGTGCTCATCAGGCTTCATCTACAATTCATACCAGGACTAATATATTCTGAGCTTTACTGTCCAAAGGGGCAGTGGCACGGATCTACACAAATGGATTGACACCTTTATCGATCTCATAAAATACTACTTTTAACAAGGACAATACGCCAATTTACTTTGAAAATTGTATTATGAATGAGAGCACTCACAAATAAATGCCTTCTCTCTCCTTATAGGAACTCTTCAAGGGCCTTGTCTCTCATTGGCACCTACATAACTAACGAAACTGGGCTTGACTCATCTCAATCCGTCTCTGATAGTCTCAGTTTGGGGACAAAAATCAAAAATATTTGTATTGAGACAAACAACGGCAATCAGACAAGTTTTATCCGAGAGGATAATGACGGCGATAAAAAAAAATGGACTGCGGCATAGCTAAAGTACACAGCAAAAGGTTTAGGCTATGCTATGCTTTTAGAAACTTGATGTTTAGAAACTTGGGAGTTCCTGGTACGAATCCATCTTCCGCCATCCTAGTCACTGTTGTTGAGTCCTTGGGCAAGACACTTCACCTATCTTGATCGCAGTAGTGCTCACACTGATGTATGAATGTTTGGTGGTGGTCGGCGAGGCCGTAGGTGCACAATGGCAGCCACGTTTCCGTCAGCCTACCCAGCTCAGCTGTGGCTTCAGATTTTTTTTTGCTGGGATCTCCTCAGTCTTTACACATACTGCATAACACTTTTTAAAATACCTTTTGCAGTCACACATTTTGATACAAAAAACCGTACACTTTCGTTTTCAAACGTATGCATTGTCAGACTCCAAATTTGTCACGAAACAGCCAAATTGACGGCTTTTAAGATAAAAAACTATGTTATAGGAATGGGTCCTAGAGAGTTTGGTTGATCTCATATAGGCAGTCAGGGAAGACGGTTACGGGTCCAATTTAGCACAGTGTGCTCAGTGGCGTCTTTCTGTCGCTGGCCAGCAAAGTTTGGGGGTCCGTGCAGAGGGGTTTTGTGGCTGCGGTGCAGCCTGAGGCCTGGCTGGACTGATTTACAGGCGGCGTGGGGACATGTGCTGGGGATACTCCCAGAGCAGCCTGGTGGGGGCCAGAGCAGCCACTCTGTTGCTGCCTGCACATCTGGAGTCTAGACTGAGTGGCTCTGCCGAGCGCCTCACTCCCTCCCTTCTTCGCTCTGCACATCCACATCCATCCATTTGAGCCTCAGCTGCAGTGCGCCCCTCCAACCTTCACCCACTGTTTGCGTAGCTGCCGGGACGCAATTGAAATATAAGAACAGCTCTAATTTTTTCCCTCTCTCCCACTCACTTTCCCTCTCTCTTGCCGTCCTCGCACCCGTCTCCCTAATTCTTGCCGGGCACATCTGATGACGGACAAAGTAGTCCGAAAATGAAGTGTGTGTCATAATGTGCATGTGGAAGACATCATTGAGGGGATTGTTATTGCTCCCTCTGAAAGCTGGAAAGTGTTCACAGGGGGACCCTCGAGTGATCTTTCAAGGAATTGAGGATCAGGCCTCTGAGCCAAAGATCAGTCATTGAAACACATTGGCTCTGACATACATAAACAGCGGAGTGATAAACATGATTGCACACACACTCATTGGCAGCTCCTATTGATGGCTGTCAATAAAATACGTATTCTTACTTCGCTATGAAAACGATTAAGGCTGTAATCTAATCTGACAATTTTGAGAATTGGGACTGCAACTGCAGCTGCAGATCTGATATTTATCCATGGATCTGATTGTATTGATTCTCCTTATACCGCAGTGACATACAGTATACCCAGACTGGGCCAAATGAGTGAACAATGTTTGGCCATCGGAAGCAATATCCATCCATAAACCTGTACATTATATATACATACACTACCGTTCAAAAGTTTGGGGTCACCCAAACAATTTTGTGGAATAGCCTTCATTTCTAATAACAAGAATAGACTGTCGAGTTTCAGATGAAAGTTCTCTTTTTCTGGCCATTTTGAGCGTTTAATTGACCCCACAAATGTGATGCTCCAGAAACTCAATCTGCTCAAAGGAAGGTCAGTTTTGTAGCTTCTGTAACGAGCTAAACTGTTTTCAGATGTGTGAACATGATTGCACAAGGGTTTTCTAATCATCAATTAGCCTTCTGAGCCAATGAGCAAACACATTGCACCATTAGAACACTGGAGTGATAGTTTCTAAAAAGGGGCCTCTATACACCTATGTAGATATCGCAGACATTTGCAGCTAGAATAGCCATTTACCACATTAGCAATGTATAGAGTGTATTTCTTTAAAGTTAAGACTAGTTTAAAGTTATATTCATTGAAAAGTACAGTGCTTTTCCTTCAAAAATAAGGACATTTCAATGTGACCCCAAACTTTTGAACGGTAGTGTACATAGTAGTGTTGTCCCGATACCAATATTTTGGTACCGGCACCAAACTTATTTCGATACTATTCGGTACTTTTCGATACTTTTCTAAATTAAAGGCACCACAAAAAATTGCATTATTGGATTTATTTGAACAAAAAATCTTACGGTACATTAAACATATGTTTCTTATTGCATGTTTGTTCTTAAATTAAATAGTGAACATACAAGAAAAAATGTCTTTTGTTAGTAAGTAAACAAACAAAGGCTCCTAATTTAGTCTGCTGACATATGCGGTAACATATTGTGTCATTTTCCATTCTATTATTTTGTCAAAATTATTAAGGACAAGCGGTAGAAAATGAATTATTAATCTACTTGTTCATTTACTGTTAATATCTGCTTACTATCTCTTTTAAAATGTTCTATCTACACTTCTGTTAAAATGTAATAATAATTTCTTCTTCTGTTGTTTGGATGCTTTACATTAGTTTTGGATGATACCACAAATTTGTGTATCAATCCGATACCAAGTAGTTACAGGATCATACATTGGTCATATTCAAAGTCCTCATGTGTCCAGGGACATATTTCCTGAGATTATAAACATAGTATACATTTAAAAAAACAAAAGAAGATGTTGTGATGCCAAAAAATATCGATGTAATTATAATAATAGTAGTATCGATTAGATACGCTCCTGTACTTGGTATCATTACAGTGGATGTTAGGTGTAGATCCACCCATGGCGTCTGTTTACATTTTGACGCCAGTGAGCTACGGTGTGTAGTGAAGCCTGTTTAGCTATTCCTCATCCTGCAGGGATGATACTTGTAAGAAACATACTTTATTTGTCGCCGTGGAGGTCAGGATTAGTGATTTAGAAGTAGCTAAAAAACTGCCAACTGCGGCTGGACTTTAGCCGGTAGCTACCTAGCCATGTCTTAAAGCACCTCTTCCTGAGGGCGTTTCAGTGTTATAACTTCACCTTTATCATTAGTTTTTAAGCCAAAATGTGTCCGTTCTCCCTTTACTGTCTGCACAATGAGTCTGTTTGTAAGTATTCCGTGATTGTGCGCTGCCGAACATGCTCGTCTGCTCGTAAACCAGCAATGACACGTACAATGACGGTACTATACTAATACCGGTATACCGTACAACCCTAATACATAGTCATACATACATCAGAAATCACCAACAGTCATTATTGTTGGATGTAGGTTATTTGCTATGCTGTATGTGCCTTTTTAACATGTACTTGCCCCCTCTTCAGTAAACAATAACAATCGTGACTCCCCTTGAACAGAAATGTACAAGCTTGCGTATGCACAAAAACATGCCGTTGGTACCTCTTCATTTTAAAGTTGAGATGTATCAGTGTTTCATTGTAATTTACTACAGGCTAACAGAGGCCTCCCTTTTTTGCCATGTCGTCTGATTTCCTCTCCCATTTTTTTTTTTTTACAGCTATGTTCCCCCTATCTTATTCACACCGTGTCCTAAACCGTAGGATAAATGGTTGCGTTCAGCTGTGGGGTGTTTAACAGCTCATAAAAAGCAGCTACGTGATACTCGCCAACAAGGCTTGAACCTGTGTGGCTGCTCGCCTGACTGTCGCCTACCCGGTCTCCCCCTTTCCTTCGCTCAAATGGAACAAATTATCCAGCTGCTTGGGTAAAACAAGGTAATATTCATTTTAGAAAGAAGGTGAGGGAGAAAGAAACACACGCGCACACAAAAAAGAAAACATCTGGATATCACTGCTTGGTGTTTGCCCTCTCTGGAAGCTATTAGAAAACAAACAGGGTTCCTCGTTTGAATGGCCTCCTCTCACTCTCACATTTTAAACACGGATTGAACCTTTGTCCATGCTCTCGCCACCTGTATCAACTGTGGGTTGCCTTCTTTTGTTGTGCACCAGGATGAGAATCAGGACAATATTAAAGGCAAAAAATAACTCTAAGAAAAACCCATTAAATTTTGTGATACAAATCAAGATTAAAGGCCTACTGAAACCCACTACTACCGACCACGCAGTCTGATAGTTTATATATGAATGATGAAATCTTAACATTGCAACACATGCCAATACGGCCGGGTTAACATTTTAAGTGCAATTTTAAATTTCCCGGGAAATATCCGGCTGAAAACGTTTCGGTATGATGACGTTTGCGCGTGACGTCACGGATTGAGCGGAAGTATTGGGACACCATTGTGTCCCAATACAAACAGCTCTGTTTTCGTCGCAAAATTCCACAGTATTCTGGACATCTGTGTTGGTGAATCTTTTGCAATTTGTTTAATGAACAATGAAGACGGCAAAGAAGAAAGCTGTAGGTGGGATCGGTGTATTAGCGGCTGGCTGCAGCAACACAACCAGGAGGACTTTGAGTTGGATAGCAGACGCGCTATCCGACGCTAGCCGCCGACCGCACCGATGATCGGGTGAGTCCTTCGTCGCGCCGTCGATCGCTGGAACGCAGGTGAGCACGGGTGGTGATGAGCAGATGAGGGCTGGCGTAGGTGGAGAGCTAATGTTTTTAGCATAGATCTGTCGAGGTCCCGTAGCTAAGTTAGCTTCAATGGCGTCATTAGCAACAGCATTGCTAGGCTTCGCCAAGCTGGACAGCATTAACCGTGTGGTTACAGGTCCAGGGTTTGGTTCGGTGTCTCCTGATAGTAGAAGTAATAGTAGTATTGTTGATCTTCTGTCTATCCTTCCAGTCAGGGGCTTATTTCTTCTGTTTCTATCCGCAGTTAAGCACGATGCTATCACGTTAGCTCCGAAGCTAAAGTGCTTCACTGATGTATTGTTGTGGAGATAAAAGGCACTGAATGTCCATTTCGCGTTCTCGACTCTCATTTTCAAGAGCATATAGTATCCGAGGTGGTTTAAAATACAAATCCGTGATCCACAATAGAAAAAGGAGAAAGTGTGGAATCCAATGAGCCCTTGTACCTAAGTTACGGTCAGAGCGAAAAAAGATACACCCTGGCGTCCTGCACTGCACTCTAATCCTTCACTGTCACTTTCCTCATCCACGAATCTTTCATCCTCGCTCAAATTAATGGGGTAATCGTCGCTTTCTCGGTCCGAAACGCTCTCGCTGCTGGTGTAAACAATGTGCGGATGTGAGGAGCTCTTCAACCTGTGACGTCACGCTACTTCCGGTACAGGCAAAGCTTTTTTTATCAGCGACCAAAAGTTGCGAACTTTATCGTCGATGTTCTCTACTAAATCCTTTCAGTAAAAATATGGCAATATCGCAAAATGATCAAGTATGACACATAGAATGGATCTGCTATCCCCGTTTAAATAAGAAAATCTAATTTCAGTAGCCCTTTAAGGAATACAATTTCCCATATTGCCTGCAGTATCTTCCAAACCTTGTGATCCTCACTCTTTGGTATTTGGAAGAAACTAAAACACAGAAAAACACAGCAATAAATACATTAGTCCCACTTTTTGTATTTTTGGTTTACAACAAAAATGTTCGCCAAATGTTTTACGTATACCATCTCTGTCATGTTCTGTGGTCATGTTTTGTTTGGTTATGTTCTGTTGGTTTTTGGACTCTATTAGTTCCTGTTTTTTGATGCACTCTTGTTTGTTTTGTTTGCCATGGTGGCATGATTTTCACCTGCTGCTGGTGTTCGGACACACGCACCTGTTGTCACTAATCATGAGACTATTTAAGCTGTAGTTGCCTGGCGACATTGACATTACTCCGATGACTCTGTTCGTGGTCTATTGATGCTCATTTCATACTATGTATCTGCTCTGTTCATGCTCGTTTCATGCCATAGATTCCTGCTCTGCCAAGTAAGTTTTTGTTTATTAATGCCACAGTTAGTGACTTTTGTTTCATGTCCATAGTCGGCCTAAATGCTAGTTTTTGTTTCCCACGCTAAGTTTGTGCCTCCACTGTGAGCGCTTTTTGTTTGTACCCCTTTTTATAGTTGAAATTAAATCATGTATTTACCTTCAAGCCATGACTGGTCTGGTCCGATTGCATTCCGGGAAAACAATCCTCGCAGCAAGCTGCAAGATAGTCCACGTTGTGACAATCTCGGGTATCGTACTGCCAAACATGGGACATAAAAAACTAATCTGCTTTCCCGCGGAATCGACTACTCAAAGAACCCTACGCATTGGAATCTCTGTCTTTTTTTAATGAGTACAACTGCAAAATAAGCCACCATAGGGCCAAAGAAAGTTGCGAGTGCCAGCACTATGATGAAGAAGGTATTGGATTTAAAAGGGCACCTATGATAATTTTACTATTTTCTGATTTATAAATGTGGTTACAATGTTAGATACTCGTGTTAGTTTTGGATGTTTAGGTTTTGGAGTCTGGCTGTGTTAAATTACTTTAATACCTTTGGCTAGGGTTATGTGCGGTTTCGGTCGCAATCTGAAAACGCCTCAAAAAACTTGCAAACGACTTAAAACACGGTTAACGTTACAGTGAAGCAAAATTTACACCAAAGCATATGTAATACAAATGACTCAGCCGGGGTTTGATCTTACTAGGCCTCCAAGACATCTAGACCAAGAGGAAGTGTTTTAAATGTAGATTCAAATATCTCCGCTTGGCGCCATCTTCGCCAACAAGTCTTCAATGAAGGTGAATGTGTTGATAGATGCACATTTTTTTCAATACATTCATCATTTATATGTACTTTGGTTTGTTTACCGCATGTAAAATTGTCGTTACTCTGCATAAAAAGCATTTTGGTGTTCGTAACTGATTAGTTGGATCTGCATTTTTTTGTTATGGGAAAAATTGCTTCAATATTGTTTTGAGGCACGGCTGTACTCTGCACTCCATCAAATGTAAGTTCTGGGAATGTTTTTCAGAGAGAAAGTGGTTGTCGTAACGTGAAGAACATACACAGTGTGTCTTCATTGTGCATTTAAGGGGGTGATGAAGTAAGAGTCAAGACATTGTGGCAGCATCAAAAATTCCCACACAAACACCAGTCCATGTTGAGTATTCCAAACATGTATTCATCCAAAGGCCCTTGAATTTTTCCTGCGACCGTTTTTGTTGGCAGAGGTGAAGTGCACAAAAATCCACCTGCAGGAGCTACCACTGGGTCTTCCCCATCTCGGCTAGCATGGTGGGTGTTTACATGGCTGCGTTCACACGGCAGGGTCGGATGTCCATTTCAGATTTTTTTGTCAAATCAGATCTTTTTATGTAGCCATAAACATAAAAAAAAGTGATTTCTAATGTGAATGCAACCTGACATGACATCATACATTTGCACGCACTGCAGTATTTACGGAAGTAAACATGGCTTCAACTCTAGTAGGTCTCAGTCCTGGCGCATTTGTGGCAATTTCAAGGATTTTGTGCAATCAAGGTCAACATTTTCTGGACTGAATTATTGGGGGTAGAAGATTAAGAAGGAAGAGGACAAGTGTTTTGAGTAAGTTACGGCAAATGTCAGCCACCAAATTAGGAGCCTTTGTAACCCGTTTTATTTACTTACTACTAAAAATAAGTTGTCTAGTATGTTCACTGTCTTATTTAGTGCCAAAATTGTTCTGTGATTGCAAAAAGAAACTAAAGAATTTTTTTTTTAATGTATCCTAAGATTTTTTTTTACATTTAATGAAATTAAGTATTGAAAAGAATCGAAATACATTTGTATCAGGACTACGCCAGTGTTCGCTTTGTAGCAAGTTTGGAGGCCGGGTTGTAACAAAGTTGACTGTCGAAAAGCTAGTGCGACCACTGCTACATCCATTACGTAATTATGTACTGTATATAATGTATTGTTATGCTGTACATTTAATGCCTGAGTATCATGCATTGTAACATTGAGTTTCATCCATATTTGTCAATGGTGTGAACATACCAGTTTTCCTGCATCATGACACCCTGAAACAGACTTCAACAGCCAAGCAACTTAACCCTTGTGCAACGTTCATATTGTTGTTACTCAGCCAGCGTTTGTGGGTCTGATGGACCTGTTGCATTTTGTGGCTTTTAATGCCTCACAATCAAACACTTTTGTGTTAAAATACTGAACAGATGTTTACCTTATCCCAATAAACATCTGTTTATTTTCGTTGCACGGAAAATTTCTCTGCCAGTTTCTGCATCCCACAGGGATTCTTCTTTTGTGTTTCTGCACCTGCTGTTCCCACACAAGGTTGCAACATTGTTTGTCAACACTGTCTGCTCTCATTTTCTCGCACATTTGACCCTCTGATGTTCTGTGTACCTACACTCTGTCCTCCTCCTGTCTAGGCCTGCTGTGTGTGTGTGTGTGTGTGTGTGTGTGTGTGTGTGTGTGTGTGTGTGTGTGTGTGTGTGTGTGTGTGTGTGTGTGTGTGTGTGTGTGTGTGTGTGTGTGTGTGTGTGTGTGTGTGTGTGGTACACAGAACATTAATTTCCACACTTCTATTGGCCCCAGGTCCAGTGGACCCGGTCATCTTACATGTAATAGAAATGTGTAGGGTGGGTGTATGGTGTGTGGTCATTAAATATATATTCTGATATATGTTCATCACAGAAAATGAGCCAAAGTCAGTGAGTCTCAGTTTGAAAAATTAATTAATTGTATCATTTTTTTTTTTTAAATAAAAAATGAAAACAGGTCCAACAGACCCGAACACCACACAAGGGTTAATAAAAACAATATTGTGGAGACAGCTGGATGCTATATTTCAGATTCTAAATAGCACAATGAAATGCAACAATGTTTTCCCCCTGTCTGAGGTAAGTAAGGTGTTTTGTTATTGACCTTGCATAATCAGCCACTGACTATAAGGGTGTGTGAACCTGTGGTGTGTGTTGAAATGTGCAGATTTACATGATTCAAGGAGGAAATCATCAGAACTAATTGGGCAAAAGCAGAGTTGCCCAACACAGCGCGGGTAGAAGTGCAACAGCAGCCCATATGACTATTTACCGGGTTTGCATTTCAATTAATGAAAACGCAAGTTTTAACATGTTATCAGGCATTTTAGGATTAGGTATGAAGAAATGCAACAAAGCTGCTGCACTGGGTGAGAAGTGCTCTGTGTATGATTTGAATGCCGATAAAGAGGTGATACAGGAGTTGTGGAGACAAAAAGTGACGCAGATGTGAAAGTGTTGATATATATTGCATGGTTTAATGTTTTTCCCCTCTGAAAACCCAATTTTGTGGTATAGTAGTTCACATATTTGACTGAGGTAACCTTGCCGTCTGACATCTGTGTTTTCTGTTACAGCTCTTCTATTTTAGCTTTGTGAAACTGGACATCATTTGTGTGGATTTTCTTTTTGTGGGTGTCATGACTGCAAAAGCGTGTGAAGCCCGTCCAAAGAGCTTCCACCCTGTTCTCAAATCGGCATTTTAGTTTCCCCACAACAGTTGGAACGGCATACCACTCTTACTTTAAATGGTGCGACACATAAAGAAGATACAAATTGCAGTTCCACTGTCCAGTGAGCTTCACAAAGGTCATCCAACCTCTGCTGACATCAACTTTTAATGCCCTACACTGCAAAAAGTCAGTGTTCAAAAACAAGAAAAAAAAATACAAAAATTAGGGGCATTTTACTTGAACTAAGCAAAATTATCTGCCAATAGAACAAGAAAATTTGACTTTCCAAAACAAGTAAAATTAGCTAACCTCAATGAACCCAAAAATACCTTAAAATAAGTATATTCTCACTAATAACAAGTGCACTTTTCTAGATAGAAAAAACAAATATGAGACCTTTTTTCTCAATATGTTGAAAAATATTCTTAAATTAAGTAAATGCTAGTGCCATTATCTTGACATAATGATATGCGCTCGGCATTACATTTCTTGCATTTTCCCATCGATAAAATGACATCATCGCGCCAAGTGCGTGCACTTTCAGTCAATTAGTGCGCAAGGAATATATATATATATATATATATATATATATATATATATATATATATATATATATATATATATATATATATACAGCCCGGCAACCGACCAAATTTTTTTTAATTGTAATTTTGAAGAATTTATCTGAATGTGCATGAACTATTTCTGTTCAAAATTGTTTGAAATGTCACATGTTAAATGTTTAAATATTAACTGTCAGTTTACTGTACTGTGCCAACTGTACTACTATATGAGTATGTATGTTCTATTGTTTCATTGAAAATAAAACAGCAAAGTCCATTTGGCTGTCATCTGTTTTAATTATGAGACACAATTGTGTCAAAGTCATGATTTTTTATTTCAAGCTTGAAGTAAGAAATTCTTACTTTGAAAAAGCAGTTTTATACTTGTGAGTGTTGATGACACAGCTTTGCAACAGTTGATATTCTAGTTTCAAGCATGTTTTACTCAATATAGGTCATAAATCTCAGCAACAAGCTGTAATAACTTACTTAAATCATTTAGGACCAAAACACTTAAAACAAGTAAAACACTCTCACATAAAATCTGCTTAGTGAGAAGAATTATCTTATCAGACAGAAAATAAGCAAATATCACCCTTATTTGAGATATTTAATCTTACTTAGATTTCAGTTTTTGCAGTGTAAAAGATATGCGCCGTCTTTGCCAACGCCCAGCCTCAGGAAACATTCACACAGGAGCATTTTCAACTAATTATTGGCCAATTGTTTACCGTGGCGTAATGTTTTTTGTTAGTAAACCCTTCCAAAAGATCAGACAAAGCCAAATTGTGCAAAATCCGAAGCAATTTATAAGTATTTTGTTACACCCGTTTCCTGTTTTGTGTTGAATGTGTTCCCTTTACTTCTGTCTGAGGAGGCTGCTGTGTGCTGCTGTTTGTAATCATTAATCAGCGTCGTCACTTGGAAGATGTCGGGTCATTACTTTATCATTCGTAGTGTTCCTCGTATGTTAGATGTATCCTGCTGCAACACCTGTTGTCCGCTTACCTGCGGGCCCTCTTGTGACAAGCTAGCGTATGCACAAAAACATGCCGTTGGTACTTTTTAATGCTAAAGTCAATCAATCAATCAATCAATCAATCAATGTTTATTTATATAGCCCTAAATCACAAGTGTCTCAAAGGGCTGTACAAGCCACAACGACATCCTCGGTACAGAGCCCACATACGGGCAAGGAAAACTCACCCCAGTGGGACGTCAATGTGAATGACTATGAGAAACCTTGGAGAGGACCGCATATGTGGGTAACCCCCCCCCCCCCCCCCCCCCTCTAGGGGAGACCGTAAGCAATGGATGTCGAGTGGGTCTGACATAATATTGTGAAAGTCCAACACATCAGCGAAAGTCCAGTCCATGGTGGGGCCAGCAGGAACCATCCCGAGCGGAGACGGGTCAGCAGCGTAGAGATGTCCCCATCCGATGAACAGGCTAGCGGTCCACCCCGGAGCAGAGTAGAAAAGAAAAGAAAAGAAACGGCAGATCAACTGGTCTAAAAAGGGAGTCTATTTAAAGGCTAGAGTATACAAATGAGTTTTAAGATGAGACTTAAATGCTTCTACTGAGGTAGCATCTCTAACTTTTACCGGGAGGGCATTCCATAGTATTGGAGCCCGAATAGAAAACGCTCTATAGCCCGCAGACTTTTTTTGGGCTCTGGGAATCACTAATAAGTCGGAGTTCTTTGAACGCAGATTTCTTGCCGGGACATATGGTACAATACAATCGGCAAGATAGGCAGGAGCTTGACCGTGTAGTATTTTATACGTAAGTAGTAAAACCTTAAAGTCGCATCTTAGGTGCACAGGAAGCCAGTGCAAGTGAGCCAGTATAGGCGTAATATGATCAAACTTTCTTGTTTTTGTCAAAAGTCTAGCAGCCGCATTTTGTACCATCTGTAATCCTTTAATGCTAGACATAGGGAGGCCCGAAAACAAAACGTTACAGTAATCGAGACGAGATGTAACGAACGCATGGATAATGATCTCAGCATCGTTTGTGGACAAAATGGAACAAATTTTAGCGATATTACGGAGATGAAAGAAGGCCGTTTTAGTAACACTCTTAATGTGTGACTCAAACGAGAGAGTTGGGTCGAAGATAATACCTAGATTCTTTACCGAGTCGCCTTGTTTAATTGTTTGGTTGTCAAATGTTATGGTGGTATTATTAAATAGATGTCGGTGTTGAGCAGGACCGATAATCAGCATTTCCGTTTTCTTAGCGTTGAGTTGCAAAAAGTTAGCGGACATCCATTGTTTAATTTCATTAAGACACGCCTCCAGCTGACTACAATCCGGCGTGTTGGTCAGCTTTAGGGGCATGTAGAGTTGGGTGTCATCCGCAAAACAGTGAAAGCTAACACCGTATTTGCGTATGATGTCACCTAGCGGCAGCATGTAAATACTAAAGAGTGCAGGGCCAAGAACCGAACCCTGGGGAACTCCGCACGTTACCTTAACATAGTCCGAGGTCACATTGTTATGGGAGACACACTGCATCCTGTCAGTAAGATAAGCGTTAAACCAAGACAAGGCTAAGTCTGTCATCCCAATACGCGTTTTGATACGCTCTAATAAAATATTATGATCAACAGTATCGAAAGCGGCGCTAAGATCAAGAAGCAGCAACATAGATGACGCATCAGAATCCATCGTTAGCAATAGATCATTAGTCATTTTTGCGAGGGCTGTCTCCGTAGAGTGATTTGCCCTGAAACCGGATTGAAAAGGTTCACAGAGATTGTTAGACGCTAAGTGTTCATTTAGCTGCTGTGCGACAATTTTTTCGAGGATTTTCGAGATAAACGGAAGGTGGGACACCGGCCGGTAGTTTACCAGGAGATCAGGATCGAGGTTAGGTCTTTTGAGTAGAGGATGAATAACCGCTTTTTTGAATGCTAGGGGAACAGTGCCAGAGGAAAGTGATAAGTTTATAATATTTAACACTGATGGACTTAATAAAACAAAAAGCTCCTTGATAAGTTTCCCAGGAATTGGGTCAAGTAAACATGTTGTTTGTTTTGTCCCATTTACACATTTTAACAATTCCTCCAATGTTATTTCATCAAAGAGGGAGAAACTATTTTGGAGGGCAGTGTCCGTCGTATAAACAGTCGTATCTGTGTTAATAGAACCCAGTTGTAGCTGAGATGCATTGTCTTTAATCTCTTTTCTAATGACTTCAATTTTCTTATTAAAGAAATTCATAAAGTCATCTGCTGAGTGGGTGGAGCTGCTGGGAGGAGTCCCTTGTTGGGTTAACGATGCTACTGTACTAAACAAAAATTTAGGATCATTTTTGTTGAGGTGGATGAGATTTGAGTAATATTTAGCTTTAGCTGAGGTAAGCATGCGTTTATAAGTTATTAAACTATCACTCCATGCTTGATGGAAAACCTCAAGTTTAGTCGCACGCCATTTGCGCTCCAGCTTTCTACATGATAATTTCTGGGCTTTAGTTTCTTCTGTAAACCATGGGGTACGCCTTTTAGGGGCCCTTTTTAGCTTTAGCGGTGCTACACTATCAATGGTGTCGCGCAGGGCGTCGTTAAAGTTGTTAGTGAGGTTATCAATAGAGCCCACATAATTTGGGAATGGTGCCATTACCGAAGGCAGTAGGTCAGTAAGAGTCGTCGTTGTGGCAGCATTAATGTTGCGGCTGCTATAGTAGTTATTATTATTATTATTAGTTTGTTGACAATGAGTCAGAACTTCGAATTTTATAAGGTAATGATCGGACATTACTTTAGTGTACGGGAGTATCGTAACTTTGGAGGTGGTGACACCCCTGACAAGCACTAGATCTATCGTATTACCGTTGCGATGCGTGGGTTCATTTATTATTTGTGTAAGACCACAGCTATCAATTATAGTCTGGAGCGCCACGCATGGAGGGTCCGATGGGGTATTCATATGGATGTTAAAGTCTCCCATTATGATTATATTGTCGGCGTGTGTCACTAGATAAGCAACGAACTCTGAAAATTCATTGATAAAGTCCGAATAGGGCCCTGGGGGGCGGTAGATGACAGCCAGGTGCAGAGGCAGCGGTGTGACAAACCTCACAGTAAGCACCTCAAACGAGTTATATTTATTATTTAGGTCCGAGGTAAGGCTAAAGTTTTTGTTGTATATTAGTGCAACACCCCCACCCCTTTTAATGGGACGGGCAATATGCGTTCCCGTATAGCCAGGAGGAGACGCCTCACCCAGCGCAAAAAATTTGTCTGGTTTGAGCCAGGTCTCGGCTAGACCAACGACATCAAGATTGTTGTCTCTAATGACTTCATTAAAGTACACTGAAACTGAACTGAACTGGAACTGAAAGTTGTGCTGTATCAAGACTGACGTTGACGTGGAAATGTGCGCTGTGTCACATTATTACAAGCTGTGTGTAACGCCGGGGTCGCATGTTGCTGCAAGGTTTGTTCTCCCGGGATGCAAACGGACGACTCCGGACAGGACTTGCAGGTAGGAACATGATTTATTCTCATAAATCATAAAACGAAGACAGGAACAAACCAAACGAAGCGTGCCTAGCACAAGGAAAGCTAGCGGAATAGCTCACAAGGAAAACACTAAGACGGGACTTAGCGTAAGACACGCACAGGGAACTAGAAAACATCGAACGTAGCATTGATTGATTGATTGATTAAAACTTTTATTAGTAGATTGCAAAGTGCAGTACATATTCCGTACAATTGACCACTAAATGGTAACACCCGAATAAGTTTTTCAACTTGTTTAAGTCGGGATCCACTTAAATTGATTCATGATACAGATATATACTATCATCATAATACAGTCATCACACAAGATAATCATCAGAGTATATACATTGAATTATTTACATTTACGTAAAGCAAACAAAGAAGCCAGACCGACTCACTGGCAAAGGCAGGCTTAAATAATGTCTCTTGATTACAAACAGGTGCGCGTCCCGAACACAAGAGGCAGGTGAAAATAATACGTAGCCGTGGTAACAAACTCAGAGGTACATAAACAGGAACTAAAGGAGTCCAAAACTAACAGAAAACACAAGTGACTCGAAAAACTTAAACAGACTATGATCCGGGCAGCGGATCATAACACTGTGGATACTTTAGCGACACACAGAGGTGATGCTGGGTAACAGTTTATATTAAAAGGGCCAACTTTTACAAAGTGCAATACTACTAACGTACAATATTGTCTAGATCTGCTCCTACGTCCATTTTTAATAGGAAAGCCCTGCATGGTCATCACTTTTATACTTTGTGTTCTCCATGTGGATTCATTCTATATTACTTTGACGAAATACACTTTTTCTCCTGCACGTGACCTCTGTCTCTGCACTCTGGGAGTCCAGCCCTAACAGATTATGGCAATTTTGGGCCGATGGTGGGTTTTTTTGCAGCTGTAAAACATGGAAACTAAGGCACCAATGCGTGGAATTCTTTGTTTGGGCACTCGATTTTACAGAATAATACATGGGCAGACGGAGTTTGTTACAAGCAATGTTTGGCAGAAAACCGGGGGCAAAATTCAGGTGAAAACCAAATCATTCCATTATGTGGGTGCCAAGGTGTTTTACAAACAAAAATGTTTTACAAATTTAGGGCTATATAATTAAACATTAATTGATTGATTGATTGAAACAAAAAAATGCTAATTTTGGTTCCAAAGCCCGAATCCTTATGGACTAGGAACGTAATGGTATGAAAATGTCATATCCCAATTATCATGGCCAAAATGATCATGGTTGTCATTATTATCACGGTGATGTTGAAAGTGCCCAAAAAGTACATATACAAGAACTGAAATATTTAACCAAGTTATTTTAAAAACGTCACAAAATAACAAGACACATTGTTAGAAAACTCATTATTTCGCCCCACATCCCACCACACCCCACCTCCCCGGATTGTAAATAATCAAATGTATATACATGTTCTTATGCTTTCTGAGCTCATTATGTTCACTGCTCGCTGTACATATCCTACGAAGTGAGACCTACACTGTTACAATGTCTATTTCTCAGATGATAAACTTGTATGATGACTGCAATATGCTGATAGGAACCTAACCTAACCCCCCCCAACCCCCTCCACATCCCACCCCCGGAGTGTAAATAATTCAATGTATATACTTTGATGATTAACTTGTAAGATGACTGTATTATGGACGGCGTGGCGAAGTTGATAGAGTGGCTGTGCCAGCAATCGGAGGGTTGCTGGTTACTGGGGTTAAATCCCCACCTTCTACCATCCTAGTCACGTCCGTTGTGTCCTTGGGCAAGGCACTTCACACTTGCTCCTGATGGCTGCTGCTTAGCGCCTTGCATGGCAGCTCCCGCCATCAGTGTGTGAATGTGTGTGTGAATGGGTGAATGTGGAAATACTGTCAAAAGCGCTTTGAGTACCTTGAAGGTAGAAAAGCGCTATACAAGTATAACCCATTTATCATTTATCATTCATTTGTACCATGAATTGATTAACTTAAACAAGTTGAAAAACTTATTCGGGTGTTATCATTTAGTGGTCAATTGTACGGAATTCTTTGTTTGTGCACTCGATTTTACAGAATAATACATGGGCCGTCAGAGTTTGTTACAAGCAATGTTTGGCAGAAAACCGGGGCAAAACTTAGGTGAAAACCAAACCATTCCATTATGTGGGATGTACGAAAAGGGAGGTGCCAAGGTGTTTTACAAAGAAAAATATTCCAAATTTTGGTTCCAAAGCCCGAATCCTTATGGACTAGGAACGTAATGATATGAAAATGCCATATCCCTATTATCATGGCCAAAGTTATCACGGTTATCATTATTATCACGGTGATGTTGAAAGTGCCCAAAAAGTACTTATACAAGAACTGAAATATTTAACCAAGTTATTTTAAAAATGTAACAAAATAAGAAGACACATTGTTAGAAAACCCATTATTTCGCACCACATCCCACCAAACCCCACCAAACCCCACCTCCCCGGATTGTAAATAATCAAATGTATATACTTGTTCTTATGCTTTCTGAGCTCACTATGTTCACTGCTCGCTGTACATATCCTACGAAGTCAGACCTACACTGTTACAAAGTCTATTTCTCAGATGATAAACTTGTATGATGACTGTAATATGCTGATAGGAACCTAACCTAACCCCCCCCCCAACCCCCTCCACATCCCACCCCCGGAGTGTAAATAATTCAATGTATATACTCTGATGATTAACTTGTAAGATGACTGTATTATGCTGATAGTATATATTTGTACCATGAATTGATTAACGTGGACCCCGATTTAAACAAGTTGAAAAACTTATTCGGGTGTTATCATTTAGTGGTCAATTATACGGAATTCTTTGTTTGTGCACTCGATTTTACAGAATAATACATGGGCAGTTGGAGTTTGTAACAAGCAATGTTTGGCAGAAAACCGGGGCAAAATTTAAGTGAAAACCAAATCCTTCCATTATGTGGGATGTACGAAAACGGAGGTGCCAAGGTGTTTTACAAAGAAAAATATTCAAAATTTTGGTTCCAAAGCCCGAATCCGTATGGACTAGGAACGTCATGATATGAAAATGCCATATCCCGATTATCATGGCCAAAGTTATTACGGTTATCATTATTATCACGGTGATGTTGAAAGTGCCCAAAAAGTACTTATACAAGAACTGAAATATTTAACCAAGTTATTTTAAAAAAGTAACAAAATAAAAAGACACATTGTTAGAAAACCCATTATTTCGCACCACATCCCACCAAACCCCACCTCCCCGGATTGTAAATAATCAAATGTATATACTTGTTCTTATGCTTTCTGAGCTCACTATGTTCACTGCTCGCTGTACATATCCTACGAAGTCAGACCTACACTGTTACAATGTCCATTTCTCAGATGATAAACTTGTATGATGACTGTAATATGCTGATAGGAACCTAACCTAACCCCCCCCCCAACCCCCTCCACATCCCACCCCCGGAGTGTAAATAATTCAATGTATATACTCTGATGATTAACTTGTAAGTGTCAAGACTTGGTCTTTGGCGTGGTTTGCTCTCCCGTGGTGCAAAAGAATTGGAACGGACGTGGCGTGCAGGTAAAGACATAGTTTAATTATTACTATAAACTCAAACAAAAGGTACAAACAAAAGGCGCTCACAGCGGAGGTAAAAAACTTGACTAGAAAACAAAAGGCGCGCACAATGGCGGAGAACTATGAACATTAAACAAACAAAAACTTACGTGACAAGGAACTGTGAACATGGCATGAATGTATGATGTCGCCAGGACGAACAACAGAAACAGAAAAGCCTATATAGTGACATGATAAGTGAAAACAGGTGCGTGACATGACTGTGAAAACGTGAGACAGGTGTGTGAGAGTCCAAACGTGGAACAGGTGAAACTAATGGTTGCTATGGTGACAAACAAAACCAGGAAGTGAAACCAGGAACTAAGGAAGTGTCCAAAAAACAAAACAGCACATGGCCAAACAAAAACATGAACACAGACATGACAGAACCCCCCCCTTACGGACAGATCCCAGATGTCCAAAAACAAAAAACAGGATCAAGAGTCATGGGAGGGGGGGAGGGGGACATGGCGGTGGATCGCCAGACCAGGTGTCCCCGAATCCACCGGGGCAGAGTCAGGTGGCGACGGCGGGTAGACCGCCGCTGAACCTGACGAGGTGGGCGACCTGGGAATGGCCACATTCGTGGCAGACGAGGAGGTCGGCGCACCTGGCGTGGCGGACGCCCATGGAATGGCCACATCTTTGGCCGACGAGGAGGTGGGCGCGATGTCGTGGCAGGCGGCGAAGCTTGGCGTGGTGCGTCAGGCGGCGAAGCTTGGCGTGGTGCGTCAGGCGGCGAAGCTTGGCGTGGTGCGTCAGGCGGCGAAGCTTGGCGTGGTGCGTCAGGCGGCGAAGCTTGGCGTGGGGGGTCTTTGTCTTGGCCTTGGCGGTCTTGGTCTTGGCAGCGTGGGTCATGGTCTTGGCAGCGTGGGTCTTGGTCTTGGACTTGGCGTGGTTGGTCTTGGACTTGGCGTGGTTGGTCTTGGCGTGGCGGTTCTTGACGAGGGTCTTGGTCTTGGCATGGGTCTTGGTCTTTGTCTTGGCGAGGGTCTGGGTCTTGGTCTGTCAAGACTTGGTCTTTGGCGTGGTTTGCTCTCCCGTGGTGCAAAAGAATTGGAACGGACGTGGCGTGCAGGTAAAGACATAGTTTAATTATTACTATAAACTCAAACAAAAGGTACAAACAAAAGGCGCTCACAGCGGAGGTAAAAAACTTGACTAGAAAACAAAAGGCGCGCACAATGGCGGAGAACTATGAACATTAAACAAACAAAAACTTACGTGACAAGGAACTGTGAACATGGCATGAATGTATGATGTCGCCAGGACGAACAACAGAAACAGAAAAGCCTATATAGTGACATGATAAGTGAAAACAGGTGCGTGACATGACTGTGAAAACGTGAGACAGGTGTGTGAGAGTCCAAACGTGGAACAGGTGAAACTAATGGTTGCTATGGTGACAAACAAAACCAGGAAGTGAAACCAGGAACTAAGGAAGTGTCCAAAAAACAAAACAGCACATGGCCAAACAAAAACATGAACACAGACATGACAGTAAGATGACTGTATTATGCTGATAGTATATATTTGTACCATGAATTGATTAACGTGGACCCCGATTTAAACAAGTTGAAAAACTTATTCGGGTGTTATCATTTAGTGGTCAATTATACGGAATTCTTTGTTTGTGCACTCGATTTTACAGAATAATACATGGGCAGTTGGAGTTTGTAACAAGCAATGTTTGGCAGAAAACCGGGGCAAAATTTAAGTGAAAACCAAATCCTTCCATTATGTGGGATGTACGAAAACGGAGGTGCCAAGGTGTTTTACAAAGAAAAATATTCAAAATTTTGGTTCCAAAGCCCGAATCCGTATGGACTAGGAACGTCATGATATGAAAATGCCATATCCCGATTATCATGGCCAAAGTTATTACGGTTATCATTATTATCACGGTGATGTTGAAAGTGCCCAAAAAGTACTTATACAAGAACTGAAATATTTAACCAAGTTATTTTAAAAAAGTAACAAAATAAAAAGACACATTGTTAGAAAACCCATTATTTCGCACCACATCCCACCAAACCCCACCTCCCCGGATTGTAAATAATCAAATGTATAAAATTGTTCTTATCCTTTCTGCGCTCATTATGTTCACTGCTCGCTGTACATACCCTACGAAGTGAGACCTACACTGTTACAATGTCTATTTCTCAGATGATAAACTTGTATGATGACTGCAATATGCTGACAGCAACCTAACCTACCCCTCCCACCCCCCCGCACCCCCGCCCCACCAACCACCTCCACATCCAACCCTCCAGATTGTAAATAACTCAATGTATATACTCTGATGATTAACTTGTAAGATGACTGTATTATGCTGATAGTATATATTTGTACCATGAATTGATTAACGTGGACCCCGACTTAAACAAGTTGAAAAACGTATTTGGGTGTTATCATTTAGTGGTCAATTGTACGGAATATGTACTGTACTGTGCAATCTACTAATAAAAGTTTCAACCAATCAATCAATCAATCGCTTTACTGGTAGTGTTTTAGTCTCAGTATAGCATCGATTTTAATTGCTAAGCTTTTATTGTTTTAAATATTGGTTTGTACTGTAGCATTTTTAGATTTATTCAAACGAAACATGCGTAACAAATAAAATCTATTATTTCTGCCGGGCGTTGAGGTGTCCTACTCTGTTCAGCGGTCCGTGAACGCGACGTAAAAAAAACTCTCTGTCTTGTATTCTTTTGAGTATAGAACGATCCCTCTGCGCTATGAGAGCAGCTTGCAGGTTCAACGTGCACAATTTAATAGCTTAGTTGCTCAGACAGCAATGTGTTTGTATATGTTTGAATTGGGGTATGTCCTTTTTTAATGGTGAAATAATAAAAAAAATGTCCTGTTTTCATGTTATCATGGTGCCAGTCAATCCGTGAGTATGTGCAGGTTTTAATCACGGTTTTTCGATCATTTTAAACTAAAACGGTAATATCAACTGTCAGGAGTTTTACAGGGGTTATCTTGAATACAGTTCATTGTTTCATCTTTTATCATTTATAGACTGAGGTATCCAACAAACACTGTCGGATAAACCAGGAGGACAAGCTGTCGATGTGCATGCATGTAGCTTATTAAGTTAAAGTTAAAGTAGCCATGATTGTCACACACACACTAGGTGTGGTGAAATTATTCTCTGCATTTGACCCATCACCCTTGAGCGGAGCAGTGAGCAGCAGCGGTTGCCGCACCCGGGAATAATTTTTGGTGATTTAACCCCCGATTCCAACCCTTGATGCCGAGTGTCAAGCAGGGAGGTAATGGGTCCCATTTTTATCTGTTTATTGCAGTGTTTGTCGTGGTCTTACTCCATCATTCTTGCCTAAATGAACCCTATATTTTTTTCAGTGACTCTTAAAGTTTAACTTTAGCATCCTTTTCTACAAATATATTTTCTAAACTGTTTTGAAGCCATAAAAGGGCAGCGATTAGCTGAAAAATACATCAAACTGAATAGTAATTTGAGTTTGAGTTTGAGTTTATTTCGAACATGCAAACATACAACATAATACATCACAATTTCCAGTTTCTCTTTTCAACATGTTCGAAAAGGAGTAGGAAGAAGCAGATCTTATTTAATCCTACCCCTTTTCTTTTACATAACAGTTGCTAAAACTTTTGTTCACTTCCTGTTCTCAATTTATTCACAATATACTGCGTAAGTAATCGCAATAAAAATAAATAAATAAATAATAATTGGTGAAGTAAGTTATATTTCATATGATGAGATGAGTAAGATTATTTTGAGGATGAATGAATGGAGGAAATACATACAGAATGTTTATCATTGTTCTTCTTCTTTGTACTTTGTAAATAGTTTAAGTTTGAAGAGTTTCTTGAAGTGGATCATATTAGTACATTTTTTGATAGCTTTGCTTAATCCATTCCATAACTTAATTCCACATACTGATATACTGAAGGTCTTAAGTGTTGTACGTGCATACAAATGTTTTAAATTACATTTTTCTCTAAGATTATATTTCTCATCTTTTTTTGAGAAGAATTGTTGTATATTCTTGGGTAGCAGGTTATAGGTTGTTTTTGGTTTTGTTAGTTCTGTGAATCTTGTTAACACAATGTTTCCTGTTCAGGGGTTGTCGTGGAACTAAAATATGGGTGTGTTGACGAAAAACGAAAGTTTGCTGGCAGCTGTCAAGCTTTGACAACCAAAACCAAAACAGACTTGGTTAAAGGAAACATAATACATGTTATTATAGAGATAACTCGTGAAAATAAAGGTCATTGTTCAGAAATGTGTGTGCAGGTGTGGGAGTGTGACTGTGCATAGTTGTCAAACCTGTCAGGCACGGAGTTCGTAAAGCACTTTACTGTGTATCTGCTCTAGTTGTAAACCCCTCCGAGTGTGCTAACTTGGTTTGTAACAAAGTGGCTTCAGTTGAGTGTTTTTTACAGCCGTGTTATGACATCCCGAATGGTCCACCATCTGCAGGTGGCACTTTTAACCTTTTACTTGACCTCATCTGTGTCAGTGGATGGTGCTGTTTAAAAAAATATTTTCCAACATCTAATTGATTTTGTTGTTTCATTAGTATTATTATTTATCCGTTTGAAACGTACCTCATAACTCATAGAGTGCTTTAACAAAATCCCTTTACTGTGTGCCCATCTGGCCTTTCCCCAGTGTTACTGCCACTTCTCCCTGTCCTTTCTCTGCTAAGTGAGACATATATAGCCAGGGGGGAAAAGGGTGTTGATGTTCATCTTCTCAAGGGACAATACTATATAAATGGAGATCATGTAACTAGCCTGGTCCAGCCTATGCATTAAACCCAAGTTTCCTGATTGAGAGTCGAGCGCGCTTGCCAAAGAACTATAAGCCAGAAAGGCTGTCAGCTTGTTGCCCAGCACGGCTCTTTGAGGTGCCAGGGATGAGTACTGAATTTAGTACTTTTATATGTACTGACCGAAGTACGACGATACGACCTGGGTATCGATTCACTTAAAATCAAACGGTGCCATATTTCACTACCTTTGTTGCACGTGACGTCTGGTTGAAAACTCGGCACTGGCTCAAGCGATTGGACGGGGAAACAAGCACTCACATGGGGACGAGCAAGAAGGCTTTTCAAAATGTGCAAGCTCATCGCTAATTTACTTTGGATTGTCCATAGACATGCTAAAGATTAGCATTAGCGATTTTACATGGCAATTTCCAGACCTCCAAATTTGGTAATGAATGGTGGCAGAGGGGTTAGTGCGTCTGCCTCACAATACGAAGGTCCTGAGTATTTGTGAGTTCAATCCCGGCCTCGGGATCTTTCTGTGTGGAGTTTGCATGTTCTCCCCGTGACTGCGTGGGTTCCCTCCGGGTACTCCGGCTTCCTCCCGCCTCCAAAGACATGCACCTGGGGATAGGTTGATTGGCAACACTAAATTGGCACTAGTGTGTGAATGTGAGTGTGAATGTTGTCTGTCTATCTGTGTTGGCCCTGCGATGAGGTGGCGACTTGTCCAGGGTGTACCCCGCCTTCCGCCCGATTGTAGCTGAGATAGGCTCCAGCGCCCCCCGCGACCCCGAAGGGAAGAAGCGGTAGAAAATGGATGGATGGATGGATGAATCAATCAATTAATCAATGTTTATTTATACAGCCCTAAATCACAAGTGTCTCAAAAAAGGGCTGCACAAGCCACAACGATATCCTCGGTTCAGAGAACACATAAGGGCAAGGAAACCTTGGAGAGGACCGCAGATGTGGGTGACACCCCCCCCCCCCCCCCTCCCTCTAGGGGAGACCGGATGCAATGGACGTCGAGTGGGTCTAGCATAATACTGTGAAAGTCCAGTCCATAGTGGATCTAACATAATAGTGAGAGTCCAGTCCATAGTGGGGCCAGCAGGAGACCATCCCGAGCGGAGACGGGTCAGCAGCGCAGAGATGTCCCCAACTGATGCACAGGCGACCGGTCCACCCCGGGTCCCGACCCTGGACAACCAGCACTTCATGAAAACTACAACTAAAATGCAAGTTATCAATCAAACAACTGGTGTGAAAAAGTACAATACATACAGATCAAACACTTCGTAGGGCTCAAGAAAGTATGTGTGCATTCAACATAATGGCAAAGACTACTTCCTGGCTAAGGCACCGTCTTTGGAACTGCAACTGCATGCAAACTCTAATATATAATACAGTACAGTACAGTACTTGCAAATGAGGCACAGAAGTGTAAGAAAACAAGACCGCATAGGTCAGTGTTAAAAGTTAAATAATAGAAAAAATATGTTTGTAAACAAGTAACTTTCATTAACACATTTGGAACACACACAAAAGTACCGGAAATTGGTACGTGTGAGTAATGATTCCCAGGTACTAGGAAATGGTAGTGCATCAATTAAAATGTTAAAGGTAGGCACTCCTTGTCTCATACAGTGCCATACCGCCCCACTAGCTGGTATCCATTACACCTGGATAAATATTAGGGAAGTCAGAATACAGCTTGTAAAGCAGTATAGATTTGCTATCCACTCAATATCGGATTACTAATCGCACAACCATTATTGTGTAAATAGCTGGAAACGTAAGTGAGTACAGTGATAATTGTTACAACAGCAATTTGGAGATTTATTCAAAAAGAGCTGCTCTGCCTGGGTGTTGCGCATTACTGTTTTGGCACCTAACAATAGAAGCGGAGCGCTCAAATACATTCTTTTAGTAAAAAGAAAACTTCTAACGATGACACAGCATCAAGAGTTCCAATCCAATTACAGTCGGTTACTTGAAATACTGTAAGATCTTGGGAGTTGGCCTTTGTGTGCTCGAAGCGTCCTTTCCGTGACCTTTGTGGCTTAGGGAAATAATGAAAACTAAACACAGAGCTTTGATGTGGACTCACGGAGAAGGGATCTCCAAGTTATTGTTATACACTTCTCTTTCTATTGCTCTCTCATTATTCTGGGATGAAGTGATGTAATCCACACAAATTCCTGCCCCTTATAAACCACTTTTAACCTCAGACACAAAAAAAGATAGATAGACAAATGGATAGATAGATCCATCCATCCATCCATTTTCTACTGCTTGTCCCTTTTGGGGTCGCGGGGTGGTGGGGGTGGGGGGGGGGGGGTGGGGGGGGGGTGCTGGAGCCTATCTCAGCTGCATTAGGGCGGAAAGGTGGGGTACACCCTGGACATACCCCTTTATTTCTTTTCTCACCCTATTAGACCCAACCACAGGAAGTGAACCAAATATAAACACATGAGTTATTGTAGGGCAGGGGTCGGGAACCTTTTTGGCTGAGAGAGCCATGAAAGCCAAATGTTTTAAAATATATATCCGTGAGAGCCATATAATATTTTTTTAAACACTGAATACAACTAAATGCGTGCATTTTGAAGTAAGACCAACATTTTTAGAGTATAATAAGTCTCTCATTCTTTTTAATAGCATTGTTATTCTGAAGCTAACCAATAATAAATAAAATACTTATGACCTTTAATGCGACTTCTTAAACAGGTGCGGTAGAAAACGGATGGATAGATTAGAATGCATTAGAATGTTTTATATTTTGAACGTTATTTTTAACACTGTGATTACCAGCGTAATTATTCATTACTTATAGTGTTGAGCAATGTCAGCTAAGATTTATCTGAGAGCCAGATGCAGTCATCAAAAGAGCCACATCTGGCTCAAGAGCCATAGGTTCCCTACCCCTGTTGTAGGGTCCACATGTTAAACAAATAGTGGCAATTAATTACCAGTGATAGAAAAGGAGATACAATCTTCTTTTTTGAGCATCATGTTACATTTATCCTAAACCGTCTAATACAGTGGTTCTTAACCTGGGTTCGATCGAACCCTAGGGGTTCGGTGAGTCTGCCTCAGGGGTTCGGCGGTGAGGTAAAGACACATCCGACTTATCGTGTAAATAAAAACTTCTCCCTATCGGCGTATTGTGGATACCCCCAAACAATGTTCCCTCTAATTTTCCATCTAATTTGCAGGTTTTTGGATTGATCGATTGCAACTTTTACAAGTAGATTGCAAAGGAAGAGAATACATTACATGAAACAGTACAGTTTACACAGTACAGTACATATTCCGTACCATTGACCAATAAATGGTAACACCCGAATAAGTTTTTCAACTTGTTTAAGTCGGGGTCCACATTAATCAATTCATGGTAATGTGTGTAAGGTGTGTAATTTGTTTTGAGTTCATGCACTGTGTTGATTTTGTTCTTTCATGCACGGTTCATTTTGTGCACCAGTAAAAAAACAGGTAACTTTTTCTTGAATTTGAAAAAAAAATACATTTTATTTTTCACTAAAGAAGGGTTCGGTGAATGCACATATGAAACTGGTGGGGTTCGGTACCTCCAACAAGGTTAAGAACCACTGGTCTAATATCTCTGAAATCCTTCCAGCTTCTGATGGTTTGGAGGATGAGCTGTACTAGTGGCGCCCTCTAGTGTCAGAAAGGAGAAAGCGAAAGAATGAAGTCAATAGTTCCAATAAAAGTATTCAAATGATTAATACATATATTAACTATGGGTGTTATTTTAATTTTTAAATTCAATGGAAATGCCAAATAATATATAAACACACACAATTCGCTTTGTTTGTTTGAATGGAAGAAAAAAAAAACAAGAGGTTTTGTAAACTTTTTATTTTATTTTTTTATAAACTTTTATTTATAATATGCAACATTTACATATAAGCAAATAAATAATAATGATAAAAAATGTACAGAAAAAGTACAAAAACAAAACAGAACAAAACAACTAAAGAAAAATGCAAAATATAAAAATGTGTAAAGCCATAGGCTCACACAAGTTCTGTAAATAATCCAAATTTGGAGCACAGCATCATAGTTTTCACAGCTTTTTGGTTGTTAGCTGTAGAAAGCGTTTTAAAGTAAAGTTCTAATTATTTTGTGGGATCTGAGCCGAGAATGTCGTTGTGGCTTGTGCAGCCCTTTGAGACACTTGTGATTTAGGGCTCTATAAATAAACTTTGATTGATTGATTGACTTTTTTAAAGGCACAAAAAACAGGTCGGGTATTGAGAAACTTACATTTATGAAAATAAAACTTAGCCAATAGTATAATGAGGTTGCAAAGATAAAATTCCTTTTTAAAAATGTTTTCAAACTCCATCCATCCATCCATCCATCCATCCATCCATTTCTACCGCTTGTCCTTTTTGGAGTCGTGGGGGGTGCTGGAGCCTATCTCCGCTGTGTAAATCCAAATAGGACATCTTTAAAACAAAGCACACATTTGTTGGTTTCGTAAACGATCAGCAGGTGGCGCCAGACCACAAGATCACGGATGTGACGTCACAAGAGGAAATTTACTCTTTGATTGATTTGATTGAAACTTGTATTAGTAGATTGCACAGTACAGTACATATTCCGTACAATTGACCACTAAATGGTAGCACCCGAATACATTTTCAACTTGTTTAAGTCGGGGTCCACGTAACGCCAAATAGTCAATAATTTAAACTTTCGTCTGTTCACTAGTTTAATCAATGATATTGTAAGAACTATATGAGATACATATTCATACTGACTTCTTTCAAGATCACAATAATAATTGATAATCCTTCTGTAACTGTAATGCTAATTATCGAACGTGACGAGCTAGGCACTCCCGTGTGTGGTGCGTCATACACTCCAAAGCCGTAGGTGGCGGTATGCACCTTTAAACTCTCAATCCATCATTAGACCGAAGAAGAAGAACACATTTAATCACTAAAGCATATCTGCCAAAATGGCTGGGCGGAAATGGCTAGTGACAAACCGGATGGCCAAGCCACAACATTAGGTAGGAGAGCTAACACAAGTAGCCCATAAATATTTCGGTTTTATAAAGTAAAATAAAGGTATTTTGGTTGAGACATGTGAGGTATTAGTTTAACAATATGTTGACAGTAGTTTTGGGTTTTAAATTGCTAAACACAACCAAACAACATGTCAGTGCACAATACTCATACTCTTCTTTAGTCTCCTCTCCATGCTTGTCTGCTTGACATGAAGCCTCCCTTAAGGAGTGACTGACATGTTTAACAATCAAGGTAAGCAAGTATGTTTTTTTTTATAGAGCCACAGCTAATATTCTGGACCATGTTGCATGTCGTGACTCATTTACGAACAGAGGACTTCAGCCTACTATACTCATGGCTTGTGTTCTTAATGCCTGTTATATACAGTATTTAAATGACAACATTATGTCTATCTGTCAGCCCACTGACTTTCGAGAGTAATTGAAATCCCCACTAAACTAGAAATGTATTATGATGAAGCTGACTCGACAAAACAAACAGTCTAGTTGCGATCGATTGAATGCCCTGAGAATACAATGACCTGGATTAAATAGAACACCCATAGACATAGAAATGTATATGTGGAGGGGGGCGTGGCCTGCGGGCCTGCAGCGAAGCGGGGTGTGCCAGGACCGGCCTCGAAGTCAGCGACAGCAGCCGGGGAGGAGAGGTTGTTGGAGCTGGCGTGAGAGCGAGAGTGTGACAAGCACACGGGGATATCGTTTTGTGCTAGTCTTGGTGGATTACGCAACTCCTTATCCCGAAGCAGTGCCGCTGCGCTCCATCCCCGCAAAGAGTGTAGCGCAAGCACTGTTTCAGGTCATCTCCCGAGTTGGAATCCCGAAAGAGATTCTGACTGACCAGGGCACGTCCTTTATGTCATGCACGATAAAGGAAGTATACGGATTACTGGGAATTAAAGCGATCCGCACCAGCGTATACCACCCGCAAACTGACCGGCTGGTGGAGCGGCTAAATAAGATGCTGAAAACCATGATCCATAAGTTTACGCACAAGGACAAACCAAATTGGGATAAATGGTTAGAGCCCTTACTGTTTGCAATGCGGAAGGTACCCCAGGCCTCCACAGTATAATTGTAGACCATCACAATGTATCTATCTGGGCATCCTCGAATTGCGTATGATGCTTCGTAAAAGTCCTAGCCCGTCATTAGCTTTGTCATTTTAAATTTCTCATCTACAGCAGTCATTTTGACACAGTAAAACTTAAAAAACCAAACACTTGTAAATAATTTAATTACTGATTCGCACCAAACTCTGTAGTGGGGTGTTAAGTTAAAGTTAAAGTACCAATCATTGTCACACACACACTAGGTGTGGTGAAATTTGTCCTCTGCATTTGACCCATCCCCTTGTTCATGTTGTTCACCCCCTGGTAGGTGAGGGGAGCAGTGAGCAGCAGCGGTGGCCGCGCCTGGGAATCATTTTGGTGATTTAACCCCCAATTCCAACCCTTGATGCTGAGTGCTAAGCAGGGAGGTAATGGGTCCAATTTTTATAGTCTTTGGTATGATTCGGCCGGGGTTTGAACTTACGACCTACCGATCTCAGGGCGGACACTCTAACCACAAGGCCACTGAGCAGGCATGTACTAAAGTTTGGTGAGAGCCTGGACACCATCAAAGTTGTCATCCCAACATAGAATATAATACGGTTGGGGCCGACACTTCTTCTCCAAACACTCATTTTATGGAGTGTATTTGTGGAGTTTACTCTCTCACCGTATAGGAACAAAAAATCGATTAATTTTGCCCTTGTCATAAATTATGTTCGCTTGGCAGGTATGAAAAGTATGTTATTCTCTTTGCGCTTCCCCTGAAGTCTTCTGGTGCATCATCAGGAGAGACCCACCTGACTGTTTGAAGACCTCTGGTGTGGTCTAGACCAGTGGTCCCCAACCACCGGGCTGCGGCCCGGTACCCCCCTAACCCCCCCCCCCACCCCCACCGGTCCGTGGGACACATTTTCAAGCGTTGACCGGTCCGCAGCTACAAAAAGGTTGGGGACCACTGGTCTAGACCAGTGATTCGCAAACTGTGACACGGCCCCATCTAGTGGTAGGCCAAAGAAACACCTACCGTATTTTTCGGAGTATAAGTCGCTCCGGAGTATAAGTCGCACCGGCAGAAAATGCATAATAAAGAAGGAAAAAAACATATATAAGTCGCACTGGAGTATAAGTCGCATTTTTTGGGGAAATTTATTTGATAAAACCCAACACCAAGAATAGACATTTGAAAGGCAATTTAAAATAAATAAAGAATAGGGAACAACAGGCTGAATAAGTGTACGTTATATGAGGCATAAATAACCAACTGAGAACGTGCCTGGTATGTTAACGTAACATATTATGGTAAGAGTCATTCAAATAACTATAACATATAGAACAAGCTATACGTTTACCAAACAATCTGTCACTCCTAATCGCTAAATCCCATGAAATCTTATACGTCTAGTCTCTTACGTGAATGAGCTAAAAAATATTATTTGATATTTTACAGTAATGTGTTAATAATTTCACACATTAGTCGCTCCAAACTATGAAAAAAACTGCGACTTATAGTCCGAAAAATACGGTAATTAAATATTGTAATGACGTGACTCGAACCGTCATCAAATGTTTATCAGCCTTCAATGGAAGTTGTTACAATTCGACTACTATAGGCCTTAGTCGACGCCAAAATAAACAATTAAGACACAAACGATTTTATTGGATTCTTTATTTAAGTAGTTTTTTATTTTCCTATAGTCAAACATGGTGTTACTGTTAAAACTGTGTATAACGTTGGAGTGGCCAAAACTTTTAAATTGACTTGTTAAATAAAACCTCCGCTTTGTTTTTAATGTATACTTAGGCCTACAACGCTACGATATTTTAATGTTGGTCATTATGGTGGTACTTGGACAGGCAAGTGTTTTCTAAAGTGGTACTTGGCGAAAAAAATTTGAGAACCACTGGTCTAGATAAGTATATTCCAATTGTAAGGTCAACAACTGTTTCCAAATAGGTATTCAACCGAAAAAATAATTATCAATGAAAATGATGAAAACAAATTAATGGGATGAATATAATCGCAATCTGTGCACAAAACTGCAATCTATCGAAGTCATCGTCTAATTTGCATAACTGACCAGCAAAAACACATAAAGTAAAACAAATATGTTTAGAAATCCAAATGAACTGCATGAGTGATACATGCTTTCATATTAGTCCCCCCAAAAAGTGTCCAATAAGCCAAAAATATGTTGCTAGATTTGTTGCTAGTCACTCTTTTCGATAAAGACAATCTAAACGGGTCTTATTATTAGAGAAGGATATTGTTAACGTTTTAACTAGTACCAAATCGGTGCCAATGCTTAAACGGTGCCTGAACCGGTACCAAATCAACCAAAAACATGCAGATTTTTGTGGTGAACACTAGAACCATGTCTGTCACCCAGTAAGCCTCAGGTGGGGGCGCAGATCATTATAAGTTCAGGTGACCCCGACATAATGATAAACAATGAATCCTTGACAGTAATTCTCAATGGGGTGTGTGTATTTATGTATGTATGTATGCATGTATGTATGTGTGTATATATTTGTGTGTATGTATATATATATATATATATATATATATATATATATATATATATATATATCCATGATTTTTTACTTTTTTGGATCGATAAAGAATCGTTACAAATAAGAGTCGCGATTCATCTAAAAATCTATTTCTTTTGACACCCCTAATAGTATAGTGCCACTAATAGCTAGCTGGAAACCGTCACACTAATCACTCGCTGACAACTGGCACTCTAATCACTTGCTGACAACTAGTGCGCTGATTGCTAGCTGACAACTGGAGCACTGATTGCTAGCTGACAACTGGCGCGCTGATTGCTAGCTGACAACTGGAGCACTGATTGCTAGCTGACAACTGGCACGCAGACCTCTCGCTGACAACGAGCAACTGCAGCAGTAATCGCTAGCAAGCAAATAACGCGCTAATCCCAAGGTCTCCTAATTGCTAACATTAATAGAATATCAGATTGATTCATGTTTTTAATTTAAAACTGCAGTGGACAAGCGGTAGAAAATGGGTGGATGGATGTACAGCGAGAAGGGTGTCCGTGCCACTGCTATCAATAAACTACACTACAGTGTGTTGGATCAATAATAATATGTATTTAAAGACATTAAAATTTGTGGATAAATTGCGTGTACTGCTGTGGACCCCCTGTTGAACACCTCTTACCTAGGCCACAAGGAAGTGTGTTAAATGTTGATTAGAATAATCATAGGTCCCCTTTATGAAGCAGAGTAACAATGCCATCTACTGTATGGAATTGGAATGACAAGCTGCATTCAGAGCAAGGTTGTAACAGGCATGCGCCAAGTCTAATTGAGACAGTCCAAATGTATTATCAGGCCACCACAAATCAATTAATTTATGGTCAATTCTGTAGTATAATCACAATACTGTTTGTATATTGGATATCATGAAAAAAATATACGATGCAGTCCACTGTAATAGCTATTCAGTTAATTTTTTGTGTGTTTGTTTGTGTTATTTAAAACTCTTCACAATCCAATGCTAATTAAGTTTACTTTGCAATGAAAGAGAGTATCTGCCTTAAGTAAAACCTGACAGCCTAAATGCAGAACATGCCTTTCGGTATTTCCCGACAATGTCAGCAATGTGATGTCTTCTATATTTGCAGGTAACACAAATACCATGTGACGGAATGCAAATGCATGTTGTGTTTATAAGTCACATTTCCCAAGTGCTCATTGCGTGTTGGCCCTGCGCTGGTGTATGAACTCGTCCATCCATCTGTGCTCTTCCCCACTATGACTTTGTCTCTCCTCTGAAGGCTTTCCAGACGCCTTGTGGTTTGATGTGTTTTTGCTTCTAATGAGCCAATTGTTCTTGTGTTTCACTCCCCTCAGGGAGCACCGTGTAGCTAATAGTACCAGTCTAAAATATAGTCACTGCAGTGGGAGAGGTAGCTGCTAACAAACAGAGGTACGTAGAGTAGCCAAAAATTGTGAAGTGAATTATATTTATAAAGCGCTTTACATAGTGAAACCCAATATATAAGTTACATTTAAACCAGTGTGGGTGGCACTGGGAGCAGGTGGGTAAAGTGTCTTGCCCAAGGACACAACGGCAGTGACTAGGATGGCGGAAGCGGGAATTGAACCTGGAACCCTCAAGTTGCTGGCACGGCCACTCTACCAACCGAGCTATGCCGCCCCAAACATCTCTACTGACACAGATGAATGACAGCGTATTATATAACTTTTCACTTTCATGGTTTGTAAAGTAAAAATTGGCATTGCCTTGTGTCTGACGCCATGTCACTTTTTACAATCTGTAGTTTAATAAGTGCGGTCATGTGACTTCCAGGCTGTATTTAATTGGTGAAATGGAGTAAAAACGTCACTGTTGTTTACGGTGGGATTGGTGAAACAGAGTTCCAGAATGGAAGACCATCCATCCATCCGTCCATTTTCGACTGATTGTCCCTCTCGGGTCGCAAGGGTGGCTGGAGCCTATCCCAGCTGCATTCGGGCAAATGGCGGGGTACACCCTGGACAAGTCGCCACCTCATCTCAGGGCCAACACAGACAGACAACATTCACATACCAGGGCCAATTTAGTGTTGCCAATCAACCTATACCCAGGTGCATGTCTTTGGAGGTGGGAGGAAGCCGCAGGGCCCGGAGGTAACCCACGCAGTCATGGGGAGAACATGCAAACTCCACACAGAAAAATCTCGAGCCTGAGGATCAAACCCAGGACCTTATTGTGAGGCACACGCACTAACCCCTGTTCCAGCGTGCTGCCCTTCCAATGGAAGACATCTCTCCAAAATAATACATTTTCGGAAGCCGTAATCAATAGATTATGAATAAAAATCATAATGATATAAATAAATGTACCGATTGGAATTAAACTCTATCTGTGTTGGCCCTGCGATGAGGTGGCGACTTTTCCAGGGTGTACCCCGCCTTCCGCCCGATTGTAGCTGAGATAGGCTCCAGTGCCCCCCGCGACCCCGAAGGGAATAAGCGGTAGAAAATGGATGGATGGATGGTAACTGAGTAGAACTAGCAAATCTTGTTGACAAAAATACTTAAGTAAAAGTAAAAAGTATGCTGCATTAGAACTACAATTTATCCAAAAAGTTACTTAAATAAATGTAGTACATTACTACCCACCTCCAGCTAAAAAAAAACCATATTATTTTTCTGTCAATTAGACTGTAGTTATTCAAAAGCTATTTGCAACTGCAGCGGAAAATGTATGCCATCTCCTGGGGCCTTACTCTGTGAGTGTGTAAGTGATGGATACATTCCATTTCTCTTGGTGGGTCCAAGCTACAGAAACATTACTAAGGGTAAATACAAGCAGAAGCACTCCATCTTGATAGTGCTCTTTCACAGAAAGGTATCGGTATTGTACGTGGGCGTGCAGTTTGGTATTGATACAGCCTGTGTTGCTGTTCCTGATTAATTGACATGACATTTGGCTGTGCTTGCTAAATGCCACATCCCATGCTGCGTGCTTGTCCATAGCAGGCCTTCGTCCCCCCTTGTGTCTCTCCCCAGCATCCACCTCTTCATCAAAAGGTTCCATGTGATTTATGAAAGTGAGATCTCTTTTGATGTCCATTCTCTTGACAGTTTGTTCAGGTGGGTTAGCAGCACCTGAGCTTCAGTCTCATCCTTAGTTCAAAAGAAGCTTAAGGTTATATCCTTCAGTTTAGTTCACAGTAAAAGTGTAATGATGAGAGCGGGGAAAGCACTCTACCTTCATGCATGCATGTCCCCAAAGACCCAATTTAGGTTTGTCCCTATCTCTGAGAGGGGGGGGGAGTATGGAGAATTAGCTTTCATTCCCGAGTGAATGAGTTTGGCCTATCTTAATGAGGTTTGCCGTGTCAGAGGAAATAGTTCACAGCCTGCATGCTAAACAGGCAGAAATTGGACCGGAGTATTAGCGCCCAAGTTACAAGAATACAATCTCTCACACCAGTCGTAATTCCAACTCACGCAATGCCATGCAATTACCCTCGTACACAATTTTATCTCGTCACTTCCAAATGAGAATAAACGACCAAGCGGAATAGGGAGGGAGTGTTTTGATATTTTCTTTTTTGGGGGGCAGAAAAACTAATTCCAGAATCTAATTAACTGCAGAAAAACACGCCACCAGTCAGGTTGGAGACATCCAGAGTAGTTATGCAAATGAACCTGCCAATTGCAGGATGTCATTTGACGGAATCTCATTCTGGAGGGTGCCAGGCCTGATGGAGAGATTACTCGGGTGTATCTGAGCGCAGGCAAACAGGAAGCAATGAGCCCTGTAATTTATTGTGTTGGTATTTCTCTTGTTTGACTTCAGACAGCTCATTAAGGAGCGAGTTGTCACACGGCCGGACTGAAAGACGGACTTTAATAAGCCACCCTCTGCTTTGTCAGCATCAGCTCTTTCCCCGCCCTACGCAGTGACGTCTTTAAAATACATCGCCCAATGAGATGTTGCACAATTCATCATCTCGCTCCCTCTCCCGGGTAAGGAGTTATTATTTCATCCTCCCACTTGTCATTAGTCTGCTTGCAGGGCTGCTTCAGGGCAGCTATTCAGACATGGCCACTGGGTAGAAATAAGATGAGGCAGTTTTAAGTGGGCTTTAAAGTGTCACTCTGCAGAGCCTGGTAAACAGCGTGCATATGCTCAGTGACTATCGCCCCATAAAACATCTTCATTTTTGCTCTTGATATGTAGTATTGAGGATTACAGAGGTAAAAATATTAGGACAGTTCCCTGCCGCTGTTATTGATGTTCCATTCTGGTGTCATTTATCTAGCTTAAACCATGCCATCTGCCCTCTGCATGAGTTTTGCTTGCAAATGCACATATAATAGCTACACAAAAGAGAAGAAAGGTCCAATCTGGCACAAACAAACCATTAATTATTGAGAACACCAAACATGCATGCTTTCTAATTTACATATCTTTATAAAGTCTTTTGATTTACAAATCAGGCCCTTCAGTTTCACCACTGACTTTAGGATTTGCATTTGAGTACACTTGAAACTGCAATGGAATGCTTGTGTTTTGACATAGTTCAAAACCGGTCATAGAATTAGAATTAGGGGTGAAACGTTTAATTGACATACCGATTTATATTGCTTAGATTTACCTACATCAATCCGTGCTCGGCAAGTTTTCCTTCCGGAAGATAGGTCTCAATCAGAGATTGTTTTTACCAATACTAAAAAAAAGTAAAACATTGAATTTTAAAAACGTCAGACTTTATATGAAGTTTAGTACTTTTAATAATAAGGACGTCATTCAAGTCAGTATGTTGCGTCATCAAAGAAAATGTGGCGAATATCTACAGTGATTGAGAAAAGTCTCAAAAAATGCAAATGTCACAAGACACTGTCACAAATTACAACATAAAAACCATGAGCTCCAGCACAATTGCAAAAGCTACAACAAATACAAACGACACAATACAATAATATAAAGCCGCAATACAACTTTAAGCCACAAAGAACACGAACGGAAGTGACAGTGGAGCTAGTTACGGCGACAGACCGGCCAACACCATCAACGGGGATGCAGGGGCTTACATGTTTCCGCACACCTGGGACGCTGTCCGTCATTGGCGACGCCTGGGCGAAGAACAGATATTGCCGGGTCGGGGAGCTTTATTTAGCAGGTAAATCTACTGTTAAAATGTTGGATACTGTAGTTTTATTGAAAATTGCCTGAATGTTGAAAATGTGAGCAGAAAAGGTTTCCTCTTGTTAATCCAACCTAAAGCATTGGTTGCACTTTTTTCAAATAAGATGTCTATGCATTGGCCATTAATTGTATTTTACTTGCTACTTTGTATCCATAAGTTGTAAATAAATTGTATCCACAGTATATATATATATATATATATTATGTATATTAGGGTTTGTATTTGTATACTTTTCAAAATAAAGGGCACCACAAACAAAATGTCATTATTGGCTTAATTTTAACTAAAAATCATATATCTTATTGCAATCAAAGAAGAATAGTGGCATTAGATAACATAGTAAACATACTAGAAAACTTGTCTTTTAGTAGTAAGTAAGCAAACAAAGGCTCCTAGTTTGGCTGCTGACATGCAGTAACATATTGTCATTTCCCATTCTATTATTTTTGTCAAAATTATGAGAGACAAGCTGTAGAAAATTGATTATTAATCTACTTGTTCATTTACTGTTAATATCTGCTTACTTTCTGTTTTAAAATGTTCTACCTACGCTTGTGTTAAAATGTAACAAGCACATATTTGTCTGTTGTCTGGATACTTAACATAAGTTTAGGGTGACACTACAAATTTCAATACCAAGTAGTTACAGGGTCATACATTCGTCGTATTTAAAGGCCTTAATGTGTCCAGGGACATATTTCCTAAGTTTATAAACAATAAAAAATGACAAAAGATTTTGAGATAATAAAAAATATCGATGCAATCATTGTAGTATCGACATATATGGCTCTTTTACTTGGAATCGACACCGCTATCTGTAGATCCACCCATGGCATTTGTTTACATTCAAGAGCGCCACCTTGCTGTTATCGGTTAGCTATTATAGCCTCCTACGGTGCGTAGTGAATTATGTTTAGCTATTCCTTGTCCTGCAGGGATGATACTTGTGCGCAACGTAGTTTATTTGTTGCCATGGAGGTGATGCTAAGTGATTAAGAAGTAGCTAAAACACAGTCTACTGCAGATGGATGTTAGCTGCTAGCTAGCAAAAAACACCTTTTTCAGAGTGGCGCTTCAGTATCTTCACCTTAATTTATATTTTTTGGACGTGCTGTAATGAAACAACTGGAAATATGTGATGCATTACATTGTATCGTATGCATGTTCGAAATAAACTGAAACTGAATTGAATGTGTATATATGTATGTGTGTGTGTGTGTGTGTGTGTGTGTGTGTGTGTGTGTGTGTGTGTGTGTGTGTGTGTGTGTGTGTGTGTGTGTGTGTGTGTGTGTGTGTGTGTGTGTGTGTGTGTGTGTGTGTGTGTGTGTGTGTGTGTGTATGTATATATGTACAGTGTTGGGTTAGTTACTGAAAACCAGTAACTAGTTACAGTTACTGGTTACTTTATTTCAAAAGTAAATCAGTTACTAACTCAGTTACTTACACCAAAAAGTAATGTGTTACTGTGAAAAGTAACTATTCAGTTACTTTTTTTTCTTCTTCTTTTTTTTTAAAAGCTCCCATTAATGCCCTTTTAGCCTTCATTTCAGTACTATTATTGCACTGGAGAATAATACAATGTGTTGATCAACTTGACATGCATTTGCATCACTGAACTCTGCTAAGCAATGTGGTCTACATACAACACACAAAGACAAATATATGTTTCAAAGGGCCAATTTATTTCAGGCCAGAACAAAATGACAAAACTATTTTAAATAGCTGCAACATAACATACATAAGTAACAAACAGCATAATAACAACATAGCTGTAAACCTGGCTTCACATAAGGAAGGCACACGTGACATACACAAAGCCTAACCAGGCAGATTTGAATTGTTATTTTGGGCAGTAGACGGGATCTTTGATCAAGACACAACTTACATTTAACTAAAATGTTCTTTTCTTTGTGCTCGGCAAAAGAAAAGAAGTGAGAATATCTCATATTTGCCAACCCTCCCGAATTTCAGTGCCTCTCCCCGGGACAACCATTCTCCCGATTTCCAGCCGGACTTAAGGCACGCCCCCTCCAGGTCCGTGCGGACCTGAGTGAGGACAGCCTGTCGTCACGTCCGCTTGGCCAACCAAAAAGTAACCACAGAACAATAGTGTTCTGTGGTTACTTTTTGGTTGGCCAACGGTTTACGTTGTATTGCTCCCCTCCCCTCCCCTCCCCACACCCAGACACACACAGAGCGCGCCTCCGGCTTGTGACACAAGAGATTCAGAAGAATGACACTGCAGCGCTCCAATAAAACACACTCAGATCTTGTGTTTCTAGCCGATACTACATAAAAAATAACATAAAATAACGCAGTAACGCATCATGTAGTAACAGTAACTGAGTTACTGAATATAAAAAATAACACGTTAGATTACTAGTTACCGCCGAAACTACTGGCGTTACAGTAACGCGTTAGTCCCAACACTGTATATATATATATATGTATATATGTATATGTATTATGTTTATGTAATGAGAATCGATTCTGAATCGCACAACGTGAGAATCGCGATTCGAATTCCAATAAATGTTTTCCCACACCCCTAATATATATATATATATATTATACATATATACATATATATAATATTATACATATATACACATACTGTATATGTGTATATATGTATAATATTTATATGTATGTGTGTGTATATGTTTGTATGTCTGTATATATATATATATATATATATATATATATATATATACACATATATATATATATGTGTATATATATATATACATATATACACATATATATATATGTGTATATATATATATATATACAGTATATATATATACACATACATATATGTGTGTATATATATATATACTGTATGTGAATATTTATATGTATGTGTTTGTATGTATGTATATATATAAATATACATATATGTGTGTATATGTATATATATATATATATATATGTATGTATATATATATATATATATATATATATATATATGTATGTATATATATATATATATATATATATATATGTATGTATATATATATATATATATATATATATATATATGTATGTATATATATATATATATATATATATATATATATATGTATGTATATATATATGTATATATGTATATATATGTGTATATATATATATATATATATATATATATATATATATATATATATATATATATATATATATATATATATATATACGTATATATATATATATATATATATATATATGTATATATATACATATATATATATATATATATATATATATATATATATATATATATATATATATATATATATATATATATATATATATATATATGTATGTGTGTGTGTGTGTGTGTGTGTGTGTGTGTATATATATATATATGAACAAATCCAGACCGATGTTCTTGTAGTTTTAGTGTGTAATTGTCCGTCCCAGTGATTTACCTCCCCAGACGCATTAAACTGATTACCAATGTATTTGTGCTGAAAACACTGGGGTGCCTTGTTATACAAGCCCACAAGTGCGTCTTATTTAATATGTTTGGCAGACATTACACTGAACACTGTACATTAGGAATGCAAATAACACAGCGTCAAAGAGGGTTCAGCTAATTATCTGGAGATAGGCTGGCTCTTGGCCCAAAGCGCCTTAAAATCCTTGAGATCGCAGACCTCTCGGGAAGAAGGGTGAGTGATTTGTGTAATGGTGGGTGCTCTTTGAATTGGGGATCCCACTGTTTGCAAGAAGTTCTTCAATAGCGGTCCGTCTGCGGCTTACTTGAACAGACTGGTGGATTCAACCAAATACAATCAATTAATAAGATTTATTTTAAGGGGCCCTTTGATGATTATAATTTATATTTAAAACACTTCATTGTGGTCCAGACAATACGCATTGAATATGATCTGGAGTAAATCTTGCGTAAATTTTGCTCCATATATTTAAAACACTTCCTTGTGGTCCAGATAATACGTATTGGATATGATCTGGAGTAAATTTTACGTAAATTTCACTCCACGTTTATTTTTCAATACATTTTTTAAGACCGTCCGAAAGATGGTTGATTGTGGAGGCATTCCCAGATTGCAAATAAAAAACATGCCCTACCCTCTCCAAAAGTATCATAAATTATCTTATACTGTACACTGTTTAAATATAAATCTTTAAGTAATTTTTTTTTCCAGACAGAGTCAAAAAATAAACTTTATAAACATTATGTAGATTCATCTGGTCACAACATAAGGTACACCTGCACACTCGTCAATTGATTCAAACTCTGCATAAAAAAATGCTTATAGCAGCATTTGTTATTGATTGTTGCACGTTGGTATTTATTATGCACATTCCAAGATTGGATGAAAATATTATTTTTAAACAATGGTCTGATCAGGTCTTCTAAATATACAAAAGTATTATTCCCCCCAGTGTATTTTGTCATTAGAAGGTCTTCGCTGATGTTTATTTTCAGTTTTCCCGGGAATATAAAAAAACACAATTGAGTGGAACTGCCCGTGGACAAAAACCAACCTCTAGACTAGAGGATTTGCAGCCACGTCGTAATTTCGCTCTCAATGCATTTAATCCAACACAGTTGCTGAGAGAGCTCAAAGGTGCTGCAAGATACTAAGGAAGAATAAAACCAAATAGTGAGAACACAATGTTCTTTCAGCAGGAATCTAAATGTTCTTCATAAGCATCTGAAATCCTCTCCTACGAAGGTCAAAGGCAGAATATGCCACTCGATTGCTCAGACTGTAAACATGAGTACTACTTGAAGCATCTTGTGTGTTTTTTGTATAGCTTTAGAATTTATAAAGCTTGCCACAGTAGTTGATGCCAATATCCACAGTTATTGATGCTGGAATGTTTTTATATACAAGGCAATTGATTAATCTGCTTACCTTGGACTGACAAAAATATGAGCTTTGTTTACAACAAATGCTTTCACTCTCGCTCTGCGTCACAAATCAATTGCCGCACAGACAGCGATTTAAAGGCCTACTGAAATGATTTTTTTTTATTTAAACGGGAATAGCAGATCCATTCTATGTGTCATACTTGATCATTTCGCGATATTGCCATATTTTTGCTGAAAGGATTTAGTAGAGAAAATCGACGATAAAGTTCGCAACTTTTGCTCGCTGATAAAAAAAGCCTTGCCTGTACCGGAAGTAGCGTGACGTCACAGGAGCTAGTATTCCTCACAATTCCCCATTGTTTACAATGGAGCGAGAGAGATTCGGACCGAGAAAGTGATGATTACCCCATTAATTTGAGCGAGGATGAAAGATTCGTAGATGAGGAACGTTACAGTGAACGACTTGAGAGGCAGTGATGGACATATCTTTTTTCGCTCTGACCGTAACTTAGGTACAAGCTGGCTCATTGGATTCCACACTCTCCTTTTTATATTGTGGATCACGGATTTGTATTTTAAACCACCTCGGATATCCTCTTGAAAATGAGAGTCGAGAACGCGAAATGGACATTCAGTGCCTTTTATCTCCACGACAATACATCGGCGAAATGCTTTAGCTACGAGCTAACGTGATAGCATCGTGCTTTAACTGCATATAGAAACAAAAAAAATAAACCCCTGACTGGAAGGATAGATAGAAAATCAACAATACTATTAAACCGTGGACATGTCAATACACGGTTAATGCTTTCCAGGCTGGCGAAGGTTAACAATGCTGTGCTAACGACGCCATTGAAGCTAACTTAGCAACTTAGCAACCAGACCTCACAGAACTATGTACTCTCTCCTTTTTCTATTGTGAATCACGGATTTGTATTTTAAACCACCTCGGATACTATATCCTCTTGAAAATGAGAGTCGAGCACGCGAAATGGACATTTAAAGTGACTTATCTCCAAGACAATACATCGGTGACACACTTAGCTACTGAGCTAGCGCGATAGCATCGTTCTCAAATGAAGATAGAAACAAAATAAATAAACCCCTGACTGGAAGGATAGATAGAAAATCAACAATACTATTAAACCGTGGACATGTAAATACACGGTTAATGCTTTCCAGGCTGGCGAAGGTTAACAATGCTGTGCTAACGACGCCATTGAAGCTAACTTAGCAACCAGACCTCACAGAACTATGTACTCTCTCCTTTTTCTATTGTGAATCAAGGATTTGTATTTTAAACCACCTCGGATACTATATCCTCTTGAAAATGAGAGTCGAGCACGCGAAATGGACATTTAAAGTGACTTTTATCTCCAAGACAATACATCGGTGACACACTTAGCTACTGAGCTAGCGCGATAGCATCGTTCTCAAATGAAGATAGAAACAAAATAAATAAACCCCTGACTGGAAGGATAGATAGAAAATCAACAATACTATTAAACCGTGGACATGTAAATACACGGTTAATGATTTCCAGGCTGGCGAAGGTTAACAATGCTGTGCTAACGACGCCATTGAAGCTAACTTAGCAACTTAGCAACCAGACCTCACAGAACTATGTACTCTCTCCTTTTTCTATTGTGAATCACAGATTTGTATTTTAAACCACTTCGGATACTATATCCTCTTGAAAATGAGAGTCGAGCACGCGAAATGAACATTTAAAGTGACTTATCTCCAAGACAATACATCGGTGACACACTTAGCTACTGAGCTAGCGCGTAGCATCGTTCTCAAATGAAGATAGAAACCCATCAACAGCCGTGCTCACCTGCATTCCAGCGATCAACGGCACAACGAAGGACTTCATCCGTGGGTTTGGCGGCAAGCATCGGCTAGGCGTAGTAAGTAGTCCTTGTTGTGTTGCTTTAAGTATTCTAATGCCCCGCAGTGGAGAAGGAGTCACACAGAGGAGGAAGCGCTGCTCAATCGCTTTATTAAAAAGCGGTAACTGGTTGTAGTTCAAAAAGTAACGCACACACATACACGAGCTGCTGTTAGCCAAAACTCACGCTCACACACACAAGTTCTCCGCCAACTCACTCGCGCATGCGCGTTCCCCAAACCCTTAAAGACAGTACACTAATGCAAATATCACAGATATTACAGTATTGTACTTAGCCGCTAAGACACCGATCGATCCCACCTACAACGTTCTTCTTTGCAGTCTCCATTGTTCATTAAACAAATTGCAAAAGATTCACCAACACAGATGTCCAGAATAATGTGGAATTTGGTCGAAGAAAACAGGAGGCTTTTCTATCGGGTCCGATGGGGTCCAACCACTTCCGTTGCTTTTGTGACGTCACGCGCATAAATCATATCCAAAGGAGTTTTTCAACCGGAAGTGTGGCGGGAATTTTGAAATTGCACTTTATAAGTTAACCCGGCCGTATTGGCATGTGTTGCAATGTTAAGATTTCATCATTGATATATAAACTATCAGACTGCGTGGTTGGTAGTAGTGGGTTTCAGTAGGCCTTTAAGCCCCATTGTTACTGGAACACGTCTTGGATTTTCTTCATGTGGAGAAAGTTTTCATTGTTAACATCCTCGCTAAAAAAGTGCTTAGAGGCTAAACAAACGTTGTGTTTCATCGACGATGTAGAGAAAATCCTGGAAACAGTGGGTGACAATCATTTACGATCAATCAATAGATTATTTTTTTTGTCCCTTGATAATCATTGGAAGAGAAACATGCTTCCAACTTCTTCCAATGGCTGATGATCAAACCACTTGAGGTCCTTCAAGGAGATTGGCACGGAAAATGTCCCATTTCCAATTACAAGACATCACTGTCATCTAATGCTGACAATTGTTTCGGAAGAGTGCACAATAAATCCCTAGGTGGTTTTATAATCCAGTGAGATGTTTGTATAGATTTTAATTGCAGTCATTCCTCTGCAACACAGTAACACTTTTTATACAACACAATTTACTATTGTACCCCAGTAAAGGTTAAACTAATAAACTGTCTCAAGTGTTCAGAGGCCATGAGATACTGTAGATCAGGGGTCACCAACCTTTTTGAAACCAAGGGCTACTTCTTGGGTACTGATTAATGCGAAGGGCTACCAGTTAGATACACACTTAAATAAATTGCCAGAAGTAATAATAATAATAATACCTGGGATTTATATAGCGCTTTTCTAAGTACCCAAAGTCGCTTTACATGTTAAAAACCCATAATTTATTCACACCTGGTGGTGGTAAGCTACTTTCGTAGCCACAGCTGCCCTGGGGTAGACTGACGGAAGCGTGGCTGCCAATTTGCGCCTACGGCCCCTCCGACCACCACCTATCATTCATTCAACATTCATTCACCGGTGTGAGTGGCACCGGGGGCAAGGGTGAAGTGTCCTGCCCAAGGATACAACGGCATGGTAAGAGGCGGGGAGTGAACCTGCAACCCTCAGGTTTCTGACACGGGTGCTCTACCCACTACGCCATGCCGCCCCTAAGAAGTAGCCAATTTGCTCAATTTACCTTTAACTCTGTTATTATTAATAATTAATGATATTTATCTTTGTGGAAACACTGATCATCTTAATGATTTCTCACAATAAATATATATAGAAACAGATAAATATCAATATGCAACACTTTATTTTTATATTTTCTCTATGTGCACATTTTTCAAATTGAACATTTTCAAATGATCACTTCTAAGACAGTCTTGTGAAATCACAATATCCCATTTTAACTAGCTAGCCACTAACATTTTTTAACAAATCATGACTTACTTTGCACCATGTTTGTACAAATAATAACTCATGTAAAATACAAAAGTAAACTCTCAAATTTTTAAATCATGTCACACTTTGAACTGTACACCAAATCTGTTATCTGTTTCTTTGTCAGTCAGTGGGAAGCCTGGCATTGCATGCTGTTAACTAGTGTGTTGTACTCTGGAGTGTAACTTGACACTGCAACTCTGAGTGAGTCTTGCAGATGTGCATCAGTGAGGCGTGTTCTGTGTTTGTTCTTGATGAAGTTCATGTCAGAAAAGGCTGATTCACAAAGATAAGATTTTTCCTCATTGTTTGCGGAACCTTCTTAATCTTTTGGGCATATTTTCACAGCAATCTGGCCTTAAGCTTAATTATGATAAATGTAAAATGTTAAGGATCGGAAATCTAAAGGGAACGTCCTTTCGAATGGAATGCAAAGTGCCTGTTTTGTGGACAGATGGACCAGTTAACATACTTGGTGTTGTTGTCCCAGAAAATCTGGAAGATCTAGGCTCAGTAAATGATGATAATCGACTAAGAAAGCTGGACAAAAGTATGCAATTATGGAAAGGGAAATCCCTAACCTTGTATGGTAAAATGTCTATTGCCAACTCGTTAATTATTCCTCAATTTATTTATTTGTTTTTGTCATTACCAGCTCCATCACAAAACTTTTTTAAGATTTATGAGCGGAGGGTCTTCGATTTTGTCTGGAACGGCAAACCAGAAACGATTAAAAGAAAGGTTTTGTACAAAGAGTATGAATATGGGGGCCTGAAACTTCTCAACCTTGAAGCTATGTGTCTGTCTTTAAAAGCATCAATTGTTCCAAATATGTATTTAAACATTGAGTGGTACACAAATGTCCTGTTGGACAAAAAACATGTACTGTATCAAAAGAAATTGTATCCTTTTTTACAAGTGATCCCCTCCCAGAGAGTCTGCTGGGAAACATGGCGGGGTTCATAAAGGAAACAATCCACTCATAGTGGTGTTTTCAATTTTATGTGCCAGAAAAAAGAGACAATATTTTGCAGCAGTTAATATGGATGAACTCTAATATTGTAATAGATGGAAAGCCTTTCTTTTGGAAAAATATGTTTGAAAGAGGAATCATTTTTGTCAATGATATTATCAATGAGAATGGTAAAATTATGAAGTATGATGAATTTAGAGCTATGTATGGTGATGCTTGCTCAAGCTTTTCATTTTATCAACTAACTGGAGTAATTGGGAAAAGATGGAAACAAATAATTAATTATGGAACTACTAAATTATTAGTTTGTAAACCTCTAATAAGAAATTCTAGTTGGCAAAAAGGAACTACAATAAATAGAAAAATATATAATTTTTATTTAATAAAGAAATCTTTGAAGGCTGCCTCATACAACACAAATGGAAAATGGGAGGACTTTTTTGACTGCCCGTTGCCATGGGATGCCATATTCAAACTAATCTATAAAACCACTATCGATGTGCAAAATCGTTATTTTCAAATTAAAATGATTTATAACTTCTTACCCACAGGGAAAATGTTAAAATTATGGAATATGAGTCAGATGATTGCCGATTTTGTTGTCAGGAGCCTGAATCCACCCTACATTTGTTTTGGTATTGTCATATTGTGTCTTTGTTTTGGGTGGAAGTTGAAAAAATGTGTTTAAGGATTGGTTTGTTTATGAAGCTTAATGTGGTTTCTGTTATTTTAGGAGAGTTCATTGACAATCATGATTTAGTCAATTTAATTATAGTACTCGGTAAAATGTTTATTTTTAAGGCCAAAAACAGATATTCACTTAGTATTACTTTCTTTAAAACATTTATTCAGTATTTTCTAACTTTAGAAAGTTACATGGTTGAAAACGATAATGATACCAAAAAACATTAAAAAAAAGATGAGAAGTCCTCAAAGGCTTATTTTGAAAGTATAATTATGTTCATAGATTATATGATATCTGTTGTTGTGTTCCCTAATTTGAGTGACCTGGACATAATCTGGACTGTACATAAATGCTTATTTTGAAAATGTAATTTTGTTTATAAATTATATGAAATCTGTTGTGTTCCCTAATTTGTTTCTGTGTACATGAATGAAGGTGTGTGTTGCTGAGTCCGACTTGGACATTATCTGGACTGGGCCTGGTTTAAAAAACCCTTTAAACAAATCTAATTTCATTGACAACCTGGTCTGTTGAAGATAAGGCCCTTTTTTAAAATAAATAAAAAACATTTTCTTGGATAAAAAAGAAAGTAAAACAATATAAAAATAATTACATAAAAAATAGTAATTAAGGAAAATGTTAGTGGACCAGCAGCCTATACAATCATGTGTGCTTCAGGGACTGTGTCCCTTGCAGATGTGTTGTATATGTTGTGGGAACCAGAATATTGGTAGCAGAAAGAAATAACCCCTTTTGTGTGAGTGGGTGTGGATGAGTGTGCATGGGGGAGGTTGTTTGGGTTGATGCACTGATTGAAAGTGTATCTTGTGTTTTTTCTATGTAGATTTAATTAAAAAAAAAAAAAATTTAAATTTTTTTTTTTTTTTTTTTTTTTTTTTTTTTTTAGAACAGGCCCGCGGGCGACTCATCTGGTCCTTACGGGCGACCTGGTGCCTGCGGGCACCGCGTTGGTGACCCCTGCTGTAGATGCATGTGATTTAACTAGAGCAAATACACAAGGCTGGATCCAATACTACCGGTATATGCCTTTGCAAGGGTGATAATGCTTAGTTTTGATTCACACAATCAGAGAAGTATGAAACTATTTAATTGTGTTTGAATTGTCAAGCAATTTGGACTAGGATTTTCTTTTTTGAGCTTGTGGATTTAGTGCTTTTTTAGTTCTTGGTTGAAGTTTTCTGTGTTATGGTCAGGATTGTCCAGTGTTTTTTGCATGCGTGTCCTTTTTTTATCCCACTGTCTCTCATTACCTTTATTTGGTCTTGTCACCCATGCACTCCTGTGTTAGCCAATCAACACCTTCACGGTCCCTGCGTTTTTCCCCAAGTGTGTCTCTTTTGGTAATTATACCTAGTTTATATAGTTTTCCTGGTTTTGGCTGTTCAGTGTCTGCTCGGTCTTTGGACTGATACAACAATAATCTCTAGAAATATTACTTTTTTGGAAATGTAAATAAATGATAAATGGGTTATACTTGTATAGCGCTTTTCTACCTTCAAGGTACTCAAAGCGCTTTGACAGTATTTCCACATTTACCCATTCACACACACATTCACACACTGATGGCGGGAGCTGCCATGCAAGGCGCTAACCAGCAGCCATCAGAGGCAAAGGGTGAAGTGTCTTGCCCAAGGACACAACGGACGTGACTAGGAAGGTAGAAGGTGGGAATTGAACCCCAGTAACCAGCAACACTCCGATTGCTGGCACAGCCACTCTACCAACTTCGCCACGCCGTAGGTTATGTTAAAGCATATGTTAAAACACTCTTTACATGGCATGTATATGTAAACATGACATGTGGGATATATAACATGATAAATAAGCACAGAATATTTTGTACACTGACGGAACAATATGTGCTGTGCATCGTTTGCCTGGATGTACACATTACTAAGTATTTAGCTTATGCATCAGTTGACTTGTTTTTAAACACATTTTAGTTAGTCACAAAGTTAGGCACGAACCTACTTTTAGAACATAGTTAACTCTCCCTATTCCTAAAAATCCATGCAATTTACACACAGTTGGTACGGTAAGTATTCAGACCCCTTTAGATTGCAGCCATTTGCTAAAATAAAAAACATTCATTTTATTTCTCATTAATGACAAAAAAACAGAAATGTAGATTTTTTTGCAGATTTATTACAAATAAAAAACTCAAAAATCACATGTGCATGACCCTTTGCTCAATACATTGCTGATGTACCTTTGGTAGAAATGACAGCCTCAAATACTTTTTAATACACTGCCACAAAATTGGCACACACATCTTTGGACAGTTTTGCCCATTCCTCTTTTCCCATTCGTCTTTGCAGCACCTATCAAGCTCCATCAGAGTGTATGGGAAGCGTTGGTTTTCATCCAGCATGTCTCTGTATATTGCTGCATTTATCTTTCCCTCTAGCCTACTAGTCTCCCGTTTCCTGCCGCTGAAAAACATCCCCACATCATGATGCTGCCACGACCTCGATCTGAGAGTCTTTTAGGTGCATTTTGGGAAACATTTTACGAAGAAATGGCTTTCGTCTGGCCACTATACTATACAGGCCTGATTGGTGGATTGCTGCAGAGATGAATGTCCTTCTGGAGGGTTGTCCTCTCTTCACAAAGGAATGCTGTAGCTCTGACAAAATGACCATCAGGTTCTTGGTCACCTCCCTGACTAGACTAAGACAAATGCAGCAATATACAGCGACATCCTGAATGAAAACAAACGCTTCCCATTTAACCTAATTCCCACCTTCTACCTTCCTAGTCACGTCCGTTGTGTCCTTGGGCAAGACACTTCACCCTTTGCCTCTGATGGTTGCTGGTTAGCGCCTTGCATGGCAGCTCCCGCCATCAGTGTGTGAATGTGTGTGTGAATGGGTAAATGTGGAAATACTGTCAAAGCGCTTTGAGTACCTTGAAGGTAGAAAAGCGCTATACAAGTATAACCCATTTATCATTATAACCTGATGTAGCTTGAGAGGTGCTGCAAAGAGGAATGGGCAAAACTGCCCAAAGATGTGAAGTGTGAAGTGAATTACATTTATATAGCGCTTTTTCTCAAGTGACTCAAAGCGCTTTACATTGTGAAACCCAATATCTAAGTTACATTTAAATCAGTGTGGGTGGCACTGGGAGCAGGTGGGTAAAGTGTCTTGCCCAAGGACACAACGGCAGTGACTAGGATGGCGGAAGCGGGGATCGAACCTGCAACCCTCAAGTCGCTGGCACGGCCGCTCTACCAACCGAGCTATACCGTCCCAAGATAGCTGGCATTGAATTCAATAAGACTTGAGGCTGTAATTGCTGCTAAAGGTGCATCAACAAAGTATTGAGCAAATAAATACGCTTGTTTGCTTGCCAAGTGCGAGCAACCAGACGCGATGTTACCTGCAACAAATGTATCGAAATGTAGTACTGTTCAGTTTTACGTAAACCGGCACTCGGACGGAATGGTTACCTATAAAAAGGCAGATTTCGGGATCCATCCTTATTCAGTACTACATCCGCATTATGACAACTATGGGCAACAATAATGAGTTGTAAGAGACCATTCACCAAAACATTCCCCTCATTCCCTTTATAAAATAATAACAAATGTATTATTACATTGATAATTTCAAGGAAATTTTGTCAAATCCATGACATTTTGAAAACTTCAAGAGGAACAACTCTACATAACTTAACCCTTTTAAAAATGTTGCACACAAGGAATAGTTGGATCAATGTAGTGGCGAGCGAGAACATTTGTGACCATGAGCCAATAACATAAAGAATAATTGGAGCAGCGAGGGAGACTGTGTGAGGAGTATAATACAGTATACTTCATCTGCACCCCTCCTTATGCAGCCAGCTGGCAAGGGAATATTTTATCAGCCTGGCACGGTTGGTACAGAAAAGGAACAAATTCATTGGTAACCACACACTCCCAGTCAAGGACACGATCTCAGCAGGATGGAATGCTGCTGTCTTTCTACACCATCATTTATGGTTATGTATGCACCTGCTTCTTTATTATTATAAAATGCTTCTGGGCAAGGTCTCACTCAGTTCTTGTCTCCAAAAAAACTCAAAATATAATCCTCAAGGGTTTTATTGTGTCTGTAAAAACCCAAGTAATTGTTTTAATATTTTTCTCCCATGTCTCCTCATTACATTTGTACACTCCCTCTGAGACTTTTGTTCATATCCTGGATTTGGAATACATCTGTTGATCTATGCTAAATCCAATTTAAAGCAGGCGAGACGTTGCTTCTGAAAAGCGTGTGAGCAAAGGAGTGGGAGCATAAATAATCCATGTGCCTAAGTAGTGTCACTGGGATGCTGTGTTGGCATGTCGGCCCCACTCAGTAAAAACAAGGCTGTCTCGGGGGCATTGTCTGGAATCCAGCATTTTAGAAAAGTTGGACGACTGGTTTTTGTAAGCAGCCCCTTAGCCTCAAACATTATCTGCTATGCATCAAGATAAATACATACTTTGCCTCAAGGAGGTTAGAATGTACCTTCAATTGAGGAGGAAGAAAATGTAGTGTTCCTGTGAATCTGCAAATGACAGTCATAGCCGTAGAATATGGTATATAATTTTTATGGTTGTAATCTCTTTTCAGCGACACAACTTCAGTTTGGCCATGCTGACGGATAAATGATTCATTGTAGGCTTTGTAATTGAAAACACTGAGAGGGGGTTGACAATTAATCTTTTTCCACCCCAGTCGCAAATTTCCATGGAGAAATGCCACAAAATTCAGATAATAGATTAGAGGGATGTTGTTCGGATGGCGAGGGAGGAGAGGCGAGGAGTTCTCCATCACTAATCTCTCTTGCGGTGACTGCATCTAAATAACCTGCAGAAAAGGATAAACAGTTGCATCCATCATGGGAGTACCATTGAGGACAGTGATTGATGCCTTGGCATGTCACTTTGCCTCTCCCTTCATGGTCAGGGTTAGGAGGTGACACCTGTACCCCGGAGAAATATCTGGCATACAACAATCAGGACGTTGCTCTTACCTCATTGGGAGTGATTCAAGGAACACGCCTTGTCCTTCTGTGTGATTTTGACATGTCCTCTTTCCCTTGGTGTCATCTTGGTTATAGGATTGTCTATCTTGATTTATTGGGTTTGCTTTGTCGAAAACGGGTTTTGTGGATTTGCGTGCATGTGGATGCATTTCTGCATTGTTGTTGCCTCGGACTCAAACGCTTGGATGGAGTGGGGGGGGGGGGGCATAGGAAGTCAGGTGAAATCAGAGCAAAAATACTGCGTCCATGTGCTTTTTTCGCCTGTAGGAATCGTTCCTAAAATGGTCTTTCATACAGGGTAAAAAAGTTAAAACAACCAAAAAAGCAGAGGAATGTGGCTGCTGTTACACCTTTGCAGTGACCACTTTGTCAATGTGTGTATGAACTAGGGATGCATCTAACGGTTATTTCTTAAATTGATTAATCTATTGATAATTTTTTGATTCATCGAATTATCTGTAGATTTAATTTCCCTTTGTGGCAAACTGTTTTTAGTGTAGTGGTGCAACAATGAATCCCCCCATAATACACCAACAATTGTCTTGTGTCGAGATACTTTAATGCATGTTGTTCAGTCTGTGATATGAAAGTAAATTACTTACAAATCCGTTTTACTTCTGCTGCCATCTTTGGTCCCACTTTTTTAAGTACTAGTGCATTGTTGCGGTCAATACTAGTCAATACTACGCAATAACTAAACAAAAGCAATACATACTCATTTAAATCCTTTGTTTTTTCCCTCAAAGTTGCCCAATGTTCAGGGACTTATTCTCTGAATTTTTAAACTATAACAAAAACTGCAAAAAATATTTGGTGAAAACAAAAATTTTGATAAAACAATAATTCATTGTTGCAGCTCCATGTTTGCGAGACAAGCGAGTGTAGTGTCCTACCATGCTCGGGAGTGTGGCCGCGGTGTCTAGAGCGGCGGGATGTGAGGCTGAGAAGAGAGAGGCATAAGGCGTGCGTACGTTTTTAGGGGTTAAAAAGTGTGCCTGTCGGCGGGTCTGTTGGTCACTCTTCAAGTGGGGGTGTAACTGATGTCATATTCATTTATTTTTAGTCTAGGTTATAGTTTACATACAAATGTGCTTTGTGTGTTGAGGAAAGATAGCCGCGCACGGAGAAAAAAATGATACTTCTACTTCTACTCTACTGGCTTTCAACGAAGGCGGATGCTCCCCTTCCCTCTACCATGTCTCTCCTGCTTTTGCTTCTTTGTCTTGCCTTTTCTTAACTTTCTTGCAGCCTCTTTTTGCACTGCCCTCCAAAATTTAAGCAATGGAATTTATCAACTTTCCTCTCAACAAATTTGACAAGGTCTTCTTGACGGGAAGCTTGGGTTCGGGTAACCTGCCTGTCCTGATGGAACGTTTGGACACACAATGGACTCATGGGAGAAGTATGTATGTACTGTATACATTTTTGAGCCTTTTTCAAGAAAGTAATATCACAGCAAATTATATGCAGGACATCATGATGACCACGCCCCTAAACACACCCCCACCGTCACATGTATCTTGGCAATCTAGGGGAAACCCTGTACTGTATCGGTAGTGTTGATACAGAGGGCAGTATCAATATTAAAGCTGTCAAAGTTAACGTGATGACGTTAACTATAACTTTCAATAACGGCACACATTTTTTTAGTGTCTGATTATCCTTTTTGACCCTCGGGCCGTGCCGTAGCGGGGAAAATTTGGCTGCAGTTCACTAGTTAGTGATGAGCCACAAGCAGAAAAATAGCGAGCAGAAATGGACAACGAAAAGGCTACATTATGGAAATATCAGGTTCAAAGCCATGGCAAGATGTTCTCCCAACAAGAAAGGACAATTTTTTGCCAAGAGACGAAGGAACATCACTGCAGCAAATGCCTACCGTGTGCGTCGTTCAGGGGTGGGTGGTGCTTTACTTCTGTGTTTAGATTACAGTTAAGGTGCAGTGATAACATAAAATGTAAATTGTTACTGTGACTTCTTTAATAAGTAAAATGACATAAAAGCTCAACAGAAATGAAAGATGGTAGGCAGAAAGTCCAAAAGGGACTTTTTTATTGCTTGTATTCCGACAAGGAATTTCATCACAGATGTGAAAACCAGTGGTGGTCAACCATGCTGAGATGGCTGTTGAAGAAGCAAGAGTACTCAAGGCGCCAATATCTTCCTGAAAAAAGCAGATACGAGCGAAAAATACAGTACATCCCTATACTTTATCAAAAAAAAAAAAAGATTTGTCGAGTGATAAAGGACTATTTGTCGGTGGAGTTCCCAAACATATTGAACTCTTGTGTGCTCCATACACCATTTTACACGACAAAACAGATGAAAACTTGGAAAAGCATGGACCAACTTCTTTATGTGTGGCTGGGTCAAGAAAATTGGTATCAAGATTCTCCCAGATAATCATGCATCGTTTTTGCTCGGGTAAAGTCACATCACATGATTTAACTTTGCGTCTACTGCCATGTTTGTTGCCTTCCCTTGCTGTTTCACGCACCTTTTACGAGTACGCATGTTTTCCCCCGTATTTATCAAAATAGAACTACCAATGTCAACATTGTGTATGTGCTGAAAGCTTCATTTATGATTGTTGCCTTTGGTAAAAGCCTAACTCTTTTAAGTTTGGCTCACATTTGCTTTCTTCAATTTAGACTCGCAGAGTTGCTGCTTTTCGAAGAAGTCGTAGTACCCGTGTTTTTAAAAATACAAATAATATCAAGATAATACTTAAATGGGAAACACTAAGCGTTAAAAGTATATCAAACAAACTTTTAAACGAAGCGATCACTGCAATCTTGTGCGTTCTTCAGCTCTGCTCCCATGGACTGGAGTGCTTTCCATTTTTGTCGTTTTCGTTTCGGAAAATCTTGCACTCTTCCGCCCTTCTTGATGACCTCTCGAAAAACTCTGAAGAAACGTTTATCCTTTTTGCGATTTAAATGGTTCCAGCAGCCTAAAACAATGCAAGCATAGGGCATTTTTCTTCGAGAAAGGTTCAATGGTGCCTCGTACCCATTGAGAACAAACGCTGGCTTGACCACCACGTATATTTAACGGGCGGTACGTGAGCTGGACTTGACATCATTTTAAATCCAAGCAATTGCAAACAGTCGATCCGACATCAAAACATATCGAAACACTTTTCTCAAACCAATCACACGCTTTTCCAGCTTCAAAATAAAAGCGCTATGTTACAGTTTAACTACATTAACAAAGTAAAAGTCTTACATTACGATCATGCTTTGTCAAAAATGTTCTGTGATGTTATTCTGTAATATTTAAAGGGGGATTTTTCTGGCTTGCTGAAACATTGTGTAAATTCTTTTATAAGATGTTCTGGTCAAGTCCTCAATTACAGAATGATTAGCAGGCTGAATATTACATTTTATTAATAAATATAGAAGGTTAAAACATTGCCATGCAGCAATATGAAGACCATTAACTTGTACAACATGTAATGTAGAGACTATCAGAAACATTTATTCAGGTAGAAATATCACAGATTACATTACCAAACATCTTTGACAATCAAAGCATGATTGTAAGAATCCACATTTTGTGTTATTATTCTGTGAAACTAGTATTTAAACATGGAAGTTTAGCTCCTCCTCTGAATGCAAGTGCTCCTTTCCCAGGCGCGTCCACCGCTGCTGCTCACTGCTCCCCTCACCTCCCAGGGGGTGATCAAGGGTGATGGGTCAAATGCAGAGAATAATTTCGCCACACCTAGTGTGTGTGTGACAATCATTGGTACTTTAACTTAAAGCAGTAATACAAATTCTGGAAAGAGCACTGCAGGTATTTAAAAAAATATATGTTCATTAAAAGCGTGTTTGTCCTTTTTGTTTTGAGCCATTTAAAAAAAGCACAATGTTTAACACACATTTAATTAAAGCAAATTATTTGTCCAGTCATGGTGTTTAAATCTGAAAATTATCTGTCTTGGGTACATTTATTATGAAAAATTATATCTATCTGCGATTAATTCAGATTAATTTTAACTGAACAAAATGCGATTAATCGTGATTAACTATTTTAATATTTTGTCAGCCCTAAGATAAAAGATTTGTTATCCATTCATCCATTTTCTACCGCTTGTCCCTTTTGGGGTCGCGGGGGGTGCTGGAGCCTATCTCAGCTGCATTCGGGCGGAAGGCTGTTGCAACGCATTGGACATTTTTCTAGCATCCAACATCAAACAACTCTCCCCTCAGCCACGCGACCATCATCGCTTGCCTGCGACGGGAAGCTAACAAACCAAATATTAACCTGTGAACATTGCTCCAAAGTACGGATTTTATGTTGATTTACTGTGCATACAAAAGTAAACATTGACATATGCAAAGGCAGTGATTTATAATAAAACAAGGCGGCAGCTAAAGAAGGACTTCCCCGTTTATCCCTACTACTTTTGGCCCTGACGACAGGGCCGTGTGACCATAGGGTGAAAAAATATACTACTGTACTAAGACTATAGAGGCCATAAACAGTTAGCTTCTACAGCAGCAGTGCCCGAAGTACAGCACAGGGGCCAATGTGTTGCCTGTGGCTCATTTGTCATTGGCCTGAGGCACATTTAGAAAAAAACAAAAAACACCAGCAAAAATTGGGAAAACAGCAATAAGTACAATGAGAAAAAACAAAATGTTGACATCTGCCAAAAATAAGAGAAAGTTATTACATGTAATTATATGTATGTGTGTGTATATGTGTATATACAGTAAGGGACAAGCGGTAGAAAATGGTTGGATGGATGAATGTGTGTGTATATATATATATATATATATATATATATATATATATATATATATATATATATATATATATATATATATATATATATATATATATATATATATATATATATAGTATATATGTATGTGTGTATATATATATATATATATATGTGTGTGTGTGTGTGTGTGTGTGTGTATATGTATATATATATAGTGTGTATATATGTATGTGTGTGTGTATGTAAATAAATAAATAAATGATAAATGGGTTATACTTGTATAGCGCTTTTCTACCTCCAAGATACTCAAAGCGTATTTCCACATTCACCCATTCACACACACATTTACACACTGATGGCGGGAGCTGCCATGAAAGGCTCTAACCAGCAGCCATCAGGAGCAAGGGTGAAGTGTCTTGCCCAAGGACACAACGGATGTGACTAGGACGGTAGAAGGTGGGGATTGAACCCCAGTAACCAGCAACCCTCCGATTGCTGGCATGGCCACTCTACCAACTACGGCAGTGTGTATATGTATAGTGTGTATATATATATAGTGTATATGTGTATATATATAGTGTATATGTGTATATATATAGTGTATGTGTATATATATAGTGTATATGTATATATATGTATATATATATATATATATATACATATATATATATATATATATATACATATACATACATACACTACCGTTCAAAAGTTTGGGGTCACATTGAAATGTCCTTATTTTTGAAGGAAAAGCACTGTACTTTTCAATGAAGATAACTTTAAAGGCCTACTGAAACCCACTACTACCGACCACGCAGTCTGATAGTTTGTATATCTATGATGAAATCTTAACATTGCAAAACATGCCAATACGGCCGGGTTAACTTATAAAGTGACATTTAAAATTTCCCTGGAAATATCCGGCTGAAACGTCGCGGTATGATGACGTATGCGCGTGACGTAGTCAGTTAAACGGAAGTTATGGTACCCTGTAGAATCCTATACAAAAAGCCCTGTTTTCATTTCATAATTCCACAGTATTCTGGACATCTTTTGCAATTTGTTTAATGAACAATGAAGGCTGCAAAGAAGACAGTTGTAGGTGGGATCGGTGTATTAGCAGCGGACTACAGCAACACAACCAGGAGGACTTTGTTGGAGAGCAGACGCGCTAGCCGGCGACCTCACCTTGACTTCCTACGTCTCCGGGCCGCCAAACGCATCGGGTGAAGTCCTTCGTCCTTCCGCCGATCGCTGGAACGCAGGTGAGCACGGGTGTTGATGAGCAGATGAAGGCTGGCTGGCGTAGGTGGAGAGCTAATGTTTTTAGCATAGCTCTGTGCGGTCCGGTTGCTAAGTAGGCTTCAATGGCGTCGTTAGCACAGCATTGTTAACCTTCGCCAGCCTGGAAAGCATTAACCGTGTATTTACATGTCCACGGTTTAATAGTATTGTTGATTTTCTATCTATCCTTCCAATCAGGGGTTTATTTTTTTTGTTTCTATATGCAGTTAAAGCACGATGCTATCACGTTAGCTCGTAGCTAAAGCGCTTCGCCGATGTATTGTCGTGGAGATAAAAGGCACTGAATGTCCATTTCGCGTTCTCGACTCTCATTTTCAAGAGGATATAGTATCCGAGGTGGTTTAAAATACAAATCCGTGATCCACATTAGAAAAAGGAGAGAGTGTGGAATCCAATGAGCCAGCTTGTACCTAAGTTACGGTCAGAGCGAAAAAAAATATGTATATCACTGCATTCTAGTCCGTCACTCTAACGTTCCTCGTCCACAAATCTTTCATCCTCGCTCAAATTAATGGGGTAATGGTCCGACTAGCTCTAGCTGCGTTGAAAACAATAGGAAAATATGAGGGAGTGAACAACTGACAACGTCACGCTACTTCCGGTAGGGGCAAGGTTTTTTTTTATCAGAGACCAAAAGTTGCGAACTTTATCGACTTTGTTCTATACTAAATCCTTTCAGCAAAAATATGGCAATATCGCAAAATGATCAAGTATGACACAAAGAATGGATCTGCTAATCCCGTTTAAATAAAAAAAAAATCATTTCAGTAGGCCTTTAAACTAGTCTTAACTTTAAAGAAATACACTCTATACATTGCTAATGTGGTAAATGACTATTCTAGCTGAAAATGTCTGGTTTTTGGTGCAATATCTACATAGGTGTATAGAGGCCCATTTCCAGCAACTATCACTCCAGTGTCCTAATGGTACAATGTGTTTGCTCAGAAGGCTAATTGATGGTTAGAAAACCCTTGTGCAATCATGTTCACACATCTGAAAACAGTTTAGCTCGTTACAGAAGCTACAAAACTGACCTTCCTTTGAGCGGATTGATTTTCTGGGGCATCACATTTGTGGGGTCAATTAAACGCTTAAAATGGCTAGAAAAAGAGAACTTTCATCTGAAACTTGACAGTCTATTCTTGTTCTTAGAAATGAAGGCTATTCCACAAAATTGTTTGGGTGACCCCAAACATTTGAACGGTAGTGTATATATATATATATGTACACTGTATATGTATATATTTATATGTATATATGCCTATGTGTATATACAGGTAATGTGTATATATATGTGTGTGTATATGTATATATATACTGTGTACGTGTGTATATATATTTATATATGTGTGTGTATATGTATATATGTGTGTATATGTACAGTATATACAGTATGTGTATATATAAATATAAAAAGTGTGTGTGTGTGTATATATATATATATATATATATATATATATATATATATATATATATATATATATATATATATATGTATGTTAGGGGTGTGGGAAAAAATACATCAAAGGCAGTCCCTTCAAGGTTTATTGGCGCTCTGTACTTCTCCCTACTTCCGTTTACCACTCTGTACAGCGGCGTTTTAAAAAGTCATACATTTTACTTTTTGAAACCTATACCGTTAATTTCCGATATTACATTTTAAAGCATTTATCTGTACTTAAAATTCATTCTGGACCTTTTATTTTTCTTTGTTGTCGTATTTTTTGTCCGTATTAATGTGAAATGGTCTTAAATTATTTCCAAGATGGTCTTAAAAAATGTCTTAAAAAGTCTTAAATTTGACAGAGACCCTGTGAAAATCAGATCCCGGCGGGCGTTCCAGTTGAAACTTCCCACTAGAAACTCGACAATTCTGACTGCCCTAGTACAAATGGAATGCACCAATAGACCCGCTGTGCAGCTTCCTGGCCTCAGAGGTGCCAGTCTGATGGATATTATGTGTGTGCCAGGCTGTGCGAGCCTTTCCTCCCCGCACCCCTGCACCACTAAGATGGATCCCTCATTACCTCCCATTTCTTTCTCTCGATCCCCTGTGTGCCTCTGCCTTTATCATCGTGTGAATAGTTGAATCCCACTGGCTCCAACAGATGGCCAGACAAAAGTAAGCATCTCACGAGATAGAAAGCTCAAAACTGGAAGTAGAGCCGGTGAGGTGAAGGATGTAAAAATCCAAGATAACATCTGTGACAAGATGCTGCGTGACAAGTGAAGAAGAAGAGAAGGGCTGGAGGAAACAATTCAGGCAATATTGAATTGTAGATTGAGGGAACTGCTCTCCTCCCTCTTTCCCTCCCTCTTGTATTTATCCCATGTGAGACCACGCCTCCGTCCTTTCACTTGTCAGTGCGTCTATAACAGTAAGCTATCTGCAACGGGGCTGCGCGGGGGGTGAGAGCGATCCTCACTCTGTCTGCGCGGGCGACCGGATCTGAACAGACCGGACGGGACTAGATGCTACGAACTTGCAGGAGCAGGTGTGTGTTATTCTGTTGGTGTGCATGCGATTCATATTGGAAGAAAAACTGGAGCATGTGTAGTCTGTATGTGGTCACTTGTTCCTCTGTGGGACTGTATCGTATGCCCTAGTTTACACTTGAATAATCTGATGTATTCTGTTTTTCCCTGAGATTTGTGCATGAAGTCATTACCATTGATGCTCATTGGGGTATTCATCACCAAGACTGGACTTGCCTGTTTGTTATGCATTATTTAAAATATATACTTACTGCACAAGTTGTTACTGTTTGGGCTTCTTGAGCAAACTGTTTTTCCTGCGTTTGTACATTTGACGCTTCCCTGTTGTGATGAGCATTCATGGGATACGGGGGGGGGGGGGGGGGGGGGGTCACTTCAGCTTCCTCAGCACTCAGGTGTGGACTCTTTGTCTCCATGGGGGCCGCTTTTTAAAACACGCTCAACTCATTGTCTCAGTCTGGGTTTACTCAGCCAAATATAATCAGGACAGTTGCTGAACGCTGTGGAGTGGGCTGTCTAAATTTAGAGGCAGAACTACAAGGCTGAATCAGTTCGCCTAAACGCAGGACACTTTCGGGTTGTTTTGTTTAGAGATGCTTTTTTTGGTTTGTTTTACAGTCGCTCACTATATATCCATTTGCTGCTCCTATAAAAAAAATCCTGCTGGTATTTTTGGCTAAAGCGAATATACTCGCTATAAGTGTTTTGTCGATATCTTTATGGGTCACAGGACGTGTCACCACTAAGCTGTGGTAGTTATGATAGTGGAGGGGGGGGGGGATTTGCGAAGTGACCCACAGGTTGAAATATTAATGCTCCAGCCTGCTCAATGGTCCATGCTGTTTGCAGCGATATGGATGAACAAATGCAACGATGGAAGCGCAGAGAGATACATGTCCTTAAAGCATTCATTATTTATCACTACGCACTCTGCCATGGAAGCTCTAACCCCCATATCAACTGGCCTCTTTTTCTCACTGAGACCCCTGTGGGCCGAAGGCGAGGATGCTCTTGCTGAGTCTACCTGTCAGGTTGTCCCGAGGCGTGTTCTGGTTGCACACAAACGCCAACCTATAGATGTGCATGATATTTTGTCTCTCCATGTACTATTTGTTGCAACCCGCTGCAATAACAGGAAGTTTCCATAAAATCACAGCCACTTGCGCTCGGGTCTTTCTGTTTTTCACCTTCATTCGTTATCTTTGTGAGGCAAATGGGACGCCGCTCACAATTGGTATAGGAGTGGCGACCTTGAGACCTGTTGGTGTTGTTTTTCGGCCGCCGTGCTGTGAATACCAAAGGGACCGCATGGGATTTGTAAGGCACTTGACATGCCGTTTTGTAAAGTGGCTGGAAAATGCGCAGAAGAGGTGGCAACGCCGCCAAGGCGCTGGCATGAATATGGATCGTATGCAAATGCGGCGGCTGTTGACTCAAGCTGTTGAGAAAGGCAAAGGACGGGTTCCTCATGGCGTAGACGCGGTCACCATCTCTGTCCGTGCGGTGACAGGTGGCAGATATCAGTGACAGCTGCCAAGGTGACACCACTCAATAATAGAGACTGGAGATGTACTGGAGTCACTGTCATCATGACCAATTGTGCTTGGACACTGATGTTATGTGAATGGGCCTTAAAGTAAATGATTGGCATTTTTTTGCTCCTCTTATCTTTCTTAATTTTCAGGCATCTCTTACCTGTGACTTATTTAGACACAGTTGTTCCTCGCTCATCACGTCTAATTTGCTCCCGACTTGACCATGATTAATACATTTTTGTGAGTTAGGATTCTTATTAATAAATCCAATATTTTCGTTAGAGATGTTGCGGTCTGAGTTTTGGGCTGACGATTCTGACAACGATCATCCATGACTGAGATCAGCCAATACTAATACTGATGCCGATCACATGTATTAACTGTAAATTTTTGTGGTAGTATATTAATGTGTTTATTGTGAGTACTATAGGTGGGTTGTAATCACGTGACCTAGAGGCATATTCAGGCACTTCCATGTTTCAGGGGATGGTCTAAGCCCCATTAGGTTACTGTTTATTTACCTGCATCAGTGCAGATTTAGGCTTATATTGAAAGGTTTAGAGTCAAAAGCGATTATGATTTTTTTTTTAAAATGGGATGAAGTGGATTTTTACACTCTTAAGAAAAATATTTTAAAAAATGATTAAAACCATTTATCATGACCAAAAGGTTATTGCTACCTCACTTCACTTGACACTTACGGTATTTAGAGAAGAAAAGATTGGAGGCACATCATGTCTTTACATCTGGAGGGTCCACAAATTAAGCATTAATCGGTGAAAGACAAAGTTGGACTTATTCGTGCATCAGTAACTAACGTACTTGATTGACATAACGAGTGCCGTGCTGCTGTGATCGTGACGCTAACGAGAAAAAGGATACGTTTGTTTGCAGTGGATTTCCTGCTACAAATATTAGTCTCAACTTCAATTCATGTCTGCAGTTGTTTTTATGGTGTGAAGTTTATATTTTGTCTCATTATTTAGCTATAGATGTCCCTGTTGTACAGCATGAATCTATGCTGGCGATATCAAGATATAGTATATGCTGTTGAGCCTACAAGAGATTTATTCATTTTGTTGTTTAATACAATTAAGGATATTTTCCTGATGCTAACAAATATCATCAAAGACTATAATGTAATCATCCGTGTCGAATAAAACACTTGGCTTTCTTGCACAACAACAACATAAGCTTTTAGTTTTTATGAAAATGGAGAAAGAAAATACGGTGGATTGGACCAACAATCCAAAAATGTATTAGTAAGACTTGACATGACGTTAGTTTATTTGCAGAAGCAGGTCTTCGTAGTTATATTTAGGCATAGCAACCACAAAAGAACAAAAATCTAATGCGATCTCTTGTCCTTTCTTTACGTTTAGTTCTATCAAACACTTCTAATATAGTACAAACTCGATTGAATCACACCAAGTTTCTCAAACAAATCAAATGTTCAAATAAACATTTTACAAAGTGATTGCTGCAGACACAAGCGGTCCGATTGTATTCCACAAGAGGATGAAAGTGATATTTTTAAGAGCCATTTGCTTCAACGCACTTTTTTTCCTGATTTTATTATTTTAGGGACTCCATGAAAGTTTTTTTCTATCTCGCTATTCGCGCGATTGGAACATCCAAGAACACAACAGCACTCCCACTTGTTTCAATGCTACGCTCAAGCTGCTTGACAATCAAGCCGTGAAGAAGAAAAACGGATGTGACGTCATATGCAACCCTCCTATCGACAGTTTTACAATAGTAACCCAATATTTAAACTACTTCCTTATTCTCTTTTATTACATACAACTGTTTCATCAAAATGAAGTCCGTAGTACATGATAACTAAGCAAAAGCAAAGACTACTATTAAATACTCATTTAAATCCTTTGTTTTTTTTCTCTGAAAGTTCTCCTTTGTCCAGGAACTTATTCTCTTAGTTTGTAAACATTAACAAAAACAAAAAAAAAGATTTTGAGACAATGAAAATTTTTACCTAGCCATTCAAGTATCGATGATATACTGTTTAGGAATCAATCCGCCAGTGTCGTATACTGACTGTGACATTGATGACACACCAACAATTGTTGTTGTTATATTACCCTCTCTCTAGACTCTTATTAATTTCCTTGGTATATTTCTGTTAATAGTTACTTACCTTCTGCTGTAAAGTGGTTTCGTCCGGACTTCTTATTTTTTTATTTTTTTTATTTATTTTTAATAATGTCCTGCCCAGCTTCTCGGGCAAATCATATAGCAGATGTAGATGCCCTGTTCAGATTTACTTTACAAAAGAGAAGTGTAGGATACTTCTCTTGTTGCCTTATTTGTATTTTGACTTTATTAAATGTATTTATATTATCATTTGGTGCAGCCGGGCCGGAGCAGGAGGGGATAGAAAGAGAGAAAAAGGAAGACAGAGGGGGGAATTGTGGGGACAAGAGGGGGATTAGACAGAGAGACAAAAACAACAACAGCAAACACAACAACAACAACAACAACAGAGCAACATCAGAAAATACAACATGTACAAATATGATGGTAAAAGTAATAGCAAATAAGCAGTTAGCGAAAATAAAAAATAATACAGAAATGACAATGAGCATTATTACACTAAAAATGGAGCAATATGAATACCAATAGAAATAGTGCTATTGATAATAAACAATACCAATACTTTACCTTTATTATCAACAATACAATTGTTCAAATGCAACAATACATATACGTAATGATAACTTGATACGAAAGAATGCAGAAAAATGGAGGGGAAGAAAGAGAAGCAACCTACATTAACCTTGTAGATTGTTTTAGTAACAATAGGTTATGCTTTGTCAGTGTGCCATGTGTTATACCCAGTTTACTCTAGGGCAGCAACGTTAATATATGTTTGATGAAACGTAATTATGTGCATGAGTGTATGTGTGCATATGTACTTGTATATGTACAGTATGTGTATATGTGTGCTTGTACAGTGAATGTATATGTACAGTATGTGTATATGTGTGTTTGTACAGTGAATGTATATGTATAGAATGTGTATGTGTGTGTTTGTACAGCGAATGTATATGTACAGTATGTGTGTTTGTACAGTGAATGTATATGTACAGAATGTGTATATGTGTGTTTGTACAGTGAATGTATATGTACAGTATATGTATGTGTGTGTTTGTACAGTGAATGTATGTGTAGTATGTGTATGTGTGTGTTTGTACAGTGAGTGTATATGTACAGTATGTGTATATGTATGTTTTTACAGTGAATGTATATGTACAGTATGTGTATACAGTATGTTTGTATAATGAATGTGCGTGTGGATGTACGAACTTTGAGTGTGTAACTATGTACTGTATTTATTTGTATATGTATGTGGGAGCGTAGGTACCTATGTATGTGTGTGAGTATATGTGAATTTGCATGTACAATACATTTGACTCCCAGTGTGTGCGGGAGCCAGAGTACGGCCCCAGCCTCCCAGAGAGCCCATCCCACAAACAGTAGGTGCGGTGCCCAGGGAACCAGGGGCCACCGCCCCCACGCAGCCAAGCCGGACAGCGACAGGAACCCCAGAGCCTGGCCCACCGCTCCGCCCACAAGGGCCAGCAGCAGGCCGCAGACGGACGCACCCGGCAGAGGACAAGGCACGAGAAAAGCAGGGGGCAGCCAGACCCCAAGCCAGCGAGAGACCACACCCCACACGGACAGAAAGGCGGGACGCCCCGCCCTAGGGGCCCGGAGACCCCCCGCAACCGGACAGGAAGACCGCCCCCGCCCCACCGGCAACCGGGCCCCCACGAGCCGCCCCCCCCCCCCCCCCCCCTGGAGAGGGCGGCGAGGACCCCAACGATGGAGATGGAACAACCAGCAACAGCCCCGCCGAGTCCCCCCCCTGAGGTAGGGGAAATAAATAAATAAATACATAATAATAATAATAATAATAATATTAATAAAATATATTAAAAAATAAGAATAAATAAATAATTAAATCTATTTATAAAAAAATAAAAAATAAATAAAAAGAATTAAAAGAAGATCACAGACATGCTGACACACAAGGTCACTACCCCAACAACTGGCCGACTCGCAGCACCTCGGAATACCCTGCAGCACCAAGCTACCACAGTAGACGCAGGGACCAGACCCAGCAGTCCCCAACCAAGACGGGCACCCGGAAGGGATAGACGGTGGGACCCAGGAGCTCCAGACACGCGGTCCGGATGCAGTAGCCTGAGCCGCCGACCCCCACCCGACAGGCAGGCCCAGAACGTACCCCCAGAAATATACATACATATATATATATATACATACACATAAACATACACAAGTACACATACACATGCATACACATACACATATATATATATACATACATACATACATACATACACACATACATACACACACACACCTACATATACACAGTTTGTCAGCCCCGACAACCACCACGCGCGCGCGCTGCCACCAGTCACGACATCAGCCACCCCCCTGCACCAGACCCAGCAGCCACGGGCGCCCACACCACAAACAAACGGCAGCAGAAACAGCAGCCACAACACCCCCAGACAGCCAGCACCACCCAATCAAATCGATCAAAAAAAAAACGCGACCGGCAACCACACGCCAACAGGATCACAGAGACCAGCCAGCGCCAGCCCGCCAGCAAGCCCAAACACCAACACGCAAACAAGAGACACCAACACCCCAACCCAAACCCGCACAAACACACCACCGCCCAAACAACCGAGACACAGTATCCAGACCAGACACGGGCGCCGCGCCGCCACCACATCAAGTCGCCAACAGAGACCCCACAGAGCAAAGTCGGGCCACACGGGCACGGACCCCACCCAACAGGAAGCGAGACCCGCGCGACGCCACACACAAATAAATAATAAGATTAAACAAAAATAATAATAATAATTTTAAAAAAATAACAATAATAATAAAATAAAATACAAATTAAATTACATTAAAAATAACAAATACAAATAAATAAATAAAATAAAGTAAGTAAATAATAAAAATTATTTAAAAAAAATAAATAAATAAAAATAAAATATATATATATATATATATATATATATATATATATATATATATATATATATATATATATATATATATATATATATATATATATATATATATATATATACACATATATATATATACACATATATATATATATATTAGAGATGTCCGATAATATCTGCCTGCCGATATTATCGGCCGATATATGCGTTAAAATGTAATATCGGAAATTATCGGTATCGTTTTTTTTAATTAAAAAAAAAAATTTAAATCAATATAAAAAACACAAGATACACTTACAATTAGTGCACCAACCCAAAAAACCTCCCTCCCCCATTTACACTCATTCACACAAAAGGGTTGTTTCTTTCTGTTATTATTATTCTGGTTCCTACATTATATATCAATATATATCAATACAGTCTGCAAGGGATACAGTCCGTAAGCACACATGATTGTGCGTGCTGCTGGTCCACTAATAGTACTAACCTTTAACAGTTAATTTTACTAATTTTCATTCATTACTAGTTTCTATGTAACTGTTTTTATATTGTTGTACTTTCTTTTTTATTCAAGAAAATGTTTTAAATTTATTTATCTTATTTTACAAATTTTTTTGAAAAGTACCTTATCTTCACCATACCTGGTTGTCCAAATTAGGCATAATAATGTGTTAATTCCACGACTGCATATATCGGTTGATATCGGTATCGGTTGATTTCGGTATCGGTAATTAAAGAGTTGGACAATATCGGAATATCGGATATCGGCAAAAAGCCATTATCGGACATCCCTAATATATATATATATATATATATATATATATATATATATATATATATATATATATATATATATATATATATATATATATATATATATATATATATATATATATATATATATATATAAAATAATAATAATAAATTAATAAAAGCCTGGCAGGCCGCCAGAACGCAGTCCCCGTAATCCGCGCCGGCCGACGAGGCAATGAGGGGTGCGCCGAACCCCAACCCCCCCACATGCATGTGTACAAGGCCCCCAGAGTGTCTACTGTGTAGTTAAATCCAGGTTATAACACGCATGCTGTTACACATTTTATTTCAGAAAAATGTATTAAATTGATATGAAATACAATTTTATGATCTTTTTTTGTTGAACATTAAAAGTGCATTGAAAGAGCATGTGTGTGCTCTAGTGCAGTGTTTTTCAACCTTTTTTGAGCCAAGGCACATTTTTTGCCTTGAAAAAATGCGGAGGCACACCACCAGCAGAAATCATTAAAAAACGAAACTCAGTTGACAGTAAAAAGTCGTTGTCGCAATTGTTGGATATGACTTTAAAGCATAACCAAGCATGCATCAGTATAGCTCTTCTTTCAAAGTAGGTGTACTGTCACTACCTGTCACATCACCCCCTGACTTATTTGGAGTTTTTTGCTGTTTTCCTGTGTGTAGTGTTTTAGTTCTTGTCTGGCCCTCTTATTTTGGTGGCTTTTTCTCTTTTTTTGATATTTTCCTTTAGCAGTTTCATGTCTTTCTTTGAGCGATATTTCCCGCATCTACTTTGTTTTTATCCTTCTTCGTGGGGACATTGTCGATTGTCATGTCATGTTCGGATGTACATTGTGGACGCCGTCTTTGCTCCACAGTAAGTCTTTGCTGTCGTCCAGCATTCTGTTTTTGTTTACTTTGTAGCCAGTTCAGTTTAAGTTTCGTTCGCTAAGCTTCAATGCCTTTTCTTAGGGGCACTCACCTTTTGTTTATTTTTGGTTTAAGCATTAAATACCTTTTTACCTGCACACTTTTTCCCGCTGTATCCGACATTTGCTAAGCAATTAGCTACCTGCTGCCACCTACTGATATGGAAGAGTATTACACGGTTACTCTGCCAAGCTCTAGACAGCACCGACACTCAACAACAACACATCATTTGCAGACTATAATTACTGGTTTGCAAAAAATATTTTTTTACCCAAATAGGTGAAATTAGATCATCTCCCATAGCACACCAGACTGTATCTCACGGCACACTGGTGATTGAAAAACACTGCCCTAGTGTGAGTGGACCCTGCAGTCAACTGGACGTGCAATGAAGCAGCATCAGGAAATCACTGTGTAAATCTCAGTTCTGCAACTCCTTTCTGCTTTAATGATAACGTAGCAAAGGGGCTCTCTGAATATGCCTTACACACACACACACACACACACACACACACACTCAGTCCTGTCCTAGCAGTGTGGAGGAAGGAAAGGAGCAGCAAGCACAAAGCACTGCTGTGAATGTACTCTGTGTGTCATAGTGTGGTGCTTTATTTGCAGTGTGCTTGGGCGACGGGTGAGAACAATCAGATTCCAATCATCTCTTTGTATGTGGCTGAGCTGTTGTGGTGCAGGTGCCTCACGGGCTGCTGCAATGAGACCCTGCTGTAGCCACAGAGAAGAGTTTCATGGCTCTTTCTGTCTCAGAAGACACGCCATCATTAGATAGCAAAACCCACACTAAAACCCTGTAATATCACCACATTTATATTGCTTGTAGCCTTTTGGTGCCGTTTTGTCATTTCACTGAATAACTTATGGTAGTATTAACATGATCAGGAGACATCCTGGGAGCATCCTTCCGCAAGTATCTTTTCAAATTAGCCATATCGTATCATCATCATTATTACCGTCATTATTTTTATCTGCATTATCCACAGTTTGAGTGTCGTATATGGATTTGATGTGTTTTAACAACCTTTTTAATCTTATTTTCCCATCTAACATCTAATGAATGTGTCTCCTCCATTGCCTGCAATTGGCTCCTGAGGTGCCATTAATATGGCACACATGCACTCACACTCCACTCGCCTGGGCTTAGTGAAACAATATTTGAGTGCACTCGGATGATGACAGCCTAAAAGACCGTTTCATGTCACAATAAAATGTGCTGGATTGTGTTAGAACATTGAGATGCTTACAACTTTCTCACATTTGCGGTAGAGCACAGGTGTCAAACGCAAGGCCCAGGGGCCAGATCTGACCCATTACATCGTTTTATGTGGCACATGAATGCTTGGAAGTGATGTGTCAATAAAGCGTCATCTTACTAAATTATTTCAGTTTTGACAGAAAAATTGCATGTACCGTATTTTTCGGACTCTAAGGTGCACTTAAAATCCTTTCAATTTCTCAAAACTCGACAATGCGCCATATAACCTAATGTACGGAATAATTTTGGTTGTGCTTACCGACCTCAAAGCTATTTTATTTGGTACATGGTGAAATGATAAGTGTGGCCAGTAGACTGCAGTCATACATAAGAGATACATGTAGACTGCAATATGACTCAAGTAAACAACACCAACATTTTATATGTTCCATTGAAAATATAGACATTACACGCAGCGCTCAAAAATCTATCAAAATGTTGTAGTACGGCTTTGGTAAGCTATTGATGGATTGTAATGTGCTTCAAACTACGAGTATAACTATGGTGTGTGTATAAAGTAAGACATATTATCTGGCGTTTTGTTTCGCAATGTTAGGCAAAAGCAACTTTTCTTACCTTCTGGTACCTGCTGATCTGTTTTTGGGATCTGCATAAGAACTGAAAAATTGCACGCATCCGCCTTTGTAGTCCGTGCCGACACCGTAGTCGATAAGATTCTTCTTTTTCTCTATCTTCTTGTTATGGGACATTCATCCTCCGCTGTTGCCATTTCTAATATAAAGTAATGTAAAGTTCTTACTTATATTTGTCCGTAAACTCGCCATGAAAGCGCTAAAACATACCGGTGTAGTGAGTTTACATTATTCACGCAAGGAACTTTAGTTACTAGAGAGTTCCGGTCGAATGTTTTTTCACGGGACACATTTCCGGCGTTGTTGTTGCACTAGTGAGACACGGATGAGGAGATGCTGCTCCGTTATTGATTGAAGTAAAGTCTGAATGTCATTAAAACAGTTAGCTCCATCTTTTGACACTTCTTGCGCGCTACACTGCTACAACAAAGATGACGGAGAGAAAACGCTGTCGAAGGTGAACCACGTAAATAAGACCGCCCACAAAACGGCGCATCCTGAAGCAATTGTCAGAAAGCGGCTTGAAGATGATCTGTAAAACATAATCTATGCAACATTTTGACCAAAGAACTACCATTACATGTTATGTGGACCACAAGGAAGTGTTTTCAATTTAGGAAAGAAATAAAATCAGGTGCTCCTTTTGTATGAAAATAGACCTGACTAGACCCGCTCATCGGCAGTGCGCCTTATAATCCGGTGCGCCCTATGGTCCGGAAAATACGGTAGTACATAGTTTAAACTTTAATCCGATAATGCAACAAACATATTCACATATATTCCAAAAATATTTGTTAAAATAAAAAATAAATATTCAAATATCTGCTTGTAACCCTGACTTATGATTTCAAAGCAAGTTATCCATCATTTTGTATGTTAAAACAATAATAATTAAGTGCTCATGCGATTGTTTCCTAAGTTTCCTAAATTCCTGTTATTTCTTGGAAGTGAATTACCGTAGCTTTCAGTGGTTAAAATCAACCAAGCTAATTACAGCAGTATGTTTTTTCATGCCCATTGATCATGTCATGAATTTCCTTCAGAGGCAGCCTCCTTAGCGGAGGGGGACGGTGGGGGGATGTACACGACACTCACAATAATCCATTGCAGTTCTCTGGGCAGATAAAATGGCCTTAACTTCAAAGTCAGATATTCCAGCAGGAGTTTGAAATCATCTTACTGTCCGCGCATCATGCTTGTTTAACGAGGGCAGCTGTTCCTGTCAGTTGTCCTCAGGCGAGCTTCCATCGGAGTCTGCAATCCTTCCGGTTCTCCATACACTTGGCCAGCTCTGAAGAGCTTTCAGCCCCCACATCTTTCCTCAGGATGTCCACGTACGTTAGCGTTGCTGAGCCTCGGCAGTTGCCCATATAGGTCCTTGTTGGCAATGTGGATATTCTGGTATAGGTTCTCGTTGGTGATATGGATATTCTGGTCCACATTCAGAGCCGCTCGTAGCATTCTGGTGTAGCACCCATCTAGGGACTTCTGCAGCTGGCCGCCTGCAACACTGCAGAATACCCTGCAACGCACCGATCTGCCACGATAGACGCGGGGACGAGACCCAGCAGGCCCCAACCAAGACGGGCATCAGGAAGGGGTGGACGGCCGGACTCGGAGACCCTGAGACGCCGACACCCGCCAGACAAGCAGGCCCCAAGAGCGTCCCGAAAAAATTAAATAAATATACATATATATACACACACAGTAAAGGCCAAAAGTTTGGACACACCTTCTCCTCATTCAATGTGTTTTCTTTATTTTCATGACTATTTACATTGTAGATTGTCACTGAACTATGAATGAACACATGTGGAGTTATGTACTTAACAAAAAAAGGTGAAATAACTAAAAACATGTTTTATATTCTAGTTTTTTCAAAATAGCCCCCCTTTGCTCTGATTACTGCTTTGCACACTCTTGGCATTCTCTCGATGAGCTTCAAGCACACCTGTGAAGTGAAAACCATTTCAGGTGACTACCTCTTGAAGCTCATCGAGAGAATGCCAAGAGTGTGCAAAACAGTAATCAGAGCAAAGGGTGGCTATTTTGAAGAAACTAGAATATATAAAACATGATTTCAGTTATTTTATCTTTTTTTCTTAAGTACATAACTCCACATGTGTTCATTCAGAGTTGTGATGCCTTCAGTGACAATCTACAGTGTAAATAGTCATAAAAATAAAGAAAATGCATTGAATGAGGTTTGTCCAAACTTTTGACCTGTACTGTACGTACACACACACATGTATGTGTGTGTATATATATATATATATATATATATATATATATATATATATATATATATATATATATATATATATGTATATATATATATATATGTATATATATGTATATATATATATATATGTATATATATATATATATATATATATATATATATATATATATATATATATACGTATATATATATATATATATATATATATATATATATATATACGTATATATATATACGTATATATATATATATATATACGTATATATATATATATATATACGTATATATGTATATATATATACGTATATATATATATGTATATATATATATATATACGTATATATGTATATATATATACGTATATATATATACGTATATATATATATATATATGTATATATATATATACGTATATATATATATATATACGTATATATATATATACTGTATGTATACGTATATATATATATATATACATATATATATACGTATATATATTTATATATACATATATATATACGTATATATATTTATATATATATATATATATATGTATATATATTTATATATATATATATATATATATATATATATATATATATATATATATATATATATATATATATATATAACCATAATAATTACATACATACATATATAAACAATCGCCACCGAGGAGCAGCTGATCACTCTTCACCCTCATACAAGTACGACAGCCACCCGAGGAGGATCATAATTAAAATTTTTGCTCGCAATTTAAAGCATAGCAATTAGTTGACTGACAGCTCATACTTTAAAACGCTCATAAATTGAGCTACCACTTTTTTTTTAACATTTTGGATCATTCTATGTTTCCAGCTATTTGAATATAAGGAATGGCTTTTATCTTGTTTCAGTATGACTGTGGCACAAGGTCCAAAAGGCATGGTTTGACAAGTTTAGATCAATCGGAAATAGAGATTGGAAGGCTGCCGCTGTCGTCTCACATCAGTGACCTGTGACCACACATTCAAAAGGTCCACCCTGAATAATGGAAGCTGTTATAAGGAGGGATTTACTACTTATACAGTGTCTGTTCCATTTTCAGATGATAGATGGTATGGTCAGGTGTAGGGATGGGTATTGTTTACATTTCAACAGATACTAGTACCAAATCAGTACCGGAGCTTAAACAATGCTGAAACCGGTACATGAAAAATTGAATACATGCACATTTTTTGTAACAAAAAAATACCTTTTTATACTTATGGAATGTGATAACATTCAAGTTGAACAGACTAATAATTTAAATACTTTAATACTAATACTAAATTGAATAATAACCAAAACATTTAAAAATACGAAAAAAATTCACAACAAATTGTCATAATTATTGCAGCAACACAGAACATACAAAACATGCAAAAAACTTGTCAAGTAATATTGATGCTCATACAGTAATTCCGGGGGTTTGTTAACGCAACCTTGCTCGCTGTAACAGTCATTGGTGCATCGTGAGGAAGTGCTTTGTTGTTGTTGTGGCTACTCGCTAGCAGTGTTAAGAGGATTGCTTATTGCTTAGGCTGGAGGTATGCTGTTGTTCTTCAGGGTGCTAGACGGTGGTAAGTTTCTGAGTGGAAACGATTCAAAGCTGTTTTAAAATAAAAAAAGAGTGTCTCTCAAGTTATGGCTGTCGTCCTGTCTGTAAATTGAGCTTGCATCGGTGGTATCAGAATCAGAAATACTTTTATTAATCGTCCAGAACAACACACACATATGAAATGTGTTGCGGGTGTATAGGTTGTCCTGGCTATCATTAGCTTCGTAGATTGTTCACTGACTTAGCAAGTGTTTGAAGTGGCCTTTTCGATATTATGTTCAGTAGGGGTCAGTTAAGTGTTTTAGGTATGAATAACTAGACAAATTATGCTTCTCCTCACGATGACCGCATTTCAGTCAAATGTATGTCCATTTCTGTAATTTTCCGCATTAAACAGTAGTTTCCGTTTTTATTGGCCAATTTTGTGATTCCATGTAATTTTAACAAGAAACCTAAATGGGTACACTTAACGCTACACATACAATAACGGGTGTGGCATTATCGCAAGCAGAGTTGGGCATTGATGGGAACTGGTACGAACATTCAAATTTCTTAATCTTTAATCCTAGTTTCGATGCCCGACCCGAAGAAATATCCACCGAATATGCACCAAACAACGAAGGAGAAATAGCTCCCACCACTTTTTTTAAACAGGACTTTCTTTGTTTAGTTAATAAGGGGGGCATGTTATCCAAAAATAACTCTGGTTAGCGTCTTCCTTTGACCCATGCAAACTTTTATGATGACCCTGCCTGTTTAAGAATCGAAATCGAGAATCGTCCAGGACTGAAATCATAACGAGGAATCCAAAACGGAACTGGAATCATTCACATTGAAACGATGACCAACCCTATTCCCATGACATCCTCTATGCTGCTCGAATTCCAGACTGTACAACCTCAGGGGAGTCCAACTTTAGAGGTTCTACCATATAGATTAGACTAATCGGAATCTTACCCGCACTCATTTTAGTCTTTCTTGTCTTTACTCAGAACTAGTTCCCAGTGTATCAATTCCTCGTAATCGCTTGCCATTTTTTTAAACGATTCTCTTAATGTGTCCGGCGGGTGGGAATGGAGTCATTACCCAGCATGCGTAGTGACGTCAGACAACAACATGGCGCCCACTGCGACAGAAACGCTCCAAAGAGATTGCAACAGCGCTACTTGTAATAATTGCAAGGCTTCTATTTCATCAAGAGGAGGACTTACGAGCAATATGCTGAAACATTTGAACACACAGCATGCAATATCTGTAAATGAATGTCATGTTTTTAGCCACTCCGATGTCATTCCAGCAGCAGTCACCTAGCTGGCCTAAGTACAACAGGTAGTAACAAACAGCATCTATAATTTTAGCGTTATTATTTGGTAAATTTAAAGGAATGCCTTCACATTTAGATGAGAATGACGAGAGAAAGATTCTGACTGGCTCCCAGGCGGGCAGTACTCGCTCCAGTTCTTGTCTGCCACGAAACGAATGTCACCGAGCAGCGACTAAGTTTGTGGTCAAAAGCTTGCACCCATTTGTCACAGCAGACACTCCTTTTTTCGGTAGGTGAATGTTAAATTAAAGTCAGAGAAAAAGTGCATGTCTTCTTCCAACCACATTATATTATACAGGTGAAACCAAAAAAATAGAATATTGTGTAAAATTCCATTCATGTCAGCAATTAAATTTCAAAAGCGAAACTAATATGTGATTTTAACTCAAAGTGAGATATGTCAAGCCTTTATTATAATTTTGATGATCATGGCTTACAGTTTTTGAAACCCCACATTTTTTGAGATTTTCTATTGAAGGTTTTCATCAACTGTAAGCCATAATCATTTAATATCACATGCTACTAAATTACTAAATGTTATATTCTTGTGTAACTCTCACATATGGTTTATTTTGTTGAATTCTACAGAAAAATATTTATTTGTTACAGAGCCCCTAAATGGACATGGGGGAATATATTTTTTGTACAATATTTTTTTTTTATTTTTTTTTAGATTTGTATCTCGTGCGCACGAGATAGTTTCTCGCGCGCACGAGATAGTTTCTTGTGCGCACGAGATAGTTTCTCGCGCGCACGAGATACTTTTCTAAAAAAAAAAATTAGAAAAAATAAAAAATTCCCCTATGTCCCTTTAGGGGCTCCGTAATTTCTCTTTTTTTTTTTTCTAAAGTTTTTTTTTTCTGTTATGTATGTGCCTCTATTTTTAATCGATTAAAGAACTGAATCGTTAAAGGGGAGCTCCACTTTTTTTTGGTAATGCTGCCTATTGTTCACAATCATGAAAAACATGATGTTTGTTGGTTCTCATGAAGTCTGCAGTGAGCAGAAATCAATGATCAGTGAAATCAGTGATGAAGAAAAAAAAGGCAAAAGTTGTGATGCGTTTTTTAAATTAATGCGCCGTGTATGCTTAAAATGATCAAAATACGAAAATGTTAAATATTATTATAGATTTTCAGTTCAGTTCTTTTTCAGTTTATTTTGAACATCCAATTGTTTCATTACAGCACGTCCGAAAAGGAGTAGGAAGAAGCAGAGCTTATTTAATCCTACCCCTTTTCATTCCATAGCAATTTTATACCATTTCATTGTTCTCTGTAACAGAACAGTGAATAAATAAATAATACATGAATAATAAGTAGTAAGTAAACAAATATTAAACACATAAATAATATTTTTCTCAAAACAAAAAAAATTAAAGGGTTCAAGATGTTACATGAGATTTCCAATTCATTTTATCATTTATTATTACACCCAAAAATGTGTTTTCTTTTACCCTTTCAATATCTACTCTATTTGTAATTGTGATTGACTTCTACTGTTACCAAATAGCATTATTTTAGTTTTGCTGAGATTCAAAGATAGTCTGTTTTTGTCAAACCATCTTTTTAATTTGTTCATTTCTTCTGTTATTATTTGTATTAGCTTTTGTGTGTTATCTCCTGAACAAAATGCTGTTGTATCATCTGCAAATAAAACTAACTTTAAGTCCTTTGTAACTTTACAAATGTCGTTTATATAGAGATTGAACAATTTTGGTCCAAGTATTGATCCCTGAGGTATGCCACAAAATATGTTCAGCTCTTTGGAAGTGTGTTCGCTTATCTTCACGTATTGCGTCCTGATGGTTAAGTAGCTTCCTACCCAGTTCAAGACCAAACCCTCTGATTCCATACCATTCTAATTTGTTTATTACGATGCTATGATTAATTGTGTCAAATGTGCCTGTTACTACATTACATGCTACTTACATCATGTGTATAAAACCATAATGGAGGGGTTAGGATGTTTTTAGGGGTGCTATAGGCAGAATTGAACAGCTCCCGTAGGCTCCACTGTAAGCAGACTTTTGATCGAATTGATTTAATATTTAGAATGCATTACAAAAATCCATCGGTCGTCATGTCTTTCATAATGTTTGTGAACGATAGGCAAAATTCCTGAAAAAAGTGCAATTCCCCCTCTAAGCAGAGTTAAAAGCAAAATCGGATCTAGGAAAAGCATATCAATTCCCATCACTCGTTGTGCCAAAACACAACTGTCCTCTTCCGCATTTCTCAGATTTTCCACTACCTTGATTTCCATTTCTGTGTCCATCACCCTGTGCCCGCACCCCTTGTTGAGCCTGGTCACAGCTTTAGCTCACGCGCTCCCTCTCCGCCCGCATGCCTCCTTCATGCCTCAGGGTGCAGAAGCCATTGTGTTGCCATAATAAGGTTTATGGAATTACAGATCTCTGAAATTGGATTTTCTCACTCCACCAAAGCGGTGTGACTACAGGTTTAACACCCTATGCAGCAGGGGTACAAGTGACCTGCAACTGAACTGTTTTTTTCAATGCGACTGCATGCTGAAGATAGGCGAGAGTACAATATATCTCCACAGTATCTGTCAATTAAATCAAATTACAGCCAGACAGATCATCTTATATTTCAAGTCAACCTGTCTCATTAACAAAAACAAAAACGCTTCGTCTCCACCCTTACAGCTTTGACTCCATTTGATCTAATTCCGACCGTGTGGTTTTTGTGCCGAACTTTGCCTGACTCTCATACCGAAGTAGTTCAAATCGCTTTTATCCCTCACATTTGGCTGCCGGTGAAGAGACTTGTTCTCAGTGTTGTGTAGGAAATACTTCATGATTAAATTTAATGAACAGTGAGATTTATTCGCTATTCGCAGGTTCTATCAACTACATCCCCACAAATACCACCAGCATAGATCAAAAAGTATTGATTAAGTAGCCTGGAAGTGTAGCAGGGAAGTGATGCAGAAAATGGGGGGAAGAAGGTGAAACAGGCGGCCTTGCAAGAACAACATTAAGGTGCTGGCAGGGACTTGGTATTCATTAGGAGTATTCTATAGTGGCAGCTTAGTGAACTCTTAATTGGAGAAGAGACAGGACTAGGGATGAGGGATCAATAAGAGCAGTCCAGGGGTTCCAGCTCACTGAAATCAATCTGCCTCCCACCAGATGAGAAGGCAGACAATCAAAGAAAAGACAATCTCGGGTTCCTGCACCTTTTATCCCCCCCAATTTCATCTGTATCAGCCTGGACAGACAGGAAGTAGTCCCGGGGGAATCAAGTCAGTAGCTTGTCTCTGTTAATGAATAAACTTTCTCATTTTGCGGTAATAGTGTAACCCTGTACGGTACAAAATTGTCTCCCATAAAACGGTGATTGATTAATACGCGGGGGCATACGCATCAGCAGAAATATTACATGAAATGCTCTCTTACTAAAAATAGTCACGTTCTATTCATTTTCTTCTCGGGTGTAATAGCCTGCACCTCTCTACGTCTCTGACTTTTTGATGTATCATGCTCTTATTCACATCAAGGACAAGGCCAGGTGTCGCATTTTCTCTCAGTTGTCATGCTTGTCACATGACGACGTCGCCCACAGCCTGTTCCAATCCGCTTCTCTCTTCCGCCCCCTCTCTTCTTCCTATTTATATTGAATCTGTCACTCCTTTTATTTTCACGAGGCAAACGGAACGTATATCTCTTCTGCAGACCTCTGCATTAGCTGGGCGTCACAAGCTAATGCAGACGCCACATAATCCTGTCAAAATAAATGATGTCTGCAGTGTTGCACAATTATATTTCCTGGTTCTTGTGTCCTTGGCTTAGTCGTGTAATCCAGAATTAAGACCTGCAGAAAAAAAAAAATTGGATGTAAAGGTTGGGATTGGGCATCGTTGGAATATGGACGATTGCGGTTCCTAGTTTTGATTCTGGTTACCGATAATTCTTTTAAAAAGGCAAATGTACTATTGTCACAGGGTTATTTTCAACCAGTATACAAATATCAAGCTTGTGAACTTGAATATGCACTTTATGAAGTTTCTTTCCGGAGTACACTTTCACAAAAACTTTCACTTTATTTTGAAAACCTCATAAAAAACATTTACACAAATTATGTTGTTTGTGTTAGATATAAATATTTTCCGATCAGGGTATTATGCAGTGAATTTTAACATCCATTAGTAAAATTGTCCGATACCGATTAACTGTAATTTTGTTTAAGTTGGTGCTATTGACAGTGTAATAAAATCAACATATTTAGACTACTTCCTTATTGTCTTTTGTTACATACAATTATTTGATCAAAACAAAGTCAAAAGTACACAAAAAACAAAAACTACTATACATTGAAATAATTTGGTTGCCATTTTGGTGTCCAGGGATTTATTATATCGATCTAATTATTCTAGTATCACTCATAGACTTTTGTCTGTTTTTCCGTTTCTGTTAACTAGGGATTTAAATTTTTGCTGTATGAATTATTTGATGAAAATCAAAAAATCCATCTATTGGTCTTCAAAATTATAAAAAACACTTTGTTTTTTGAGTTTGTTTTTTTTCCATTTTAAAATTAATTTAAAATAAACCAATTGTTGTTTTTCAATTTCCCTTGATTAAAAGAAAAATCCATTGACCAAAACATACAGTGACCCACAGTTATTCTATTATCCTCTCTACAACTCCTATTTGTTTACTTGTTTATTTCCTGCTAATAATGCTTACTTTCTGCTGTAACAAGCTTCCATACAGACTTTTTAAACTTTACTCAGCCCTTTTTTCTCCTGTCGTTTTTAAGCTAGTTTAGCGGCTAGCTTAGCTATTAGCTTGCCTGCTCTTGCTTGTTCTTCCTCTGTGTTTGACATGTTCAGCCTCATCCTCCTGTCTTCCAGTGATAATACTTCTTAAGAAATGCAGTTTATTTGCCGAAATGGAGGATTATTGACATAGAGGAGTGGATCCACGCGGTGAATGGAGGTACACAGTTAGCTGTGGTAGCTAATTCTTCCAGTTGGCAGACTGAGCATCAAAAATAGGAATCAACTCTTAAAAATTTGGACAATCCTGTGAGAATCAGAATGTATCATCGATGCCTGATGCCCAACCTTAGTCATAGTTCCAGGTTGCCAGACTGACGGGAAACAAGGACAAAGAGCAGCTGGGATCAGAGGCGTGCCTTGGCAGCAACATATATGTGAATTTACTTGATTCTCAGGCATATTTTTAGCTGTGTGTGTGTGTACATTGTGCCAAACCTTGCAGCAGAATAGCACTCAAAGAGAGGGTTTTTTTGCAGCTATCAAAGTACTGTAGGAGTCTGCTCAGTGTGCATGTTACACGCTGACACCTGTCCGGTCAGAACATGGATCAGACAGCCTCCCCACTGTCAACATAGTTTCAATTGGAGCTCACACGTTCACCACCCCAGGCAACTGGAGATGTGAAGACAAGAGGAAGATAGAAAGAGCTGGATGAAAACAAAGTTTTTTTTATTTGTTTTTATTGCTTCCTTTGACACCTAGTCCAAAACAATAAATGTGAATGCCTGATAGCAATGGCGCACACCCACTTAGCATAAAACAAAACGTTCAGATATTTGTGTTGTAGACTCTTTTATACTGCCTATTGCTGGGAATTTTGTGACAACAAATTTCCCGACTCCGAAGGTAGTATAAGACTATGTCCCCATGAACACGGAAAGCACATTCAAATGATAGCATGAACTCGCAGTGCAATGCTTTTAACTCAAATGTATGGCGATCAGTGTTGGGTTAGTTACTGAAAACCAGTAACTAGGTACAGTTACTAGTTACTTTATTTCAAAAGTAACTCAGTTATTAACTCAGTTACTTAAACCAAAAAGTAATGTGTTACTGTGAAAAGTAACTATTTAGTTACTCTTTTTTTTTATGGCTCCCATTAATGCCCTTTTAGCCTTCAATTCAGTACTGTTATTGCACTGAAGAATAATACAATCTGTTGATCAACTTGACATGCAATTGCATCACTGAACTCTGATAAGCAACGTGGTCTACATACAATACACAAAGACAAAGATATGTTTCAAAGGGCAAATTTATTTTGTTCCAGAACAAATTGACAAAACTATTTTAAATAGCTGCAACATAATATACATAAGTAACAAACCACATAATAACATGTCACAACATAGGTGTAAACCTGGCTTCACCCAAGGAAGGCACACATGACATGATTATATTTATTTATTTATTTATTATATGTCATGTCTCTATATACAGCACACATACTGCTATACACACGCCTAACCAGGCGTTTTTTTCTCTCAAGGAATTGTGAAATAAAATCATGTCTTCAGTAAACCCCAGAACACTGAATTGCTGTTTTGGGCTGTAGATAGGATCTTTGATCCAAGACACAACTTACATTTAACTAAAATGTTATTTTCTTTGTGCTTGACAAAAGAAAAGTAGTGAGAATATCTCCATGTTAAGAAACTCGGCTTCGGCTCCGCCATGATGTCTTGCTAGTAAACACAGACACGCCCCCCCCACCCCCACCCCACACACACCAGACACACACACACACACACACAGTGCGCAGCGCGCCTCTCTCTTCTCCGGCTTGTGACAGGAAGAATCAGAAGGACGACACTGCAACTCTCCAATAAAACACACTCAGATCTTCTCAGTTTCTAGCTGATACTATATAAAAAATAACGTAAAATAACGCAGTGACGCATCATGTAGTATCGGTAACTGAGTTACTGAATATAAAAAATAATGCGTTAGACTACTCGTTACCGCCGAAAATAACTTTGTAACGCGTTAGTCCCAACACTGATGGCGATTAGTAGAAAGTTACTTTGTTATATCCAGCACTAGGGGTTTTGATTGATTGATTGAGACTTTTATTAGTAGGTTGCACAGTGAAGTACATATTCCGTACAATTGACCACTAAATGGTAACACCCGAATAAGTTTTTCAACTTGTTTAAGTCGGGGTCCACTTAAATTGATTCATGATACAGATATATACTATCATATATACTATCATCATAATACAGTCATCACACAAGATAATCACATTGAATTATTTACATTATTTACAATCAGGAGTGTGGAGGGGGGGTGGGGTGGGGGGGTAGTGGACATAGAGAGAGAGAGAGAGAGAGAGAGAGAGATCAGAAGGCATAAGAAAAAGAATCTGCATTTGATTGTTTACATTTGATTATTAGCAATCCGGGGAGGGTGTTAGTTTAGGGTTTAGGGGTGTCCTGATAGAACTTCTGATATGATACCAATGTTTAAATACATAAAAACTTTTATTATTTTGTTGTTTGGAATGTTTGATCAAGTGAAATTAGTCAAACAGAGAACTTTGGTAGGTATGAAAAACTATGATATATTTTTTATTAACCACCTGGAATGGACTGTTGCTGTCTTTAAGTTAAAGTGGAGTAATATAAATGTTTTTTGCAATATACACAATAATTAAGTTAAGCTCCTGACGCAGTAAGTTGAATGATGCACACGTTTGTTACTGGATACTTTCTAAGTGCTTCTGCCTTTAAGACCATCGTTATTTTATATTGACAAACGTATATATTTTGACTGCAATATTGTGCCAGCAACTTGAGGGTTGCTGGATCAATGATCGATTTTGTAATCGTATCAGCTGATCTGAGGCCGTATGTTTTGGACACTCGGGTGAAGAGAGGGGCTGAACTGTCAATTGATCACCATCTGGTGGTGAGTTGGGTTAGATGGCGGGGGAAACCTCTGGAGAGACCTGGCAAACCCAAGCGTGTAGTGCGGGTGAACTGGGAACGTTTGGAGGAGTCCTCTGTCCGGAAGGACTTCAACTCCCACCTCCGGCGGGACTTCTCTGCCATCCCTGTGGAGGTTGGGGTTCAAAGCCTCTATTGCTAAAGCTGCAGCTGCGAGCTGTGGCCAGAAGGTCTTAGGTGCCTCAAGGGGCGGTAACCCTCGAACACCCTGGTGGACAGTGGTGGTCAGGGAAGCCGTCCGACTGAAGAAGGAGTCCTACCGGGGTATGTTATCCCAGGGGACTCCGGAGGCAGTTGCAAGGTACCGACGGGCCCAAAGGGCAGCGGCCGTGGCTGTGGACGAGGCTAAGCAGAGGGTGTGGGAGCAGTTCGGGGAATCCATGGAGAAGGACTATCGGGCGGCACCAAAGCTGTTCTGGAAGACCATACGGCACCTCAGGAGGGGGAAGCAGGGAACCATCCAAGCTGTGTACGGCAAGGATGGGACTTTGCTGACTTCAAGTGAGGAAGTCGTAGGGCGTTGGAAAGAGCACTTTGAGGAACTCCTGAACCCAAATACATCAGACACACCCTCCCTGATAGGAGCAGGGCCTGAGGATGATGGGGGATCGACGTCGATCTCTCGGAGTGAAGTCACTGAGGTAGTTAGACAACTCCACAGTGGCAAAGCTCCGGGGGTTGACGAGATCCGTCCAGAAATGCTGAAGGCTATGGGTGTTGATGGGCTGTCTTGGTTGATACGCCTTTTCAACATTGCGTGGAAGTCTGGGACAGTGCCGAGGGAGTGGCAGACTGGGGTGGTGGTTCCCCTTTTCAAAAAGGGGGACCAGAGGGTGTGTGCTAATTACAGGGGTATCACACTACTCAGCTTCCCTGGGAAAGTTTATGCCAAGGAACTGGAAAGGAGGGTCTGGCCGATAGTCAAACCTCAGATTCAAGAGGAGCAATGTGGATTCCGTCCTGGTCGTGGAATAACTGACCAACTCTTTACGCTTGCGGGAATCCTGGAGAGGGCCTGGGAGTATGCCTATCCAGTCTACATGTGTTTTGTGGATTTGGAGAAGGCGTATGACCGCGTCCCTCGGGAGATCTTGTGGGAGGTGCTGAGGGAGTACGGAGTGAGGGGAACCCTGCTGAGGGCCATCCAATCTCTGTACAACCAAAGCGAGAGTTGTGTCCGGGTGCTTGGATGTAAGTCGGATCCGTTTCCAGTGGGGGTTGGTCTCCGCCAGGGCTGCGCTCTGTCACCTATCCTGTTTGTGATTTTCATGGACAGGATTTCTAGGCGGAGTCGTGGCCATGGCGGAGAGGGTATACGTCTCGGGGGGCTAAAGGTTGCGTCACTGCTGTTTGCAGATGATGTGGTCCTGATGGCACCTTCAGTTCGTGACCTTCAGCTCTCAATGGATCGGTTCGCAGCCGAGTGTTCAGCGGCTGGAATGAGGATCAGCATCTCCAAATCTGAGGCCATGGTTCTCAGCAGGAAACCGATGGTTTGTACAGTCCGGGTAGGGGACAGGACTCTGTCCCAGGTGGAGGAGTTTAAGTATCTCGGGGTCTTGTTCACGAGTGAGGGAAAGATGGAGAAGGAAATCAGCCGGAGAATCGGAGCAGCTGGGGCAGTATTGCAGTCTCTCTGCCGCACTGTTGTGACGAAATGGGAGCTGAGCCAGAAGACAAAGCTCTCGGTCTACCGAGCTATCTACATTCCTACTCTCACCTATGGTCATGAAGTGTGGGTAATGACCGAAAGAATAAGATCGCGGATACAAGCGGCCAAAATGAGTTTCATCAGAAGGGTGGCTGGCATCTCCCTTAGAGATAGGGTGAGAAGTGCAGTCACCCGAGAGAGACTCGGAGTAGAGCCGCTGCTCCTTCGCTTGGAAAGGAGCCAGCTTAGGTGGTTCGGGCATCTCGTGCGGATGCCTCACGAGCGTCTCCCTAGGGAGGTCCTCGTTGCACGTCCCACTGGGAGGAGGCCCCGCGGAAGGCCAAGGACCAGATGGGGGGATTACATCTCCTCTCTGGCCTGGGAACGCTTCGGGATTCCCCAGGAGGAAGTCGCAAATGTTGCTCTGGAGAGGGAAGTCTGGGGGTCTTTGCTGGAGCTGCTGTCCCCGCGACCCGATTGCGGATAAGCGGTTGAAGATGGATGGATGGACTTGAGGGTTCCTGGTTCGATCCCCACCTTCTACCAGCCTCGTCACGTCCGTTGTGTCCTTGAGCAAGACCCTTGCTCCTGATGGGTCGTGGTTAGGGCCTCGCATGGCAGCTCCCGCCATCTGTGTGTGAATGTGGAAATAGTGTCAAAGCGCTACCTTGAAGGTAGAAAAGCGCTGTAAAAGTATAACCCATTTACCATTTAATTATGTATGTCTAGCTTGTGTGCTGAGCTGCTGTGTAGCTGCTAACTCCATGGTCACTTTTTGATGCAGTACCGCCTGAGCTATCGAAGGTCACTGGCATTCAATGTTACGTGCAGTGATTTCTCCAGATTCTCTGAACCTTTTGATGATATTACGGACAGTAGATGGTGAAATCCCTAAATTCCTTGCAATAGCTCGTTGAGAAATGTTGTTCTTAAACTATTCGACAATTTGCTCACGCATTTGTGCTCAAATTGTGGACCCTCGCCCCATCCTTGTTTGTGAATGACTGAGCATTTCATGGAAGCTGCTTTTATACCCAATCATGGCACACACCTGTTCCCAGTTAGCCTGTTCACCTGTGGGATGTTCCAAATAAGTGCTTGATGAGCATTCCTCAACTTTCTCAGTCTTTTTTGCCACTTGTGACAGCATTTTTTAAACATGTTGCTTACATCAAATTCCAAATGGGCTAATATTTGCAAAAAATAACAAAGTTTTCCCGTTCGATCTTTAAGTATCTTGTCTTTGCAGTCCATTCAATTGAATATAGGTCGGAAAGGATTTGCAAATCATTGTATTCTCTTTTGATTTACAATTTATACAGCGTGCCAACTTCACTGGTTTTGGGGTTTATATATCATCAGAATCAGAATCAGAATAGTTTTTATTGCCATTGTTTGAGAACGGGTTCACAAACTAGGAATTTTTGCAATCGTGCAACATAAAACATAACACAGAGTAGGTAATAAAATTAGCTGTGCCTGAGCTATCAGATCTTGTTATTGTTCATGTCCCTGATGGCCGAGGTGAAAAACTGTTCAGGTGGTGGGAGGTGGGGGTCTGGATGGACCGTAGTCTTCTCCTGCCTGAGGGGAGAGGGGAGAATAGTTTGTGACCAAGGTGAGAAGAGTCAGCTGTGATCCTGTGATCATGTGTGTGCATTAGGGTTGTACGGTATACCGATATTAGTATAGTACCATTAAACTAATGAATCATATTCGGTACTATACCGCCTCTAAAAAGTACCAAAAAGTATCATAATACATTTTGGTAAAAAGTACCGAAAGATATCGAAATACATTTTGGTACCTAGTATGTATGTATATACTGTACATCTATGTATGTGTATGTATGTATGTATATATTCTTATGTATGTATATATGTGTTTACATAGGTAGATGTGTTTATATATACATGTATATATTTGTGTATATATATGCATTATGTATATATGTGTGTGTATATATGTGTATAAATGTATGTATATTTGTGTATGTATGTATGTTCACTGTTTCCCGCACATTCATTTATTTGTGGCGGCCCGCCACGAAAAAATTACGTCCTCCACAAATAAAAAAAATAATAAAAAAAAAACATTTTAAAAAAACCAAAAAAAAAAACATTTTTTTTTTTTTGTCCTTTCCAGCTTCTCAGGCAAATCATATAGTTGATGTAGATGCCCATATCGGCTGTTCAGATTTACTTTACAAAAGAGAAGTGTAGGATACTTCTCTTGTTGCCTTATTTGTATTTGACTTTATTAAATGTATTTATATTAGAAACACAACATGTGTATATAACAAAGAGTGCAAAGTCTGCAGGCAGTAGGAAACACATGGTTAAGTGTAGGGAGTAAAACTGATGGCAGTCTAAAGTTCAAGATTTTTGGAGCTCTTTGTTCAGTGGATCAGATGTTTGATGAAGCTCTGTGTCTATCTACCACCACTACTGTTTTCTGTTTATTTGTTACTGATTGTGGCAGGACACCTCTGCCTCTGTTTCACTTTATGTTGCTGGTAAATAATATGGTTGTAGTAGTAGGCTAAAGTTAAATTATTTAGTATGCACTAATTAAAGGGGCTGAGCTTTATGAGACATTTTAGCTTTTATATTTTATAAGATATATTTTTTGTAAGAACCACAATTAATAAATATATTTCAGTGAATAACTTATTGTTCAAATCTGTATATAAATATGTACATAAAGTGTTGTAATTATATTGTAAAATGGATGGATGGATGTTTAAAACAAAACTGTTATTATTAATTAGTAAGTATACATTTTTTGAGCTTTTAGAGAAAATCATATAATTGTAGTAAATTATGCAAATTACTCGATGATGTAATCGTGACCACGCCCATAGCCACGCCCATAGTCACGCCCCCACCGCCACAGGTATCTTGGCAGTTTATGGGAAACACTGATGTTTGTATATATATTTGTTTATATATGTATGTACATGTGTGTGTATATATATTTGTGTATGTACTGTATGTATATATACTGTATGTATATTATATGTATGTATTTATTTATTTATCCTGGACTTTGTATTTGCTTCACAGAGGGTGGACTCCAAAGCAGAGGACGTCTGGTTCCTTTTGGTAGAAAGTCAGGTAAGGTTCTTTCTTTACCTGATAGACCAAGAAGTATGCAGTGGTTGTTATTATACACTAATGATAAGTATACTGTATGCAGTTTTATTATTTGTAATAGTTTCACATTTGGCTATCATGGTTGTAAAGTAGTACTCTAAGGTGGAACCTGACGCCGGTTGGCATCCAATTCAACATCATAATCATCGTCATAAAACATGTTAACTCCACCGGCACAACACCACAACATAGTAGTCATTCAAGTGTAAACAATTGTAATCTAATGTGATATTGATAAATTACAACAACAAAATAACACTTAAAATTGGCCCTAGTGTGTGAATGTTGTCTATCTGTGTTGGCCATGGGATGAGGTGGCGACTTGTCCAGGGTGTACCCCGCCTTCCGCCCGAGTGCAGCTGAGATAGGCTCCAGCACCCCCCGCAACCCCAAAAGGGACAAGTGGTAGAAAATAGATGGATGGATGGAAAATACTCTTTACAGTCTTGTATGGACAATAAGAAATGCTGGTTTGTCAAACATCTCATTTGTTTCAAGTTTTAATTGTCACTACAATTTTCCACTCCTGTTGTCTCTTGTTTATCATTGTTAATTGGTTAAGGACATTGCTGTTATAAATTAATGTCCGTGAGGTGGAATCAATAATTATAATTCAAATAGTTTTATAGCTCAAGCATTAAAAAACTGTTAACAACCTTCAACATTATGAGAGGCCCATAGGCATGAAATAACACCCTTTAGTCACCTTTAGATTTGCTTTAAACCAATATAGTAACACTGTCTATTTTTACTTTAGTGATGTTTATGCTTGAAAATGCTTATTCTAGGACCAACATTTTGAAAAATGTTTACATTTTCCAAAAACTATTCGTCATGTGATGAACCCACTATATTAGAAGTGGGATTTGACAAGGGACTATTGTAAATAAAATGACCTCAAAACGCAGATTAGTGGAGCATATTTGTCAACATTTGCATTTGAATATAAGGGAAATTACCTGGAAAATAAGCAAAACCCCAAAGTACAAAAATCTTCTTTGTCATCTTTATGGCCATCCATCTTTGTCACCCTGTCTATTCCATTAAATCAGGTGACATACGACTTGCTTGACTGTCTGTCACCTACAATGACGCAGACCTGTTTTATTGCCTTGCTTTTTTTTCAAAAGCCTATGTGTACGGTTAGTGCATGGCAGCTGTGCTGTACTGAAAATAAATATATATATATATATATATATATATATATATATATATATATATATATATATATATATATATATATATATATATATATATATATATATATATATATATATATGTATATTCTAATTAAAAGAGAAGGGCAGGGAATGTGCTCGGAAAGAATGGAAATTACAAGAGTTTACCAGGTGAAATGGTTTATTATTCACGTCTTTTTTACATTTATACTTGTTACCCTTGAGGATGTTCCATGGAATATTTTGAAACGAGTCACAAAAATAGCAGCAAAAATGACATTCAGACTTTACTTAAATCAACAACGGAGCAGCATCTTCTCATCCGTGGCTCACTAGTGCAACAACTCCGGAAATAGGTCTCGTGAAAAACCGTCCGACGGGAACTCTCTAATACTTAAAGTTCAGTGGGTGAATTATGTAAACTCACTACACTGGTAGTTTTTAGCGCCTCCATAGCGAGATATAAGTTAGAACTTTACGCTACTTGAAATGGCAACAATAGAGGGGGAATGCCCCATAACAAGAAGATAGTGAAAAAGAAGAAGCTTATCGACTACGACATCGGCACGGACTACAATGGCGGAAGTGCGCACATTTTCAGGACTTATGCAGGTCTCAAGTACACATCAGCAGGTACAAGAAGGTAAGAAAAGTTGGTTTTGCATAATATTGTGAAACAAAATGCCAGATAATATTTCTGCTAATGGGTGCCACTTTGCGGTCCTTATACACACACCATAGTAACTCTTGTATCTCTGACTACGGTAGCCGTAATGGGCCGACAATCCATCAAGCACTGCGGCTTCAAAGTCATAATAAAACATTTTGACAGATTTTTGAGTGCCGTGTGTAATGTTCTTTATTTTCAATGGAACATTTAAAGTTTTGGTGTTGTTTACTGGCGTCATATTGCACGTATCTCTTATGTGTGACTGCCATCTACCGGTCATACTTATCATTACACTATGTACCAAATAAAATTGCTTCGAGGTCGGTAAGCAAAACCAGAATTATTCCGTACATTAGGGCGCGCTGTCGATTTTTGAGAAAAAGGAAGGATTTTAAGTGCGCCTTATAGCCTGAAAAATACTAGAGATGTCCGATAATGGCTTTTTTGCCGATATCCGATATTCCGATATTGTCCAACTCTTAATTACCGATTCCGATATCAACCGATACCGATATATACAGTCGTGGAATTAACACATTATTATGCCTAATTTTGTTGTGATGCCCCGCTGGATGCATTAAACAATGTAACAAGGTTTTCCAAAATAGTGGGGGGTGTATATTGTAGCGTCCCGGAAGAGTTAGTGCTGCAAGGGCTTCTGGGTATTTGTTCTGTTGTGTTTATGTTGTGTTACGGTGCGCGGATGTTCTCCCGGAATGTGTTTGTCATTCTTGTTTGGTGTGGGTTCACAGTGTGGCGCATATTTGTAACAGTGTTAAAGTTGTTTATACGGCCACCCTCAGTGTGACCTGTATGGCTGTTGACCAAGTATGCCTGCATTCACTTGTGTGTGTGAAAAGCCGTAGATATTATGTGATTGGGCCGGCACGCAAAGGCAGTGCCTTTAAGGTTTATTGGCGCTCTGTACTTCTCCCTACGTCCGTGTACCACTCCGTACAGCGGCATTTTAGAAATATAATTTCCGATATCACATTTTAAAGCATTTATCGGCCGATAATATATATTATCGGACATCTCTAAAAAATACGGTTAATTTGTTTTGTTTTGCTTTTGGTTTTTTTGGTTTTGAGCACGACAAAAGCCCCCTGGACATGAAATAACATCCACATAGTCACCTTTACAAGCCACAAATTTGGAGGTGCAATGTGGCGAGGGACGACTGTATTCCAATACTCACTAGGCTGCAGTCAGTCCTAGCCACTCGCAGCTTATACGAATACTGTTAAAGACGGAAATAGGCCCGAAAACAAAATCTTATTTAGACATGTAATCAATTAAGACACCCAAGTCAGATTAGTTGTGTCTACACATCCTATATTGTATACAGCGTGTATAATTATTTCCTTTGGCGTCACAGCATCTGTTTTGTTTTGTCCTTTTTCTGTACTGTGTTAATTTGCATGTCTTTGTTCGTACAAGACATTGTGCATGTTTGATCTCTGAAGTGTAATCATACCGACGCTTTTGAAGGGATGTTCACCAATCTGCTGGTGGTTTATTATTCATCAGCCATAAGCAATCTGATACACTGATACAATTTGATACACTCTCCTTCCGCAGCATCATGCACATCTAATGCGATCCAAACATTCTGCCTTTTCTGAGTTAATGTCAGTAAAAACTTTAAATTGATGATTTTTTTAAGAACTCTTGTGTTTGTTGTCTTTAAATTGTGCAAGTGTGCCTAATAATGTGCTTTTTTATGGAGATTTTAGCGTCCTGTTCCTGTTATGGTTGATTCGTAATGTATGAGTCAAAGCAAACTATACAGCATTCTTTTGTTAACCTAAACAAAACATTTTTTTCCATTGTGAATGATGAGTTCATCACATCCAGAGACAACCAAAGCATCACGCAGCTTCTGAATCATCACCTCAGATTATCTGGCTGACAGTGATTAGCACAAAGAAGAGAGAGAGTGCTGATTGTCAGTTTATTTTTGATGAATCTATAATGGTACAGCTGTGCAGTGGTCCTCTGGCTGTCAAGGCTGTATGCTAATTAGGAAGAGTGAAAAGAAAAATCTCTAGAGGAGGGTTGCATGTGGAAAAAAAAAAAAAAAAGAAGCTGAAAAATTAATGAGCCAACCAAAAAAGGGTCGGGATTATAAACCAATATCAGAAAAATAGCCTTCACTTCTCAAGGCTCTGACCTGAAAACCTTTTTTTCCCCACAAGGGAACCATCAAACCGGACACATTTCCAGCTTAAAATGAGTATTTGAACTATTAGGCTTTTCAAAAATTGCAATCTTTTAAGAAAATGCATTTTCTTTTGGCAATTGGCTGCATGATTTTGACTATTCAACCCATACAATTTTGAATTGAAGCTTTCATTTGCTGTAGCAAAATGATAATAATACAACTTAGGTAAAGTTATACCTTATTGTACCGACAGTTACACTGCATTCTAACCTTGTAGTTAGTTTTTGGACATACAAAAAGTGCCCCGTTGGCATTTCTAAATCATCCAAGACTAGGGATGGGTACCTTTTCACATTTAAACTGATATGGTAACGATTCCCTCTACCTTGTAATCAATTCCGCTACTCAACAGTACCAGTTTTTGGTACTTTTTTGTGTGTTTATGTGGTAATACATGGTAATTTGTTTAAAAATACCATTCAATTACAAAACCCAAAACCAGTGAAGTTGGCACGTTGTGTAAATGGCAGAGGTGTGGACTCGAGTCACATGACTTGGACTCGAGTCAGACTCGAGTCATGAATTTGATGACTTTAGACTCGACTTGACAAAATGTAAAGAGACTTGCAACTCGACTTGGACTTGAACATCAATGACTTGTGACTTCACTTGGACTTGAGCCTTTTGACTTGACAAGACTTGCTACTTTCCCCAAAACCCAACGATTAAAAAGTTATTCGGGAGCGCTCCGTATCTTCCAAAGTGTACGTGTGCGTGTCTGTCAGGGAGTGTGCGCTCTCTCAGCGTGTGTGTCTGTCAGTACAACAGCCAATCAAATTAGATCCACATTGTTTTCATCCCGCTGCATTCATCCAATCAAATTGCAGAACAACCAACGAAGAATAGCTCTCAAACAACGCGCCAGTGAGGAAAAATTACGTCAAATATAGTTCCGTTCGGGTATTAAAACTACGACTTGGTCAACAAAAAACAAATTGCAACAACTTCCAATTTCGTTCGACATTTGAAGTTGCAAACAGAACGGTAAGTTTTGAATGTAAGCTAACGTTTATTGGCTAAGTAACGTGACTTTTATTTGCTGTGTATTTAAATCAGTGAGGCTGTAAACTCACTGCTAACGTTATAACCATAAACATCTTATAAGGGTACGCAGCATCGACCGCTACTGCCTACTGGCGCAGACGAGACGCGGGGCCGCCATCTTGGAGTGGTGATCCTCTCCACTCAGTGCAATTCATTTGGCAGGAGCAATGAACTGTCAGCGCATTTAATTCATTTTACCTCACTGAATACCACTGATTTTCACGCGCTTTTTTGTCACACGTGTAGTTATGATAAAGGACACATGTTTTGGCGTGTTTTATTATTAATAGTTTAACAGTAATAAAATATTCTTATATGCTATAAGTGACCAGACGTCCGAGATCAAAACTGGGAATATAATCCCAGAGAAGGGGGGAAAAACAGTCAGCTATTTTTAAATTGAAGAAACAATATGATTAGGTTATATAAACATGCGTATATTCTACATAAACAATGTATGAATACATTAGATATCTATATATCTTATAGACTGTATCTGTGTTGCTGCAGCAGCAGAGTTTATTATGTCTTGACACTTTGTATTGATATTTTGTATTACATTCTTCCCTTAAATGATCATGTTTACAGTGATTGTTTTATATGTATTTTTTATGTATGTCGCTTTGGATAAAAACCTCTGCCAAATACTTTAACACAGTGGTCCCCAACCACCGGGCCGCGGTCCGGTACCGGTCCGTGGATCGATTGGTACCGGGCCGCACAAGAAATAAAAAAATACAAAAATTATTATTACTATTTTTTTTTTTATTAAATCAACATAAAAAACACAAGATACACTTACAATTAGTGCACCAACCCCAAAAACCTCCCTCCCCCATTTACACTCATTCACACTCATTCGCACAAAAGGGTTGTTTCTTTCTGTTATTAATATTTTTGGTTCCTACATTATATATCAGTATAGATCAATACAGTCTGCAGGGATACAGTCCCTGCAATTTTAAATGCACTTGTTTTAATAAATAAATACAGCGTTTTAAAAGCATACACAATCTGTGTAAATATATTAGTCTGTGGTTAAAAGGACTTGAAAGGACTCGAAACTTAAAATGCAGGACTTGGGACTTGACTTGAGACTTTCCAGTCTTGACTTTGGACTTGACTTGGGACTTGCCTGTCTTGACTCGGGACTTGACTCGAGACTTGAGGGCAAAGACTTGAGACTTACTTGTGACTTGCAAAACAATGACTTGGTCCCACCTCTGGTAAATGGTAAATAAAAACAGAATGATTCTTTATGTATTATGTATGTAAATGTATTATGTATTATGTATTATGATGTAAATGTGTTCATGTTCGAAATAAACTAAAAGAAAGAAAGAAAAGAAAGAAAGAAAGAATACAATGATTTGAGAATCCTTTTCAACCTATATTCAATTGAATACACTGCAAAGACAAGATACTTAAAGGCCTACTGAAATTATTATTTTTTATTTAAACGGGAATAGCAGATCCATTCTATGTGTCATACTTGATCATTTTGCGATATTGCCATATTTTTGCTGAAAGGATTTAGTAGAGAAAATCGATGATAAAGTTTGCAACTTTTGCTCGCTGATAAAAAAAAGCCTTGCCTGTACCGGAAGTAGCGTGACGTCACAGGAGCTAGCATTCCTCACAATTCCCCATTGTTTACAATGGAGCGAGAGAGATTCGGACCGAGAAAGTGACGATTACCCCATTAATTTGAGCGAGGATGAAAGATTCGTAGATGAGGAACGTTACAGTGAATGACTTGAGAGGCAGCGATGGACGTATCTTTTTTCGCTCTGACCGTAACTTAGGTACAAGCTGGCTCATTGGATTCCACACTCTCCTTTTTCTATTGTGGATCACGGATTTGTATTTTAAACCACCTCGGATACTATATCCTCTTGAAAATGAGAGTCGAGAACGCGAAATGGACATTCAGTGCCTTTTATCTCCACGACAATACATCGGCGAAATGCTTTAGCTACGAGCTAACGTGATAGCATCATGCTTTAACTGCATATAGAAACAAAAAAAATAAACCCCTGACTGGAAGGATAGATAGAAAATCAACAATACTATTAAACCGTGGGCATGTAAATACACGGTTAAGGCTTTCCAGGCTGGCGAAGGTTAACAATGCTGTGCTAACGACGCCATTAAAGCTAACTTAGCAACTTAGCAACCGGACCGCACAGAGCTATGCTAAAAACATTAGCTCTCCACCTACGCCAGCCAGCCCTCATCTGCTCATCAACACCCGTGCTCACCTGCGTTCCAGCGATCGGCAGAAGGACGAAGGACTTCACCCGATGCGTTTGGCGGCCCGGAGACGTAGGAAGTCCAGGTGAGGTCGGCGGCTAGCGCGTCTGCTCTCCAACAAAGTTCCTCCTGGTTGTGTTGCTGTAGTCCGCTGCTAATACACTGATCCCACCTACAACTGTCTTCTTTGCAGCCTTCATTGTTCATTAAACAAATTGCAAAATATGTCCAGAATACTGTGGAATTATGAAATGAAAACAGAGCTTTTTGTATAGGATTCTACGGGATACCATAACTTCCGTTACTCTGACTTCGTCACGCGCATACGTCATTATACCGCGACGTTTCAGCCGGATATTTCCCGGGAAATTTTAAATGTCACTTTATAAGTTAACCCGGCCGTATTGGCATGTGTTGCAATGTTAAGATTTCATCATTGATATACAAACTATCAGACTGCGTGGTCGGTAGTAGTGGGTTTCAGTAGGCCTTTAACGTTCAAAGCCAAAGCCATTTATCAACAACACCCAGAAACGCTTCGCTGGGCCCGAGCTCATCTAAGATGGACTGATGCAAAGTGGAAAAGTGTTCTGTGGTCTGACGAGTCCACATTTCAAATAGTTTTTGGAAACTGGGGACGTCGTGTCCTCCGGACCAAAGATGAAAAGAACCCTCCGGACTGTTGTAGGCGCAAAGTTAAAAAGCCAGCATCTGTGATGGTATGGGGATGTATTAGTGCCCAATGCATGGGTAACTTGCACATCTGTGAAGGCACCATTAATGCTGAAAGGTACATACAGGTTTTGGAGCAACATATGTTGCCATCCAAGCAATGTCTTTTTCATGGACGCCCCTGCTTATTTCAGCAAGACAATGCCAAGCCACATTCTGCACGTTACAACAGCGTGGCTTCATAGTAAAAGAGTGCGGGTACTAGACCGGCCTGCCTGTAGTCCAGACCTGTCTCCCATTGAAAATATGTGGCGCAATATGAAGCCTAAAATACCACAACGGAGACCCCGGACTGTTGAACAACTTAAGCTGTACATCAAGCAAGAATGGGAAAAAATTCCACCTGAAAAGCTTAAAAAATTGGTCTCGTCAGTTCCCAAACGTTTACTGAGTGTTGTTAAAAGGAAAGGCCATGTAACACAGTGGTAAAAATGCCCCTGTGTCAACTTTTTTGCAATGTGTTGTTGCCATTAAATTCTAAGTTAATGGTTCTTTGCAAAAAAAATTAAGTTTCTCAGTTCGAACATTAAATATCTTGTCTTTGCAGTCTATTCAATTGAAAATAGGTTGAAAAGGATTTGAAAATCATTGTATTCTGTTTTTATTTACTATTTACACAACGTGCCACTGGTTTTGGGTTTTGTATTAATTTCAGTGTTTCCTCTGTGTATTGACATAAAGTAGTTAGGAAGTACAGTAGGTTGTGATGTATTTTTTCCCTCATTTCTTTGAGAATCCAGCATGTGACTGAAGCATTAAAGGTGCCGTTTGCAACACTTACACGGATGCTAACTTTCCAATGTATTTTACACAGTTTACCCTGCCTCTTTACCGCTTCTAGAACATAATGACGTAACTACGTACATACATAACACGTGCATGTAAATCAAATGTGTTATGTTAAACTACTAAAGGTAACATAAGATAGCCGGTAGTGTTTGTATTATATTTTTTTGTTTCTAAAAATGTAACTTGGGGCGTGTTGCCAACAGGCTACACCTACTCACTGGCCTAGTGGTTAGAGTGTCCGCCCTGAGATCGGTAGGTTGTGAGTTCAAACCCTGGCCGAGTCATACCAAAGACTATAAAAACGGGACCCATTACCTCCCTGCTTGGCACTCAGCATCAAGGGTTGGAATTGGGGGTTAAATCACCAAAAATGATTCCTGCTGCTCACAGCTCCCCTCACCTCCCAGGGGGTGGAACAAGGGGATGGGTCAAATGCAGAGGACAAATTTCACCACACCCAGTGTGTGTGTGACAATCATTGGTACTTTAACTTTAACTAATTTATCCAGGACTAGCTGCAGTTTCTCAAACAACCACCAAGTAGCATCTGTGAGTAAATAATACTGGATTTTCTCTCTCTTTTGGACTTATTGCGTCGAGGAAACACCATTATAAAAGGTTTGTGTTTGCACTTAAACATTCAATTCACACTGACTGTGATGTTACCCATTAAAGTACTGTTTTTATTAGGTCGAGGCTTGTTGGTTGTTGGCTAACAGTATTTTAGCCAGCCAGCTATTGTACACCATTTATTTTAGCTGTTTTCAAAGCACACAGCACATCTTCACTTTTGTTCTTAGCTATCAAAGATTAGAAAGTGTCAAGCAGTCTGTTGGTATTAAATTAAATGTGCCAGTCTTGTATTTTGTTGAGCCCTGCAAAGTACACTATATTTCCGAAAGTATTTGGCCACCTCCTTTGAACTTGAAGTGCCATCCCATTCCTAACCCATAGGGTTCAGAATGATGTTGGTCCACCTTTTGCAGCTATTACAGCTTCAACTCTGCTGGGAAGGCTGTCCACAAGGTTGGGGAGTGTGTTTATAGGAATTTTCCACCATTCTTCCAAAAGCGCATTGGTGAGGTCACACACTGATGTTGGTCGAGAAGGCCTGGCTCTCAGTCTCTGTTCTAATTCATTCCTAAGGTGTTCTATCGGATTCGGGTCAGGACTCTGTGCAGGCCAGTCAAGTTCATCCACACCAGACTCTGTCATCCATGTCTTTATGGACCTTGCTTAGTGCACTGGTGCACGGTCATGTTGGAAGAGGAAGGGGCCCGCTCCAAACTTTTCCCACAAGGTTGGGAGCATGGAATTGTCCAAAATGTTTTGGTATCCTGGAGCATTCAAAGTTCCTTTCACTGGAACTAAGGGGCCAAGCCTAACTCCTGAAAAACAACCCCACACCATAATTCCTCCAAGTGATTAGGACACCTGATTCTGATCATTTTGATGGGTGGCCAAATACTTTTTGCAATATAGTGTATTTATACTCTAAGTATTGTATTTATTACCCACCAGATGTTTGATTGTAACATCTAAGTTGTAGTTTTGATGACCAAATTTGGCGGTGTTGAAATCGCCATGTAAAATCGCTATTGCAAATTTTTAGCATCTATATTGCATATCCAATGTGAACTAGCACATTTTAAAAAGTGGAGCCTTACTTTTGAGTGCTTCCTATCAAGCATGTTTGCTTTGTTTTGCATTGAAACATTACCAAGAGGCAGTCTGCTATAAATAGGCCTGTTTGCCCATCAAGTTCTTGAGCCGAGACTGCAACCGCAAGTGACGTCACATTAGGGCTGGGTGTTTATAGCAAACATTAATATGAAGATTAATGGAACCTTTTGTCAGGTTCAAACACTGATGACATCTATTAAACAAGACAAGAAGCAAGGAATTAAACAGAGACAGAATTAAATTTGGCTCAATGAGGAGAAACGCGTACACCTGTACCCTTGTACAGTGTTCCACACTCTGACGAAAGATTGTACGTCTCCTCTTTTATTTGGACTTTCCCTGATTACATGGCAACAGCTGTTTGAAAGGGACGGGGGTCATAAACAGCCATCGCCTTTGTCACAAAAGATTTCAAAGAAAAGGTCGGTCCAAAGAAAAGGTCGTGAAACAGTTAAAAGAAAAGGTCGTAAAACAGTTCAAAGAAAATGTTGCCTGGATGGGAGTCTGGTCCTGCTTCCTCTCCGCTTTGTAGTTCTCGGGTCAAGACACAATATTTCTGTGGATTACAATACATCAAAGAAACAGAACACCTTCATGTTGCTTCCCATCCTACACAGTGGAGTTTTACAAGCCTTCTTCTTGGTATGATCAAAGACAGCTTTTGAAACACAAAGTTTTGTGATAACTTAGATACAATTATTCTGACACCTTTTGCCTCCATTTCGGTTAACGCTTGATTATTCCACGCTCAACTACATTGGTCGACGTCATCCGTATTGCAGCCAAAGTGTGTCCAAAAGACTAACACGGGATTCATTTGGTTACAAGTTGCTCCAATTGACTCTTGGCTCAGTGTTTCAGTTTTCCTCAATGACACTTCTGCGTAGCGGACTGTATGGAACAGTGTTACTTGGCTGCTACTTCTTCTTTTGCAGGGTTTCTGGCAGCCATCCTGCTTTGCAACACCTGGCTTTTTGTCATGCAACTACACAATCAGTACTGTATTTTAAGGGAATGGTGTAGTAGTGAAGACAATTACAGGGGAGGGAATTCAAATAATCGACATGACAGTTTTTCGGCGGTTTTGATAATTTTTTTGATTAATTGCCCAGCCTTGCGTCACGTGTAACATCCATTCATCCATCCATTTTCTACGGCTTGTCCAAGGTATCGGAATATGGCAATTTTTTAGTTCTACTTTAACTGGAACTTGGTAGTAGCGACATAATTTGGGCAGTACCTATAAAAGTACCAAATTCGGTACATCGCTATCAAAGATGTTATTAGCTCCACCTCAAAGTGTTTACTGGACTGGATGTTTTTTCAGTCACTGTGTCATTTGTTTATTTTTTCATAGCCAAAATGTAAGTGCATATCATGACATGTTATTTCTCACTTTTATAAAGATGATTTTGTAAAATTGTAAAAAGAATTTCAACTGAAAAGTAGGCCTAGAGTATTAAAACAGTAAATCATTTGTAATCTGTTGTCTATTAATGTAATGAAGAAGGCCTTGTAGTAAGGAACAGATGCGCAAATACAAAACCCAAAACCAGTGACGTTGGCACGTCGTGTAATTCGTAAATAAAAACAGAATACAATGATTTGCAAATCCTTTTCAACTTATATTCAATTGAATAGACTGCAAAGACAAGATATTTAATGTTCAAACTGAGAATTTTTTTTTTTTTTGCAAATAATCATTAACTTAGAATTTAATGGCAGCAACACATTGCAAAAAAATTGGCACAGGGGCATTTTTACCACTGTGTTACATGGCCTTTCCTTTTAACAACACTCAGTAAACGTTTGGGAACTGAGGAGACCAATTTTTGAAGCTTTTCAGGTGGAATTATTTCCTATTTTTGCTTGATGTACAGCTTAAGTTGTTCAACAGTCCGGGGTCTGGGTCTCCGTTGTCGTATTTTAGGCTTCATATTGCGCCACACATTTTCAATGGGAGACAGGTTTGGACTACAGGCAGGCCAGTCTAGTACCCGCACTCTTTTACTATGAAGTCACGCTGTTATAACACGGGGCTTGGCATTGTCTTGCTGAAATAAGCAGGGGCGTGTCCATGAGAACGTTACTTGGATGGCAACATATGTTGCTCCAAAACCTGTATGTACCTTTCAGCATTAATGGTGCCTTCACAGATGTGTAAGTTACCCATGCCTTGGGCACTAATACACCCCCATACCATCACAGATGCTGGCTTTTGAACTTTGCGCCTATAACAGTACGGATGGTTCTTTTCCTCTTTGTTCCGGAGGACACGACGTCCCCTGTTTCCAAAAACAAATTGAAATGTGGACTCATCAGACCACAGAACCCTATCCTTGTTTGTGAATGAATGAGCATTTCATGGAAGCTGCTTTTATACCCAGTCATGGCACCCACCTGTTCCCAATTAGATTGTTTCCCTGTGGGTCGTTCCAAATAAGGGTTTGATGAGCATTCCTCAACTTTCTCAATATATATATATATATATATATATATATATATATATATATATATATATATATATATATATATATATATATATTTATATATATATATAATATATATATATATATATATATATATATATATATATATATATATATATATATATATTTATATATATATATAAATATATATATATATATATATATATATATTTATATATATATATAAATATATATATATATATATATATATATATATATATATATATATATATATATATATACAGTATATATATAAATATATATACAGTATATATATTTATATATATAAATATATATATATATATATATATATATATATATATATATATTTACATATATGTTTATATATTTACATATATGTTTATATATTTATATATATATATTTATATTTATATATATATATATGTATATATATAGACTGTATATATATATATATACAGTATATATTTATATTTATATATATATATATATTCGTTGCGCACTAATTGACTGAAAGAGCGCGCACTGTATATATATGATGTCACGTTATCGATGGGAAAATGCATTTTTAGACAATATGATTTGCCTGAGCAGCTAGGAGACACCGTGAGTAACAAGCAGTACAAAATGTATTAGAAAGGACAGATTTAAAAAAAATATATACATATAATAAAAACTATTTAAACTTGGGACTCCCCGCGGGCCGGATTTTAGACACTTGGGGACCCCTGAACTAAGCTATTCAATTGTGCAGATTTAATCTACAAGCTGAGCTCTCTCAGACGCAGTGATCGTTCTATCCTCAGAGGAATATGAGACGGATTTGTTTTTACGATGCATTCAAGGACTGCTGAACAGAGTATCACGCCCCAACGCCCGCCAGAAATAATAAATAATGATAATTTATTTGAGTTGTTACGCACTTCTTATTTAAACAATTCTGTAAGTGCTACAGTACAAATCAATATTTAAAACAATGAAAGCTTAGCCATGAAAACATAAAATACTAAGACTAAAACACTATCAGTGAAGCACAAGAAACACAAAACATGCAAATAGTTGGTTTTCTAACATGTCTATTTATTATAGTTCTTTAAAAAAAATAACTTCATCAAAAGATTTTAGTTTGTGTAAAAGTACTTTTTAAGCCCTTCTGCAATACCGCGATAACAATGATAATCGTGATCATTTTCATCACAATATGAAATGTTCACATCTTTACATACACTCTAACATGAGCCGACAGGTGACTGACGTGTCTTTAGTAAGCTATTCTGTTTGAGGGCTTCACAACCCCGCCGTGAGGACAGCGTTTTGATTTCTTTTTCTTCTTTTTCTGTTCGAAGGCAAGGGCCCTTCAGCACTGCAGTGTGAAAAACCAAAAATCTTCCAATCAGAAAAGTGTTTCAAAGGAACAGTTCATCTCGCATGTGAAGACCTCATCAATTCCGTTTTCTCCTCTACCGTCAGCTTGTTTATGATTTTGCCCGGTTCCTTCCAGTGGCTTGCATGTCTGCGGTCGGCGTGTGCTTTCATATCCTGAGAGGGAGGAGAGGTTCTTCTCCTTTTGTAATGAGAACAGCTTGTTGTTCGAGGCTATTTCTCACTCACTCATTGAAGTATGCGATGCACGTTGTTGAGCACTATGGGACCCCTTTCCTGACCCCCCGTTTTCTACATCAGCAAGACTAGAAGTGCCAGCTTGCTTCCATGCTCCACTGATTAGAAGTCAAATATTAAAGTGCTGTGTTGTGAGCTCAGCCTAATTGATTCCCTCCGCTTGGTGCACACATAATGGCCTGACAGCAGGCGATACCATGCTTTGTCAACAACGGGCATGGCGCCCAGGACGGCGCCCCAGTGAATGCCCCCTGTGAGTGTGCCAGTGTGAGAGGCCGCTTGGCCGACTCCTGTGGTCCAACACATCCAGTCTACAGCTCATTATCTGTGTCATCAGTCACCTTTTTACTGGCAAAGTTTGTGTTTGTGCATCCGACAATATATGACTTTTTCTAACAACTTCTAATCACAGATACAATGGGTTTTCCGATACCCCCAGAATTCTCCCCTTTCCCATCTTCAGTTATCACACCATTACGGAAATAGCTTTAATAGCTTTTAATGACATACGCTTAACAAAGAACTAGGGCTGGGCGATATATCGAATATACTCGATATATCGCGGGTTTGTCTCTGTGCGATATACAAAATGATATATCGTGCACTGCAAAAACTGAAATCTAAGTAAGATTGAATATCTCAAATAAGGGTCATATTTGCTTATTTTCTGTCTGATAAGATAATTATTCTCACTAAGCAGATTTTATGTTAGTGTTTTACTTGTTTTAAGTGTTTTGGTCCTAAATGATCTCAGTAAGATACTACAGCTTGTTGCTGAGATTTTATGACCTATATTGAGTAAAACATGCTTGAAACTAGAATATCAACGGTTGCAAAGCTGTGTCATCAACACTCACAAGTATAAAACTGCTTTTTCAAAGTAAGAATTTCTTATATCAAGCATGAAATAAAAAATCATGACTTTGACACAATTGTGTCTCATAATTAAAACAGTTGACAGCCAAATGGACTTTGCTGTTTTATTTTCAATTAAACAATAGAAAATACGTACTCATATAGTAGTACAGTTGGCACAGTACAGCAAACTGACAGTTCATATTTAAACATTTAACATGTGACATTTCAAACAATTTTGAACAGAAATAGTTCATGCCCATTCAGATAGATTCTTCAAAATTACAATTAAAAAAAATTATATTCCTTGCGCACTAATTGACTGAAAGAGCACACACTTGGCGCGATGATGTCATGTTATCGATGGCAAAATGCAAGAAATGTAATGCCGAGCGCATATCATTATGTCAAGATAATGGCACTAGCATTTACTTAATTTAAGAATATTTTTCAACATATTGAGAAAAAAAGTCTCATATTTGTTTTTTCTATCAAGAAAAGTGCACTTGTTATTAGTGAGAAAATACTTATTTTAAGGTATTTTTGGGTTCATTGAGGTTAGCTAATTTGACTTGTTTTGACAAGCCAAATGTTCTTGTTCTATTGGCAGACAATTTTGCTTAGTTGAAGTAAAATGCCCCCAACTTTTGTATTTTTTTTCTTGTTTTTGAACACTGACTTTTTGCAGTGTGAGTATTCGAGTATACGTTCTCACACAGTTACTTTTAGCTGAGGGCATTACACTTCAGGCTCTTCTCACTCTTTCTTGTCTCTCCTTTTCACAGAGAGATAAAACAAGCGCACCTTGTTACATACGTCACATACATACGTCATACGCTCTCGCCGAGCAGAGAGGTAACGGCATAGGTAATGTTAGCTGTGGCAGGTGGTGCTAGCGGAGCGGTGCGAGTGGTAATACGAGAGAGAGAAAGGTGCGAATCTGGTAACAAAAGGAGGAAGAAGAATTAATTCCCAAGCACAACAGCACGGGGTCCATCGTCTGGCGGTGGTGTGGCTTCAAGCGGAAAGATGTTGAACAGATAACTGTAATATGTAAAGTATGCGGCAAAAGCGTTGCTACAAAAAGTAGCGCACTACTAATTTGTAGCATCGTTTGAAAAGTTACCCGCTAGAGAGTGAAGAGTGCTTGAAACTCTGCATGTCAACATCTCCGGCCGGTGCCACACCCAACATAATGCCGAAGCAACCAGCCTGACGTCTTCCATTTCCACATCAACAAAAAATAGTCAACAACAGAAGGAGATAACGTCCGTAGTAACCTACCACATAGCGAAGGATATACACTATTTGATTTCCTATTATGCAGCTCATTTTTATTTTACAGTTTTTGAAATATCTTGTGTGACATCATGCACAAAAGTGCACTTTATTTGTAGTGGCATACTGTACAAAAAGTGCACTTTAATTTAATGTTGTTTTGATATGTCATCTTAGTGACATCATGCACAAAAGTGCACTAATAGCTTGTTTTAAAATGTCTGACAATCTTGCACTTTCTGTTTTGAAATGACATGAATGTTTGTGCCACTGCTTAATAACTGTTTAATAAATACAGTTTTGGTAAATTGACTTAATTGTGATTTCCCTCTCTGCATGAAAGTTTAAAATGAGAATATATTAATGCAGTATGAACAAGAATGTTTTAATGCAGACACATAGAATCATCATACTGCTGTGATTATATGCATCAAGTGTTCATTCAAGCCTAAGGCAAAATATCGAGATATATATCGTGTATCGTGACTTGGCATTAAAATTTATCGCCCAGTCCTACAAGGAACTATACAAGCTGACGCTATGGAGGTCATCAGTGTCCACTGTTGTTGAAAAATACAGGTAATGAATCCCCGTCCTTCTCTTGTCTGCTTAACCCATGGATTTATAAACCATTTTATGTGCATCTTGAATGGACTTGGCTCCCTATTTATTTTTAATGCCTTTCAGCTTCACACAGTGGAGAATGCAACCAAGGATCCTATGTTATACGGCGTTCATTTAGGGCGGACATTCATCCACGGCGCTTTTCTCATGAATCTGATTGACCTTCTTGCTCGCCGTTATCCCTAGTAAAAGGTTAAAGGTGCCTATTAATCTCCGGAAAGCTTGCTGAGTCCTGCGTGATGGTTAATGTTCCATAGGAGCTGATAGAATGCTGCGATAGAAGGTGCAGGGGGTGGATGTTGTAGAGCTTGTCGACAGGTGCACTAATCACACTATTGCCGAAACAGAACCGCACTGACATTAATTGTGACACGAGGGTGATGAACTCCATCAAGCCTCTGCTGTTTCCTATTTAACGGGGAAAGAGTAGTGGGGGAGAAAGAGAGAGAGAGAGGTAGATAGTGGCTCATGGAGAGGACAAAATCCCCAACATGTTCCTTCCCCACCCGTGCAAATCCACTGAATTTTGTACTTGGAAGGTTTTCACATCTCATGCCGGCGTGACCAATCGGCAGCACAACTGTGGAACTTGGAGCGGCTTCGGCACTAAAGGTCCTCAGAAAAGTAATCACAATGTCCGCTCCCTTGAGAACCCAGCAGGGCTTTTTCATTTCTACCTCCACTTTCCTGCCGTAGATCCATGGGGGTGCAGTCTGACAGGAGGTCACGATTGCAGCCACAGGAGAGGTGACAGGGGGGGCTCCCTTTCTGACAGCAATCTAATAGATGGCTAACGGGTGTCCCAAAGACCTCCCCTGTTGTCTTGTTGTGTGAGCGTGTGCGGGGAAGCGGGTGCACGGCGCAAAGGGACAAAAAGGTGAAGCACAAGATCAGGCTGGCAGACTGGTTTACGCTCTTTTCTCTTTCTGTCCTATTATTTGATATCTATAGTTTTGTTCAGGGCCCTCAATAAGAAAATAATTTTTACTCTATACTCCATCCATCCATCCCTTTTCTACCGCTTGTCCCGTTCGGGGTCGCGTGGGGGGGTGCTGGAGCCTATCTCAGCTGCATTCGGGCGGAAGGCGGAGTACACCCTGGACAAGTCGCCACCTCATCGCAGGGCCAACACAGATAGACAGACAACATTCACACTCACGTTCACACACTAGGGCCAATTTAGTGTTGTCAATCAACCTATCCCCAGGTGCATTTTACTCTATACTAGTGTTGTAACTGAAGATGTCCAATAATGGCTTTTTTGCTGATATCCGATATTCCGATATTGTCCAACTCTAAATTACCGATTCCGATATCAACCGATACCGATATATACAGTCGTGGAATTAACACATTATTATGCCTAATTTTTTTGTGATGCCCCGCTGGATGCATTAAACAATGTAACAAGGTTTTCCAAAATAAATCAACTCAAGTTATGGAAAAAAATGCCAACATGGCACTGCCATATTTATTATTGAAGTCAAAAAGTGCATTATTTTTTTTAACATGCCACAAAACAGCAGCTTGGAATTTGGGACATGCTCTCCCTGAGATAATCCTGATACCCACTACAACTATGGGAAATACTATACTTTGACTTTCACAAAGTGCATTATTTTTTTTATTTTTTTTTAAACATGCCTCAAAACAACAGCTACAAAAACAATGAAGGCACACAGCTTCAGTCCAGAGTATACTAGAGTCATAAAGTAAATGATAACATAGTCCTCCTTTAGTGCAAGACTGCCTGGCATACTGTATAACAGGAAATTATAAACTAGGCTCAATCTGAACAGCCGATATGAGCATCTACATCAAGTATATGATTTGCCTGAGAAGCTGGACAGAACAAAAAAAATTAAACTTTTTGAAACCGATAACGATAATTTCCGGTATTACATTTTAAAGCATTTATCGGCCGATAATATCAGCAGTCTGATATTGTCGGACATCTCTAGTTGTAACGATACCAATATTTTGGTACCGGAACTAAAATTATTTCGGTACTTTTCTAAATAAAGAGGACCTCAAAAAAATGGCATTATTGGCTTTATATTAACAAAACATTTTAGACTACATTAAACATATGTTTCTTATTGCAGTTAAGTCCTTAAATAAAATAGTAAACGTACAAGACAACTTGTCTTTTAGTAGTAAGTAAGCAAACAAAGGCTCCTAATTTAGCTGCTGACATATGCAGTAACATATTGTCATTTATCATTCTATTATTTTGTCAACATTATTAAGGACAAGCCAACTACATTCGTGCAGTTGGCTTTATTTTTCGCCTTTAATATACCTGCTTCATTATCTTTCATCGAATTAGTATTTTTTTCGTGAGTGCGACGGCATTTTACATTTCCTTGGCTACCTTCTTGAAATACATCTGTTTCTTTTTTTCTACCATTGGTGCACTTCAAAATGTTATTTTCTTTTAATTTGTGAAGCAAATAAACAGTCATTACAATTGTTGCTGTTTTTATTGAATGGTATCTTAGACTTAGACTTATACAAACTTTATTGATCCACAAGGGAAATTGTTCCACACAGTAGCTCAAATACAAAGGATGGGACGGGTAAGGATGGAAAGGATAATGCAAGTATAAAGTTCCATTGTAGCAAAATAATATGTAATATCTAGTATATGTAATATGTAGTATCTGCTTCTGGGTTATATCCTGCGTGTTGAGACTGGCGCATGCACGATACGAAGGGTCCTCTCCGGCGGTCAAGAGATCTGGTTTTCTATCGCATAATCCAGGTGTGTTAGTCCGACTTTCTAAAAAAACGAACACGATCGGATTAAGGTGTTTTCATGGGTTGTAGGAGGCTTATTTAGAGACAAACTTTGATTGATTGATTTAAACTTTTATTAGTAGAATGCACAATACAGTACATATTCCGTACAATTGACCACTAAATGGTAACACCCGAATACGTTTTTCAACTTCTTTAAGTCGGGGTCCACGTTAATCAATTCATGGTACAAATATATACTATCAGCATAATACAGTCATCACACAAGTTAATCATCAGAGTATATACATTGAATTATTTACATTATTTACAATCCGGGGGTTGGGATGTGGAGGGGGTTGGGGCGGGGGGGTTAGGTTTGGTTGCTATCAGCACTTCAGTCATCAACAATTATATCATCTGAGAAATGGACATTGTAACAGTGTAGGTCTGACTTCGTAGGATATGTACAGCGAGCAGGGAACATAGTGAGCTCAGAAAGCATAAAAACAAGTATATACATTTGATTATTTACAATCCGGGGAGGTGGGATGTGGTGGAGGGAGGGGGTTAGGCTAGGGTTGTAGTTGACTGGAGGTGTTCTTTTAGTGCGGTTTTGAAGAAGGGTAGAGATGCACTTTCTTTTACACCTGTTGGGAGTGAATTCCATATTGATGTGGCATTGAAGGAGAATGAGTTAAGACCTTTGTTAGATCGGAATCTGGGTTTAATCCAGGTGTGTTTCTAAAAAACCAACACGATCGGATTAAGGTGTTTTCATGGGTTGTAGGAGGCTTATTTAGAGACAAACTATTTGAGAAATCGGGACTAATTTAGTGCATGGACACGTACTGACTGTCTTTGTGTTTCTACTTTCATCCTGGCATGTGTGCGCGTGCATGCGTGATTTAGATCAGAGGACAGTCCGCTGTTTGGAAACAGCCAATAAGAACTATTCACTGTAAAGGGATAACGAACGACAACCGCCCGATCAATCTGAGTGCTCATTAAAAGGCTGCCAAGGCCTTTGCAACCCAATACAACATCAATGCTGTAGCTCCGCAGGGGCCTTCAGAGCTGTTTGGCAAGCTGCTGGCAGCCTCACTGTCATTGCGGGTCGGGCAACATGCCAAGGACCCCCTTTGAGGGCCACCTAGACTACCCCCATGGTCCCCAAACACAGGTCCGAACAGACAGATGGGTCGTTTGGGCAACTGGATGGAGAAAGGAGAAATGGATACTGGCCTGTAGAGGAGGAGACAGCCTCCTGCCTTCTACCAGGATAATGTATGCTGTGTGATTTGACTATAGTTACACACAGCTTTTATCTGAGGCCTTTTGGTGTCATTCCAAGGCCCATCACAAACAATCCCACTGAGCTTCCAAGGTGCTGCACAATAATAATAAAACAAGAACCGCCTCGTGTTGTGAGACATCCTCCAAAATCCCTGCTGGGAAACCCACATTGACTGAATCACTCTCTGTGGTATTTTTAAGCAAATCACATGGAGGAAATTTAAGTAGCCTTGCAGAGAAAGCCTCTCTAAATCGAGTCATTGTGCCTAGGTCTCCCCTCTGTGCTCCAATCCTAACCCCTTATGTGCTTCCAATAAGGGAGGGAGAGATCAGTGTGTGCGTGTCTAAAACACCAATAATCCCATGACAAAAGGTCCCGCGGAAAGCTAGCTAGCCAAACTGGGGAGGGGTTAGAACGGCAAATGGGTAGAGCGCAAAAAAAAGGAAAGGAATGGCGGTTGCCCTCCAACCCCCAATGGTATGCGGAGAAGACACTCACACTGCCTTCAGACCCCCCGTAAAATGGTAAAACTCTTAGGGCCTCCTCTTCTCCACAAACCACGTCAAACCCAGATTCCGATCTAACAAAGGTCTTAACTCATTCTCCTTCTATGCCACATCAATATGGAATGCACTCCCAACAGGTGTAAAAGAAAGTGCATCTCTACCCTCCTTCAAAACCGCACTAAAAGAACACCTCCAGGCAACTACAACCCTAGACTAACACCCTCCCCCCACCACATCCCACCTCCCCGGATTGTAATTAATCAAATGTAAATAATCAAATGTATATACTTGTTCTTATGCTTTCTGAGCTCACTATGTTCACTGCTCGCTGTACATATCCTACCAAGTCAGACCTACACTGTTTCAATGTCCATTTCTCAGAAGATATTATTGTTGATGACTGAAGTGCTGATATCAACCAAACCTAACCCTTCCGCCCCAACCCCCTCCACATCTCACCCCCCGGATTGTAAATAATTCAATGTATATACTCTGATGATTAACTTGAGTGATGACTGTATTATGCTGATAGTATATATTTGTACCATGAATTGATTAACGTGGACCCCGACTTAAACAAGTTGAAAAACTTATTCGGGTGTTACCATTTAGTGGTCAATTGTACGGAATATGTACTGTACTGTGCAATCTATTAATAAAAGTCTCAATCAATCAATCAATTCTAAAGGTTTGCGTGTACTAAAACACACGCAAACTTGATAGTGCACACAAAGCTGATCTATTAAACTTATGATGATAGCATCTCTTAAATGAGCAAAACCGAAAGCGCAATCCATTTAGCGTGTCTGTCTTTATGTATATGCAGCATATATGCTGATTAACAGAGCGTCCACGGTAGGAGAGGCAACTTTAATCATTTAGCTCTCGCAATGTGATTTATCAAGACTGAAACTGTTTTGTGGCCGCTGTTTTGCTTCTACAAAACCCAAAACCAGTGAAGTTGGCACAGTGAGTAAATCATAAATTGTAACAGAATACAATGATTTGCAAATCCTTTTCAACTTATATTCAGTTGAATAGACGGCAAAGACAATATATTTAACGTTCGAACTGAGAAACTTAATTTGTTTTTGCAAATTATTAACTTAGAATTTAATGGCAGCAACACATTGCAAAAAAGTTGTCACAGGGGCATCTTTACCACTGTGTTGCATGGCCTTTCCTTTTAACGAAACTCAGTAAATGTTTAGGAACTGAGGAGACCAATTTTTGAGACTTTTCAGGTGGAATTCTTTCCCATTCTTGCTTGATGTACAGTTTAAGTTGTTCAACAGTCCGGGGTCTTCGTTGTCATATTTTACGCTTCATAATGCGCCACACATTTTCAATGGGAGACAGGTTTGGACTACAGGCAGGCCAGTCTAGTATCCGCACTCTTTTACTATGAAGCCACGCTGTTGTAACACATGCAGAATGTGGCTTGGCATTGTCTTGCTGAAATAAGCAGGGGCGTCCATGAGAAAGACGTTGCTTGGATGGCAACATACAGTATGTTGCTCCAAAACCTGTATGTACCTTTCAGCAGTAATGGTGCCTTCACAGATGTGTAAGTTACCCATGCCTTGGGCACTAATACACCCCCATACCATCTCAGATGCTGGCTTTTGAACTTTGCGCCTATAACAGTCCGGATGGTTCTTTTCGTCTTTGGTCCGGAGGACACAACGTCCAGTTTCCAAAGACAATTTGAAATGTGGACTCGTCAGACCACAGAACACTTTTCTACTTTTCATCTCAGATGAGCTCGGGCCCAGCGAAGCCGGCGGCGTTTCTGGGTGTTGTTGATAAATGGCTTTCGCTTTGCATAGTAGAGTTTTAACTTGCACTTACAGATGTAGCGACAAACTGTAGTTACTTACAGTGGTTATCTGAAGTGTTCCTGACCCCATGTGGTGATATCCTTTACACACTAATGTCGGTTTTTGATGCAGTACCGCCTGAGGGATCGGAGGTCACGGATGTTGGTTTTTGTATATTTAGCACGTTTGGAATGTACGTGCAAACTGACAGTCACATACAAATGGCTGTGAGAAATAGCTAATGGTGATGCAATGACAGACAATGGGGAAAGAGTACTTCATCCCTGTTTATGTCAACATATTTGGACCGTCAGAAATAAAAACATTAGACATATGATTTACTCAGGGATCATTTTATTGGCTGATGGATTATTCGGGGCTGATTGGAGCCAGCAGACACCAAAATGAAATGAGAATATATTATTATTATATAACTTTGTCTAGTGGTACTTGGACGTAAGAGTGCCCCAATTTGAGTGTTTTGAGAGCTGTCCCAAAGCTATTTTTATGCTCTAAGCTGCAAGCAATAATTTGAGTTACCAGCATCCCCGCCAATAGATGTCATTGCAAAGATCCGCCCAAAATATCTTGTCTAACTCGCTAGCAATAGCTTATAGCCAGACTTGGCGACACAGTTGGAGCATATTACAGCCAGTCTGCACCATACTGAAGCATGAGAAACTGAAAGAGTCTAACGCCAGCCAAGAATGTTAAAATAATACCTAAACGGCGGACATTGAAATATGGAGAAGCTGCTGATTGTGTGTTTGATTGAAAAGCAGCTGGAAGGAGATACTGTCGAAGTCTACTCTCCAAAGGTACATTATCATAACATTACTTCATAAAACTATTGTAGTTGTTTGGAGTACATTATATTGTATTGTTTTTCATACAATATTTCTAATCAACAAGCTTGTTTTTCTTAAAAAGGTCTGATACATGTCAATCAGAGATGTCCGATAATGGCTTTTTTGCCAATATTCCGATATTGTCCAACTCTTAATTACCGATTCCGATATCAACCGATACCGATATATACAGTCATGGAATTAACACATTATTATGCCTAATTTTGTTGTGATGCCCCGCTGGATGCATTAAACAATGTAACAAGGTTTTTCAAAATAAATCAACTCAAGTTATGGAAAAAAATGCCAACATGGCACTGCCATATTTATTATTGAAGTCACAAAGTGTCATGTCTGTGTTGATCATGTTTTTGTTTTGCTTGGTTTTTGGACACTTTTTAGTTCTTGTCTTCACTCCCTTGCTTTGTCACCATAGTAACCATTAGTTTCACCTGGTTCACATCCTCATGTCACGCACCTGTCTCACGTTTTCACTAATCATGTCACTAGTATTTAAGGCCATTGTTGCCAGGCAGTCGGCCTGGCGACATCACTCTTGACACACTCTTTACACACCATTACGATCCATGCCCTTTTCTTGTCAAAGTAAGTTTTTTGTTTATTAATGCTACAGTCAGTGTTTTTGTTTCATTGATCATAGTTTCTGCCATTGTGCAAGTTTTGTGTTTATTGCCAAGTTTGTTATCTCCGCTGTGAGCGCCTTTTGTTTGTACTTTTTTTGAGTTAGAATTAAAAATGTATTTAAATTCACGTCTTGCACACGCCAATTTTCCATTGCCTTCTGGGAGAACAAACCACGCCATAGACCCAGTCCTGACAACAAAGTGCTTTTTTTTTTTTTTACATGCCTCAAAACAGCAGCTTGGAATTTGGGACATGCTCTCCCTGAGAGAGCATGAGGAGGTTGAGGTGGGCGGGGTTGGGGGGGGGGGGGTTATATTGTAGCGTCCCGGAAGAGTTAGTGCTGCAAGGGGTTCTGGGTATTTGTTCTGTTGTGTTTATGTTGTGTTACGGTGCGGATGTTCTCCCGAAATGTGTTTGTCATTCTTGTTTGGTGTGGGTTCACAGTGTGGCGCATATTTGTAACAGTGTTAAAGTTGTTTATACGGTCACCCTCAGTGTGACCTGTATGGCTGTTGACCAAGTATACTTGCATTCACTTGTGTGTGTGAAAAGCCGCAGATATTATGTGATTGGGCCGGCACGCAAAGGCAGTGCCTTTAAGGTTTATTGGCGCTCTGTACTTCTCCCTACGTCCGTGTACCACTCCGTACAGCGGCGTTTTAAAAAGTCATAAATTTTACTTTTTGAAACCAATACCGATAATTTCCGATATTACATTTTACAGCATTTATCGGCCGATAATATCGGCAGTCCGATATTATCGGACATCTCTAATTACGATATATCCTATGAAAAAACTTCTTGCAACATGCTTTTTTTTTTTTTATCACAACTTCGGCACCTTTTGCGTAGTAAAAACAGGTTTTATTGTCTTCTATCTGGTCCAAAAAAGGTGGCACAGATTATATTTGTGTGCTGCATCATGTTTAACACTTACTAAAACACCACATGCTGGTGCAGTAAATGTCTCCATGGTGATAGTACACACAAAAACTTCATTGAAATAGGGAGGGCCGCACCACTTATGCACTTAGTTTGCACAGGCTTTTTTAGCCCTTATTTGGGATCTTAGTAGATCAGGCCCATAGTGATGGCCTTTAAGAGTTCACACCCGTTTTTTTAGTCAAAAGAATGAGTTCACATAGTCTCGCCAGCACGGTGATGATTTCCTTCGTGAATAATTCAGCAGGATGGGGACTGTCGAACGAACGGATGCAATCATTGCTCAGCCGAGAACATTAGCAAAAGTCCCCACTGCAGGTGCTAATTAAATTATCGCGATGATAAATAAAACACATCAAAGGATGATGCCAGAATATCACTGTAGTTACATTACGGGCCTGGACGATATTGGCCCAAAAAAAAAGAATTACCAATAGTATTCATTTTTATGAATGAAATGAGTTTATTTCGGTCATATAATCAACCATTTTGTGTGATCAATTTAACAGTACAGATTATACATATTTAACAATCATACTCATTTACACACAAAAAGAAAAAGAATGACCGAAAAGAAATAGGCTGAAGCCAAGGTTTATATTTGCCTATCCTGTACATTCACTGAAAGTAAGATTGCCTGGAACATCAATGTTCAAAAAATCAATGGGATGAAAGTAATTGTTACTATATTTTATAATTTTCTATTATTTCACCTTTCAAGGATTTCGTCAACCTTAACAAAGAACTACATGTCTTCAGCTCATCACTGAGCTTGTTCCACCGTTTAACTCCTAAAACTGCAATACATTTGTATTTTATATTCGTTCTTACTTTACATATTTCAAAAATCAATATCCCCCGTAAATTATAGTTTTCTCCTCTTAATTTAAATAACCTAAGAATACAAGCTGGAATGCTGTTGTTCTTTACTCCAAACATAATTTCCATTGTTTTTAAAAACACAATATCTGAAAATGTTAACACATTAGAACTTATAAATAATGGATTGGTAGGTTCATAGTAGCACGCTTTGTGTATTATTCTAATTACCCTTTGTCAGAATAATTGTATCTAAGTTACCACAAAACTTTGTGTTGCCATGAGTTCCCGGCAAGCAGACAAAAGCTGTCTTTGATCCTACCAAGCAAAAGGCTTGTAAAACTCCACTGTGCAGGATGGGAGGCGACATGAAGGTGGGTTTCTTTGATGTATTGTAATCCATAGGAAGATTTTGTCTTGACCCGAGATCTACAAAGCGGAGAGGAGTCATGGCCTGACCTCCCTCGAGGCACCTTTACTTTGAACTGTTTTACGACCTTTTCTTTGAACTGTTTTTTAACCAAAGGCGATGGCTGTTTACGACCCCCCTCCCTTAGAAACAGCTGTTGCCATGTAATCAGAGAAAGTTCAAATAAAAGAGGAGGCGTACAATCTTTCGTCAGAGCGTGGAACGACACTGTACAATAATAATAATAACAATGGATTCGATTTTATATCGCACTTTTCTATTATTAGATACTCAACGCGCTCACAGAGAAGTGGGAACCCATCAGTGATTCACACCTGGTGGTGGTAAGCTACATTTGTAGTCACAGCTGCCCTGGGGTAGACTGACGGAAGCGAGGCCAGTTTGCGCCTACGGCCCCTCCGACCACCACCTATTATTCATTCATCATTCATTCACCAGTGTGAGCGGCACCGGGGGCAAGGGTGAAGTGTCCTGCCCAAGGACACAACGGCAACGATTTGGATGTCAAGAAGCGGGGAGCGAACCTGCAACCCTCAGGTTTCTGACACGGCCGCTCTACCCACTACGCCATACCGCCCTGCCTTTTCTTTGAACTGTTTTATGACCTTTTCTTTGAACTGTTTTGTAACCAAAGGCGATGGCTATTTACGACCCCCCTCCATTAGAAACAGCTGTTGCCATGTAATCAGGGAAAGTCCAAATAAAAGAGGAGCGTACAATCTTTCGTCAAGGGTACAGTGTCTACGCGTTTCTCCTCAATTGAGCTAAATTGAATTCTGTCTCTGTTTAATTCCTTGCTTCTTGTCTTGTTTAATAGATGTCATCAGTGTTTGAACCTGACACCCTTTTTTCAAGTTTAATTATTGGTTCTATGTTTGTTTTATAAACATTTCCCCAAATTTCAACACAATATGTTAAATATGGAAAAATAAAAGAATAATAGAACATACTGTATGCAGACATTTATTATTCAACATGTGTTTTACTTTATAAAGAATAGCAATGGATTTGGATATATCAAGCTTTTTTGTTGTTTTTTGACAAATCATAACATGTCTAATTGCTCATTAGTGCTTCTGCAGTGCAAAATCCTGCAGAAGTTCGTTGACTTTGTGAATTCCTTGTATTAGGCGAACAATGAGCCCCCGACTGAGTTGTGTGTAATCCATTTAGCCGAGATGTGATTCACTGTAGGAGGGCTTTGCTGAGTTGTAAGCACGTGCTAATAAGAAACAGCCATCACTCAGTAGGCTGTCCTGTCCACCAACTAGCTCACTTGTTTCAGCTGTCAACCCCTGTCTCAAAGGAGCGGGGCCGCTGGGCCGCTCCGTCAAAGGTACCACAAACGGCTCCTTATCTAAACCACAATAGGACAGGAAATGGATGGACGTGTGCAGACTGCAAAGCAGGCCAATATCCTAACGTGGAAAAAAAAAAACATTCTGATGAGAAAACGGTTACCTATTTACAAAAACGCCATTGACAAGTTCTCTTTTTTCCCCCCTCCTAAATCCGTAGAGAGGTGGCGGTTGAGGAGCGGGGGGATGGTGGGTGGAGGTGGGGTCCCCCAAGTCAGGGACAATCGGAGCTCTGTTTGTGTTTTCTCTTACACCTCTTTGGGCTCTCTTGGAGCGCACCACTGGGTTGCACAGGAGGAGGGGGTAAATGTCGCGACCTTGCCGGGGACCTTTGCCTGAGACCACCGCGTTAGCACGACATGCCACTTGGTTGCCGCTGGAGACAGCGGAACAGCCGAGCAGACAAGTGTGAACGCCAAAAAGCAGTGTGGTCCGATGTAAATTGGGTACGGAGTGATGAAAAACATAGTCATATGGAACTCTGCTCTAAACTAGCATTATTATAAGCAACATCTATATCAGGGATGCTCAAACTACGGCCCGTGGGCCAAATGCGGCCCGCCGACGTTTTTATTTTGGCCCACCAGACGTCATGAGTTTAATAAGGAAATGATTTACCCACAGTGAGGCTTCATTCATTTTAATAGTCTGACAACTTTGATTCGGCTATTATGTCGCCAGCTAGTGGATAGCGTAAGAAAATCTGCTCGATAACCTTTAATTATGCACTGAACTTAAGTATGCGCATCATGTAATTATATGACCCAATGCAAACAAGCTTCCCTAGTCATGGTGCCAAAAAAATAAAATAAATCCAGCCAACACAAAATTTAAAGAGACATTGTCACACATAACACGACTTGCTCACCGAACTTTGTGGACATTATAAAAAAACGTCCATGCACCGTAAAAAAATAAAATAAAAATTACACCCATTTGAATCCATTACAAAGCATGATGGGAAGAATGCAAAACACTCTCCACACTTATCTATGTTTTGCGCATTTAGCTGCCTAATATTTGTGATTGATTACAAAACTTTAAGGAGGTTGTCATGGAAGGAAACAAGGTAGAAGTCGAACTTTCACATACTCGTAATATACAATTATATTCATTATTAATTATATATCCATGATGTTAATGTATGTTTTATATATGTGTGTATATATATATATATATATATATATATATATATATATATATATATATATATATATATATATATATATATATACAGTACAGGTCAAAGGTTTGGACACACCTTCTCATTTCAATGCGTTTTCTTTATTTTCATGACTATTTACATTGTAGATTGTCACTGAAGGCATCAAAACTATGACACCTGTGAAGTGAAAACCCTTTCAGGTGACTACCTCTTGAAGAGAGAATGCCAAGAGTGTGCAAAACAGTAATCAGAGCAAAGGGTGGATATTTTGAATTTTTTTTAATGTAAAACATGTTTTCAGTTATTTCAACTTTTTTGTACATGTGTTTATTCATAGTTGTGATGCCTTCAGTGACAATCTACAATGTAAATAGTCATGAAAATAAAGAAAATCCAAACTTTTGGCCTGTACTGTGTGTGTGTGTGTGTGTGTGTGTGTGTGTGTGTGTGTGTGTGTGTGTGTGTGTGTGTGTGTGTGTGTGTGTGTGTGTGTGTGTGTGTGTGTGTGTGTGTGTGTGTGTGTGTCTGTGTGTGTGTGTGTGTGTGTGTGTGTGTGTGTGTGTGTGTGTGTGTGTGTGTGTGTGTGTGTGTGTGTGTGTGTGTGTGTGTGTATATATATATATGGTAACACTTTAGTATTGGGAACATATTCACCATTAATTAGTTGCTTATTAACATAGGGTTAGGTTTGGGGTTGGGGTTTGGGTTAGGGAAGACTGAGTTAATGGCTTACTGCTTGTATAATAAGGCCATGCAGAATAAGGCATTAATAAGTACTTAATAATGACTAAGAGCCAATATGTTACTAATTTGCATGTTAACAAGCAACTAATTAATGGTGAATAGGTGTAAAATAAAGTATATAATGCAGTTTGGACACCCCTGATCTCGATAGATACTTTTATTGATCTTAAGGATAATTATACTGGCTGATGTACATTTGCAGGTAAGCTGGAAGATAGGATCTTTAGTAAGACCAAGATGGTGTAAGAAAAAAAAAATAGGTACAGAAATAAAATACTAGGGGTGTCCCGATACAACCTTTTTCACTTTTGATATGATACTGATGTTCCAACCTTGAGTATTGGTTAATACAGATATCAATCCAATACAATATCAGCACAAATCATACATACTTGTGTCATTTATTTTGTAGTCAGGGTTTCTGCAGGTTTCAACAAGTCAAATTTAGGTGTCAAAGTAGCGCATGTCAGATGATGGCGTGACCCCAGGATGCAGAGACATAAAGGCAGGTGAAAGAATGAAATTATTATTATATATTTTTATATTATTATTATTATTATTATATAGGGAGCAAAAGCGGCCGAAACAAAAGGCTAGTGCGAGGTACGTAGCGGCAGCACAGTAACTCACGCACACTGACAAAAAAGCAATAATGCAGTGCTGGCAAGGAGCACCCCAGGATGCAGAGACATAAAGGCAGGTGAAAGAATGACATTATTATTATATATTATTATATTATTATTATTATTATTATTATTATATAGGGAGCAAAAGCGGCCGAAACAAAAGGCTAGTGCGAGGTACGTAGCGGCAGCACAGTAACTCACGCACACTGACAAAAAAGCAATAATGCAGTGCTGGCAAGGAGCAAGAAGTAAACCGAGATAGATTTGATTAGAAATAGAAAACGGGTGCGCTGGCAGGAAAACAAAGAGTTCAACAAGGAAGTAGAACCAAAACAAAGACCACCAAGACCGGAAATTATCCTGAACACAGAAAAATAACTAACAAAGTCCAAACTGTCATGTGGGATCGTGACAATAATTCATTTTTTAAAAAGAACACAATTTACAACACAATGGAAAAATGTTTCGGGTAATTTTCGGTGTTGCTAAAACCTAGATGGTAAAAAAGGTGTGGAGATACAAAGAACCAAACTGTTTGAGAAATCACACTAATTTAGTAGTCACGTAGTCACTTATTGCAGTTCTACTAAAAGCGCTTTAGTTTCTTCTTTCATTTCTTGCAATATTCGCTTCAGTATTGCCTCATCCGGGTTGGCATCGCTCATCCTTTGCCTGAGGTGTTGATATCCCGTCTGAATTCATCCTGGAGGTTTAATTAAGCATCTATCTATCTTTGTTCGATAACCCAAAAGAAAGAAAGAACTCCCAGGGCAGTGAAAACCGGTGAACGAGGTGGCCAGAGATTTGGGGCATCATCTTTTTGATTTAACAAAACCTATTTCATCAATAGGCTACGTGAACCACTCAGAACATATAGAACAAATCTATATCTCATTAATTGCTTCTCTCATACATAATTTATATTTTAAGAAAACTATTTAGTTACAATAAAAACGGTATAGTTTGTGCAGGATGATCACAATCTTTTCAGCCCCAAAAGAAAATACTTTCATCATATTCTGCACATTGAAGGATAATTAGTCTCTTGCTCTTGATTTTTGTCAGAATCTGTTACACAGCATTAGTGTGTGTGTGTGTGTGTGTGTGTGTGTGTGTGTGTGTGTGTGTGTGTGTGTGTGTGTGTGTGTGTGCGTGTGCGTGTGCGTGTGTGTGTGTGTGTTTGTGTGTGTGTTTTCTTGTATTGAAACCCTTCTTGAGACATCAACAGGGAAAAGTATCTTCCATATGAGGACCGGTGAACGAGTCAGGACCCAAATCATGGTCCCAATACGGAAAACCATTGCATGTAATAGAGAATGTCTCATTTACACCCCTGGTGGTGAAATCTATCAAAATGAGGGTGGTCCCAAAAAGGAGGGATTTTTCAAGTTGACTTTGTGTCTGTTTTAAAAGTGCTCCCCCTCTGGTCAACTTGTAACAACAAGTGTGTGTGTAAGAAATTGAAATGCCCAAAATGTATTTAAAAAAATGTAATAAATATGTATATAAAGACATACTGTAATAACTTGAAGTTAATAATGAGGATTAAAGACCAATTACAAATAAAAAATAAAAAAAATTAACTAAAAGCAGTCTTTTTCTCACAATGTGTCGACTTCTTTCTTATAAAATTGGGAACAATTTCTCATATTCTTTCTGGTTCTGTAATATTACTATATTTTCCCGTAAAATTATTACTTTTTTATTTAAAATCATTACTTTTGAATGCAAAATGGTGACATTTGTCATAAAATTCAGATTTGTATCACAATATTGAACATTTTTTTGTTGTTCTTGTAAAATAGTGAAATTTTTTGAGTAAAATTATGACTTTTGTCATAATTTTGCCAAGTAAAAGTCTGATTATTATTATAATATTGCCAACATTTTAAAGTTTTCTTATAAAATTGTGACTTTTGTCAAGTAAAATTACAACTCCTTTCATAAAATTGCAAAAATGTTAAGCTTTTCTTGTAAAATCGTGACAGTTATTGAGTAAAATTCCAACTTTTATCATAATATTGCACAAATGTTTAGTATTTCTTGTAACCTTTTGACTTGCGTTGAGTAAAATTACAACTTATTATAATACTGCCAAAATTCTAAGTTTCTCTTGTGAAATTGTGACCCTTTTCTTGTGAAATTCCAACACATTTTTCACAACAAGCTTTTTTATATTTGCATAATATGTATATATTATTAATGTTGTAAATACAAATCTTTATATATCTAGAAAGAGTGGTCCTAAAGAGGTAGGCATTTTTCGGAGGTCTCAAGAAGTTGACAAATACAAGAATGTGTGTGTGTGTGTGTGTGTGTGCGCGCGCATGTGTTCTTGTTTTTGTACCCTTCTTGAGACATCAACAAATGATAAATGGGTTATACTTGTATAGCGCTTTTCTACCTTCAAGGTACTCAAAGCGCTTTGACAGTATTTCCACATTTACCCATTCACACACACATTCACACACTGATGGCGGGAGCTGCCATGCAAGGCGCTAACCAGCAGCCATCAGGAGCAAGGGTGAAGTGTCTTGCCCAAGGACACAACGGACGTGACTAGGAAGGTAGAAGGTGGGAATTGAACCCCAGTAACCAGCAACACTCCGATTGCTGGCACAGCCACTCTACCAACTTCGCCAACAAGGAAAAGTATCTTCCATGTGAGGACCGGTGAACAAGTTAGGACATAAATCATGGTCCCAATACGGAAAACCATTGCATCTAATAGAGAATGTCTCATTTGCACCCCTGGTGGTGAAATCTATCAAAATGAGGGTGGTCCCCAAAAGGAGGGATTTTTCAAGTTGGCTGTGTGTCTGTTTTAAAAGTGCTCCCCCCAGTTGTTGGGGTAGCGACCTTGTGTGTCAGCATGTCTGTGATCTTCTTTTAATTATTTTCTTTTTTTTAAATAGATTTAATTATTTATTTATTCTAATTTTTTAATATATTTTATTAATATTATTATCATTATTATTATGTATTTATTTATTTTATTTATTTATTTTCCCCTACTTCAGGGGGGGGGGGACTCGGCGGGGCGGTTGCTGGTTGTTCCATCTCCATCGTTGGGGTCCCTGCGGGTGGGGTGGGTGGTTCCCGTGGCCCCGTGCTGGGTGGTCCTGTGGCGGCCGGTTTGGGTGGGGTGGCCGTGGGCTGGCCTCGCCGCGCTCTCCGGGGGGGGCTCGTGGGGGGCCCGGTTGCGGGGGGTCTCCTGGCACCTCGGGCGGGGCGTCCCGCCTTTCTGTCCGTGTGGGGTGTGGTCTCTCGCTGGCTTGGGGTCTGGCTGCCCCCTGCTTTTCTCGTGCCTTGTCCTCTGCCGGGTGCGTCTGTCTGCGGCCTGCTGCTGGCCCTTGTGGGCGGCGCGGTGGGCCAGGCTCTGGGGTTCCTGTCGCTGTCCGGCTTGGCTGCGTGGGGGCGGTGGTCCCTGGTTCCCTGGGCACCACACCTACTGTTTGTGGGATGGGCTCTCGGGGAGGCTGGGGCCGTACTCTGGCTCCCGCACACACTGGGAGTCAAATGTATTGTACATGCAAATTCACATATACTCACATACACACATACATAGGTACCTACGCTCCCACATACATATACAAATACAGTACATATTTACACACTCAAAGTTCGTACATCCACACGCACGCTCATTATACAAACATACTGTATACACATACTGTACATATACATTCACTGTAAAAACATACATATACACATACTGTACATATACACTCACTTTACAAACACACACACTGTACATATACATTCACTGTACAAACACACACATACATATACTGTACATATACATTCACTGTACAAACACACATATACACATACTGTACATATACATTCACTGTACAAACACACATATACACATACTGTACATATACATTCACTGTACAAACACAGATACTGTATACACATACTGTACATATACATTCACTGTACAAACACACACGTACACATTCTATACATATACATTCACTGTACAAACACACATATACACATACTGTACATATACATTCACTGTACAAGCACACATATACACGTACTGTACATATACAAGTACATATGCACACATACGCTCATGCACATAATCACGTTTCATCAAACATATATTAACGTTGTTGCCCTAGGGTAAACTGGGTATAACATATGGCACACTGACAAAGCTTAACCTATTGTTACTATAACAATCAACAAGGTTAATGTAGGTTGCTTCTCTTTCTTCCCCTCCATTTTTCTGCATTTTTTTCGTATCTCAAGTTATCATTACGTATATGTATTGTTGCATTTGAACAATTGTATTGTTGATAATAAAGGTAAAGTATTGGTATTGTTTATTATCAATAGCACTATTTCTATTGGTATTCATATTGCTCCATTTTTAGTGTAATAATGCTCATTGTCATTTCTTTATTATTTTTTACTTTCGCTAACTGCTTATTTGCTATTACTTTTACCATCATATTTGTACATGTCGTATTTGCTGATGTTGCTCTGTTGTTGTTGTTGTTGTTGTGTTTGCTGTTGGTGTTTTTGTCTCTCTGTCTAATCCCCCTCTTGTCCCCACAATTCCCCCCTCTGTCTTCCTTTTTTTCTCTTTCTATCCCCTCCTGCTCCGGCCCGGCTGCACCAAATGATAATATAAATACATTTAATAAAGTCAAATACAAATAAGGCAACAAGAGAAGTATCCTACACTTCTCTTTTGTAAAGTAAATCTGAACAGCCGATATGGGCATCTACATCTACTGTATGATTTGCCTGAGAAGCTGGGCAGGACATCCATCCATCCATCCATACATCTTCTTCCGCTTATCCGAGATCGGGTCGCGGGGGCAGCAGCCTAAGCAGGGAAACCCAGACTTCCCTCTCCCCAGCCACTTCGTCCAGCTCTTCCCGGGGGATCCCGAGGCGTTCCCAGGCCAGCCGGGAGACATAGTCTTCCCAACGTGTCCTGGGTCTTCCCCGTGGCCTCCTAGGGAGGTGTTCGGGTGGCATCCTGACCAGATGCCCGAACCACCTCAACTGGCTCCTCTCGATGTGGAGGAGCAGCGGCTTTACTTTGAGCTCCCCCCGGATGGCAGAGCTTCTCACCCTATCTCTAAGGGAGAGCCCCGCCACCCGGCGGAGGAAACTCATTTCGGCCGCTTGTACCCGTGATCTTGTCCTTTCGGTCATAACCCAAAGCTCATGACCATAGGTGAGGATGGGAACGTAGATTGACCGGTAAAGTGAGAGCTTTGCCTTCCGGCTCAGCTCCTTCTTCACCACAACGGATCGATACAGCGTCCTCATTACTGAAGACGCCGCACCGATCCGCCTGTCGATCTAACGATCCACTCTTCCCTCACTCGTGAACAAGACTCCAAGGTACTTGAACTCCTCCACTTGGGGAAGGGTCTCCTCCGCAACCCGGAGATGGCACTCCACCCTTTTCCGGGCGAGAACCATGGACTCGAACTTGGAGGTGCTGATTCTCATCCCAGTCGCTTCACACTCAGCTGCGAACCGATCCAGCGAGAGCTGAAGATACCGGCCAGATGAAGCCATCAGGACCACATCATCTGCAAAAAGCAGAGACCTAATCCTGCAGCCACCAAACCAGATCCCCTCAATGCCTTGACTGCACCTAGAAATTCTGTCCATAAAAGTTATGAACAGAATCGGTGACAAAGGGCAGCCTTGGCGGAGTCCAACCCTCACTGGAAACGTGTCCGACTTACTGCCGGCAATGCGGACCAAACTCTGGCACTGATCATACAGGGAGCGGACCGCCACAATCAGACAGTCCGATACCCCATACTCTCTGAGCACTCCCCACAGGACTTCCCGAGGGACACAGTCGAAGGCCTTCTCCAAGTCCACAAAACACATGTAGACTGGTTGGGCAAACTCCCATGCACCCTCAAGGACTCTGCCGAGAGTATAGAGCTGGTCCACAGTTCCACGACCAGGACGAAAACCACACTGTTCCTCCTGAATCCGAGGTTCAACTATCCGGCGTAGCCTCCTCTCCAGCACACCCGAATAGACCTTACCGGGAAGGCTGAGGAGTGGAATCCCACGATAGTTGGAACACACCCTCAGGTTCCCCTTCTTAAAGAGAGGAACCACCATCCCGGTCTGCCAATCCAGAGGTACCGCCCCCGACGTCCACGCGATGCTGCAGAGTCTTGTCAACCAAGACAGCCCCACAGCATCCAGAGCCTTAAGGAACTCCGGGCGGATCTCATCCATCCCCGGGGCCTTGCCACCGAGGAGCTTTTTAACTACCTCAGCAACCTCAGCCCCAGAAATAGGAGAGCCCACCAGAGATTCCCCAGGCACTGCTTCCTCTTAGGAAGACGTGTTGGTGGGATTGAGGAGGTCTTCGAAGTATTCCCTCCACCGATCCACAACATCCGCAGTCGAGGTCAGCAGAACACCATCCTCACCATACACGGTGTTGATAGTGCACTGCTTCCCCTTCCTGAGGCGGAAGATGGTGGTCCAGAATCGCTTCGAAGCCGTCTGGAAGTCGTTTTCCATGAATCCCCCGAACTCCTCCCATGTCCGAGTTTTTGCCTCCGTGACCGCTGAAGCCGCACACCGCTTGGCCTGTCGGTACCTATCCGCTGCCTCAGGAGTCCTATGAGCCAAAAGAACCCGATAGGACTCCTTCTTCAGCTTGACGGTATCCCTCACCGCCGGTGTCCACCAACGGGTTCTAGGATTACCGCCACGACAGGCACCAACTACCTTGCGGCCACAGCTCCAATCAGCCGCCTCGACAATAGAGGCGCGGAACATGGTCCATTCGGACTCAATGTCCAGCACCTCCCTCGTGACATGTTCAAAGTTCTTCCGGAGGTGGGAATTGAAACTCTCTCTGACAGGAGACTCTGCCAGACGTTCCCAGCAAACCCTCGTTTGGGCCTGCCAGGTCTGTCCGGCATCCTCCCCCACCATCGCAGCCAACTCACCACCAGGTGGTGATCGGTAGAAAGCTCCGCCCCTCTCTTCACCCGAGTGTCCAAAACATGAGGCCGCAAATCCGACGACACAACTACAAAGTCGATCATGGAACTGCGGCCTAGGGTGTCCTGGTGCCAAGTGCACATATGGACACCCTTATGTTTGAACATGGTGTTCGTTATGGACAATCTGTGACGGGCACAAAAGTCCAATAACAACACACCGCTCGGGTTCAGATCCGGGCGGCCATTCTTCCCAATCACGCCTCTCCAGGTTTCACTGTCGCTGCCAACATGAGCGTTGAAGTCCCCCAGTAGAACGAGGGAATCACCCGGGGGAGCACTCTCAAGTACTCCCTCGAGCGAATCCAAAAAGGGTGGGTACTCTGAGCTGCGGTTTGGCGCGTAAGCGCAAACCACAGTCAGGACCCGTTCCCCCACATGAAGGCGGAGGGAAGCTACCCTCTCGTCCACCGGGTTGAACTCCAACATGCAGGCTCTGAGCCGAGGGGCAACAAGAATTGCCACCCCAGCCCGTCGCCTCTCACTGCCGGCAACGCCAGAGTGGAAGAGAGTCCAGCCCCTCTCGAGAGAACTGGTTCCAGAGCCCTTGCTGTGCGTCGAAGTGAGTCCGACTATGTCTAGCCGGAACTTCTCCACCTTGCGCACTAGCTCAGGCTCCTTCCCCCCCAGCGAGGTGACGTTCCACGTCCCAAGAGCTAGCTTCTGTAGCCGAGGATCGGACCGCCAAGTGCCCTGCCTTCGGCCGCCACCCAGCTCACTTCGCACCCGACCTCTATGACCCCTGCTATGGGTGGTGAGCCCATTGGAGGGGGGACCCACCTTGCCTCTTCGGGCTGTGCCCGGCCGGGCCCCATGGGGACAGGCCCGGCCACCAGGCGCTCGCCATCGTGCCCCACCTCCGGGCCTGGCTCCAGAGGGGGGCCCCGGTGACCCGCGTCCGTGGGAGGGAAATCTGGGTTCCTTGTTTTTATCTTTCATTGAGGTCTTCAAGATGGGCAGGACATTATAAAAATTAAAAATATTTTTTAAAAAGTGCTCCCCCTCTGGTCAACATGTAACAAAATTGTGTGTAAGAAATTGAAATGCGCCCCTTTTGCCCAAAATGTATTTAAAAAAATTGAATAAATATGTATATAGAGACATACTGTAATAACTTGAAGTTAATAATGAGAATTAAAGACCAATTACAAACAAAAAATTCAAAAAAAAATTACAATTAACTAAAAGCAGTCTTTTTCTCGCAATGTGTCGACTTCTTTCTTATAAAATTGGGAACATTCTTTCTGTTTCTGTAATATTGCTATATTTTCTCGTAAAATTATTACTTTTTTATTTAAAATTATTACTTTTGAATGCAAAATGGTGACATTTGTCATATAAAATTCAGACTTTAATCACAATACTGCCATTTTTTTTGTTCTTGTAAAATAGTTAATTTTTTGGAGTAAAATTATGACTTTTGTCCTAATTTTGCCAAGTAAAAGTCCGATTATTATTATAATATTGCCAACATTTTAAATTTTTCTTATAAAATTGTGACTTTTGTCAAGTAAAATTGTGACTCTTTTCATAAAATTGCCAAAAAATTCCAACTTTTATCACGATATTGCACAAATGTTCAGTTTTTCTTGTAATGTTTTGACTTGCGTTGAGGAAAATTACGACTTTTATTATAATACTGCCAAAATTCTGAGTTTTTCCTGTGAAATTGTGACCTTTTTCTTGTGAAATTCCAACACATTTTTCACAACAAGCTTTTTTATATTTGCATAATATGTATATATTATTAATGTTGTAAATACAAATCTTTATATATCTAGAAAGGGTGGTCCTAAAGAGGTAGGCATTTTTCAGAGGTCTCAAGAAGGTGACAAATACAAAAATGTGTGCGTGTGTGTGTGTGTTCTTGTATTTCTTGAGATATCAACAGGGAAAAGTATCTTCCATATGAGGACTGGTGAACAAGTCAGGACCAAAAGCATGGTCCCAATACAGAAAACCATTGCATCTAATAGAGAATGTCTCATTTGCACCCCTGGTGGTGAAATCTATCAAAATTAGAGTGGTCCCAAAAAGGAGGGATTTTTCAAATTGACTGTGTGTCGGTTTTAAAAGTGCTCCCGCTCTGGTCAACATGTAACAAGAAGTGTGTGTAAGAAATGGAAATGCACCACCTACGGCCAAAATGTATTTTTTTTTAAATGAATAAATATGTATTTAGAGACATACTGTAATAACTTGAAGTTAATAATGAAGATTTAAAACCAATTACAAAAAAAACAACAACAAAAAACTTTTTTTTACTAATAGGAGTCTTTTTCTCACAATGTGTCGACTTCTTTCTTATAAAATTAGGAACAATTTCTCATATTCTTTCTGTTTCTGTAAGATTGCTTTATTTTCTCGTAAAATTATTACTTTTTTATTTAAAATTTTTACTTTTGAATGCACAATGGTGACATTTGTCATATAAAAACTTTTATCACAATATTGACAATTTTTTTGTTCTTGTAAAATAAGGAATTTTTTTTTAGTAAAATTATGACTTTTGTCCTAATTTTGCCAAGTAAAAGTCCGATTATTATTATAATATTGCCAACATTTTAAATTTTTCTTATAAAATTGTGACTTTTGTCAAGTAAAATTGTGACTCTTTTCATAAAATTGCCAAAAAATTCCAACTTTTATCACAATATTGCACAAATGTTCAGTTTTTCTTGTAACGTTTTGACTTGCGTTGAGGAAAATTACGACTTTTATTATAATACTGCCAAAATTCTGAGTTTTTCCTGTGAAATTGTGACCTTTTTCTTGTGAAATTCCAACACATTTTTCACAACAAGCTTTTTTATATTTGCATAATATGTATATATTATTAATGTTGTAAATACAAATCTTTATATATCTAGAAAGGGTGGTCCTAAAGAGGTAGGCATTTTTCAGAGGTCTCAAGAAGGTGACAAATATAAAAATGTGTGCGTGTGTGTGTGTGTTCTTGTATTTCTTGAGATATCAACAGGGAAAAGTATCTTCCATATGAGGACTGGTGAACAAGTCAGGACCAAAAGCATGGTCCCAATACAGAAAACCATTGCATCTAATAGAGAATGTCTCATTTGCACCCCTGGTGGTGAAATCTATCAAAATTAGAGTGGTCCCAAAAAGGAGGGATTTTTCAAATTGACTGTGTCGGTTTTAAAAGTGCTCCCCCTCTGGTCAACATGTAACAAGAAGTGTGTGTAAGAAATGGAAATGCACCACCTACGGCACAAAATGTATTTTTTTAAAAATGAATAAATATGTATTTAGAGACATACTGTAATATCTTGAAGTTAGTAATGAAGATTTAAAACCAATTACAAAAAAAACAACAACAAAAATTTTTTTTTTACTAATAGGAGTCTTTTTCTCACAATGTGTCGACTTCTTTCTTATAAAATTAGGAACAATTTCTCATATTCTTTCTGTTTCTGTAAGATTGCTTTATTTTCTCGTAAAATTATTACTTTTTTATTTAAAATTTTTACTTTTGAATGCAAAATGGTGACATTTGTCATATAAAAACTTTTATCACAATATTGACAATTTTTTTGTTCTTGTAAAATAAGGAATTTTTTTTTAGTAAAATTATGACTTTTGTCCTAATTTTGCCAAGTAAAAGTCCGATTATTATTATAATATTGCCAACATTTTAAATTTTTCTTATAAAATTGTGACTTTTGTCAAGTAAAATTGTGACTCTTTTCATAAAATTGCCAAAAAATTCCAACTTTTATCACAATATTGCACAAATGTTCAGTTTTTCTTGTAACGTTTTGACTTGCGTTGAGGAAAATTACGACTTTTATTATAATACTGGCAAAATTCTGAGTTTTTCCTGTGAAATTGTGACCGTTTTCTTGTGAAATTCCAACACATTTTTCACAACAAGCTTTTTTATATTTGCATAATATGTATATATTATTAATGTTGTAAATACAAATCTTTATATATCTAGAAAGGGTGGTCCTAAAGAGGTAGGCATTTTTCAGAGGTCTCAAGAAGGTGGCAAATACAAAAATGTGTGCGTGTGTGTGTGTGTTCTTGTATTTCTTGAGATATCAACAGGGAAAAGTATCTTCCATATGAGGACTGGTGAACAAGTCAGGACCAAAAGCATGGTCCCAATACAGAAAACCATTGCATCTAATAGAGAATGTCTCATTTGCACCCCTGGTGGTGAAATCTATCAAAATTAGAGTGGTCCCAAAAAGGAGGGATTTTTCAAATTGACTGTGTGTCGGTTTTAAAAGTGCTCCCCCTCTGGTCAACATGTAACAAGAAGTGTGTGTAAGAAATGGAAATGCACGACCTACGGCCAAAATGTATTTTTTTTTAAATGAATAAATATGTATTTAGAGACATACTGTAATAACTTGAAGTTAATAATGAAGATTTAAAACCAATTACAAAAAAAACAACAACAAAAAACTTTTTTTTACTAATAGGAGACTTTTTCTCACAATGTGTCGACTTCTTTCTTATAAAATTAGGAACAATTTCTCATATTCTTTCTGTTTCTGTAAGATTGCTTTATTTTCTCGTAAAATTATTACTTTTTTATTTAAAATTTTTACTTTTGAATGCAAAATGGTGACATTTGTCATATAAAAACTTTTATCACAATATTGACAATTTTTTTGTTCTTGTAAAATAAGGAATTTTTTTTTAGTAAAATTATGACTTTTGTCCTAATTTTGCCAAGTAAAAGTCCGATTATTATTATAATATTGCCAACATTTTAAATTTTTCTTATAAAATTGTGACTTTTGTCAAGTAAAATTGTGACTCTTTTCATAAAATTGCCAAAAAATTCCAACTTTTATCACAATATTGCACAAATGTTCAGTTTTTCTTGTAACATTTTGACTTGCGTTGAGGAAAATTACGACTTTTATTATAATACTGCCAAAATTCAGAGTTTTTCCTGTGAAATTGTGACCTTTTTCTTGTGAAATTCCAACACATTTTTCACAACAAGCTTTTTTATATTTGCATAATATGTATATATTTTTAATGTTGTAAATATAAATCTTTATATATCTAGAAAGGGGTCCCAAGAAGGTGACAAATACAAAAATGTGTGCGTGTGTGTGTGTGTGTTCTTGTATTTCTTGAGATATCAACAGGGAAAAGTATCTTCCATATGAGGACTGGTGAACAAGTCAGGACCAAAAGCATGGTCCCAATACAGAAAACCATTGCATCTAATAGAGAATGTCTCATTTGCACCCCTGGTGGTGAAATCTATCAAAATTAAAGTGGTCCCAAAAAGGAGGGATTTTTCAAATTGACTGTGTGTCGGTTTTAAAAGTGCTCCCCCTCTGGTCAACATGTAACAAGAAGTGTGTGTAAGAAATGGAAATGCACCACCTACGGCCAAACATTTTTTTTTTTTTTAATGAATAAATATGTATTTAGAGACATACTGTAATAACTTGAAGTTAACAATGAAGATTTAAAACCAATTACAAAAAAAACAACAAAAAACTTTTTTTTACTAATAGCAGTCTTTTTCTCACAATGTGTCGACTTCTTTCTTATAAAATTAGGAACAATTTCTCATATTCTTTCTGTTTCTGTAAGATTGCTTTATTTTCTCGTAAAATTATTACTTTTTTATTTAAAATTTTTACTTTTGAATGCAAAATGGTGACATTTGTCATATAAAAACTTTTATCACAATATTGACAATTTTTTTGTTCTTGTAAAATAAATAATTTTTTTTTAGTAAAATTATGACTTTTGTCATAATTTTGCCAAGTAAAAGTTTGATTATTATTATAATATTGCCAACATTTTAAAGTTTTCTTATAAAATTGTGACTTTTCTCAAGTAAAATTACAACACTTTTCATAAAAATGCCAAAATGTTAAGCTTTTCTTGTAAAATTGTGACAGTTATTGAATACAATTCCAACTTTTATCACAATATTGCACAAATGTTCAGTTTTTCTTGTAACGTTTTGACTTGCGTTGAGTAAAATTACGACTTTTATTATTATACTGCCAAAATTCTAAGTTTTTGTTGTGAAATTGTGACCTTTTTCTTGTGAAATTCCAACTCATTTTTCACAACAAGCTTTTTTATATTTGCATATTATTAATGTTTTAAATACAAATCTTTATATATCTAGTAAGGGTGGTCCTAAAAAGGTAGGCATTTTTCAGAGGTCTCAAGAAGGTAACAAATACAAGAACGTGTGTGTGTGTGTGTGTGTGTGTGTGTGTGTGTGTGTGTGTGTGTGTGTGTGTGTGTGTGTGTGTGTGTGTGTGTGTGTGTGTGTGTGTGTGTGTGTGTGTGTGTGTGTGTGTGTGTGTGTGTGTGTGTGTGTTTGGTGAACATTTATAGTCAACAGAGCAGAAGCAAAGAATCTGTCACAGCTCTTTGTTCTCAAGAGGGAACACATCTTTGCTGGGCCTTGTAACATCGACTAACACCATCATACACTTTAAGTCTTTTTTCTCTCTCTCTCTATCTCTCTCTTCCTCTTTCTCTCCCTATCTCTCCCTTTCTCTTTCTTTCTCTCCCTCCCTGATGTCTCCCTGTTTTCCTCCTCGCCCTTTTATTTGCCAGTAAACTCTTCATCCTGCATCCCATCTGTCTCCTGAGTCAAAACCATTTAAAAGATAATGGACCTTGCAGATCACAAGATTGCAGGGATGGCACACAAACATAATTAATAATTTTTTTCCCTGCGTCTGGGTGTAGTCCAAGCTCTTAAATTGTCAGGAATCCTTCCAAAAGTATAGTAAGACTTCTCAGGATACATTATCAGTGTGTGTGTGTGTGTGTGTTTTGTGTATCGTATGTTCTTAAATAGTGTATTAACATGTCATAGCTGTTTAAAGGAAGGCCTTTATTTATACAAATGCTTGTGTGAGGGTGAAGCCTGACATGCTAATTGGTCGACCAAGAATATTTATAGAGTATTTTATACTTGTGTTGCAATAAGAATGAAAAGAGTGACTGGCTCACATTAGCGTGTCCTTTTAGTCTTGCTTCCTATCAATAATGCAGAGCTGTACTAATTACTCCCTATTTGTTTCCTCACCGTCACTTTTCATAAACCCTCACTGCAATGCGGCTCTCACGTCTGTAAGACCATATTGATGCGTGTTTTGCTTGTACGTTCTATTAATCAAAGCATTTGATTTCGCTTGTTTTGCCAAAAGAATTAGACCCTCGTTCTTTCAAACAAAATACTCCGCTCTGTGCTACTTCAGGGATAGTACACAACGAGAAGCAAACAAAAGCATTGTTTAAAAAAATGCTGCGGGTTATGGTAGAGAGATGGTTTTAGATCTTTTTGGGGTTTTTTGTCACAATTTAGCTTAGTGCAGTGTTTTTCAACCACTGTGCCGCGGCACACTAGTGTGCCGTGAGATGATCTAATTTCACCTATGTGGGTTAAAAATGTTTTTTGCAAACCAGTAATTATAGTCTGCAAATGATGTGTCGTTGTTGAGTGTCGGTGCTGTCTAGAGCTCGGCAGAGTAACCGTGTAATACTCTTCCATATCAGTAGGTGGCAGCCGATAGCTAATTGCTTTGTAGATGTCGGAAACAGCAGGAGGCAGCGTGCAGGTAAAAAGGTGTCTAATGCTTAAACTAAAAATAAACTAAAGGTGAGTGCTCCTAAGAAAAGGTATTGAAGCTTAGGGAAGGCTATGCAGAACGAAACTGAACTGGGTACAAAGTAAACAAAAACAGAATGCTGGACGACAGCAAAGACTTACTGTGGAGCAAAGACGGCGTCCACCATGTACATCCGAACATGACATGACAGTCAACAATCATACTTGCCAACCCTCCCGAATTTCAGTGCCCCTCCCGAAAATCTCCCGGGGCAACCATTCTCCCGAATTTCTCCGGATTTTCACCCGGACAACAATATTGAGGGCGTGCCGTGATGGCACTGCCTTTAGCGTCCTCTACAACCTGTCGTTGCCGGCCCAGTCACATGTTTTATACGGCTTCTACAGACACACGTAAGTGACTGCAAGACATACTTGAGCTACAGCCATACAGGTCACACTGAGGGTGACCGTATAAACAACTTTAACACTGTGACAAATATGCGCCACACTGAGAACCCACGCCAAACAAGAATGACAAACACATTTCGGGAGAACATCTGCACCGTAACACAACATAAACACAACAGAACAAATACCCAGAATCCCTTGTAGTCCTAACTCTTCCGGGACGCTACAATATACACCGCCGCTACCACCAAACCCCGCCCCCCCACACCTCAAACCCTCCTACCCCCATCTCCCGAATTTGGAGGTCTCAAGGTTGGCAAGTATGTCAACAATGTCCCCACAAAGAAGGATAAAAACTGAAATATTCTTGAATGCTAAAACATAGTAGATGCGGGAAATATCGCTCAAAAGGAAGACATGAAACTGCTACAGGAAAATACCAAAAAAAAGAGAAAAAGCCACCAAAAAAGGAGCGCAAGACAAGAACCAAAACACTACACACAGGAAAACAGCAAAAAATGGCGTGATGTGACAGTAGACCTACTTTGAGACAAGAGCTATATTGATACATAGTTGGTTATGGTTTAAAGTCATATCCAACAATTGCGACAACGACTTTTTACTGTCAACTGAGTTTAATTTTTTCAACGATTTCTGCTGGTGGTGTGCCTCTGGATATTTTCAACGCAAAAAATGTGCCTTGGCTCAAAAAAGGTTGAAAAACACTGACTTAGTGGAATCACCTGTTACTGGGGACGGGTCCCGAATTCAGTACTTTTATAGGCACCGACCAAATTCCAACAGTTCTACCGGATATAAACAGTGCCTTATTTCAATACCTTGATGTTACGTCCGGTTGCAGACTCGACACTGGCTCAAACACTTGGCGGGCAAACAAGCACTCAGAGGGGAACTAAGTCGAACAGCTTGTAGGTAATGTTGCAATTTCAATGTCAAGTAAGCCTAATAAAAAATATCACTGTTTGGTCCTGACTGTAGGTACTAGGAGGAAACCACTCCCTGAGGTTCTCCGAGCGCGAGATGGTTCATTTGGCTCTAACATGTCCGTAGATGTACTTTGGCACAAGACCATGAAAAGACTTGCAGACAAGGAAAGCTGTTAAAAATCTATTCACAGGAAGCCAGTGCAGTGACCTAAGTACTGGACTAATATGGTCGTATTTCCTGGTTCTAGTCAGGGCTCGAGCAGCAGCATTTTGCAGCTGCGTTACAGTCCGTTTAGAAAGCCCAGTGAGAAGGGCATTACAGTAGTCTGACCTGCTGGAGACAAAGGCATGGATTAGTCTTTGTAAGTCTGATTTAGACATTATTCCTAGGATTTTGGCAATGTTTTTCAAATTTTCCCATCTAACGTCTTGGAATTGCAACTGCATGCAAAGCCTACTATAAATTACTTGCAAATGTGACTCGAAGTGTAAGAAATCAAGAGATTTTGTTGTAAAACTAATTGACATTTATTAACACTTACAGAAGTACCGAAATTGGTACCGTTGAGTAGTGGGTACTGTATCAATTCAAATGTGAAAGACACCCTTGGAAAAAAGGGGAAGAGACTTAATGTGCTCAAGTAATTAAAGTACCCAGCTCCTAAATGAGACACAGTATCTATTAGAGTGGTGAGGTATCTGAAGAGGAATCTGCAGCGTATCCTCCTGAGAGATAGTTCCCCCATCTATTGGCCTATGTTGGAATATATAATCATAAGCTCTAAAATGTACCTTCTTACTAAAATTGAAACACCCACACATTGCTGTGTTTTGTTGGATATTCCAAAACCTCAGGCATGATAGTGTTGTAACAGCTCCACTGTTCTAGGACAGATTTATTAGATTTTCGCTGCAGGGATTTGCTGCTCCTCATCAAATTGTGAACATTATTAAGTTTGCTGTATACTGTGCCACAAAGCTTGACCTTGCAGTTATCCCAAAGCTCTTTTATCCAGTCACATCATTCCAGATATGCCAAAACAATCTTGTTTGAATGTAATATGTTATTATTATGCCCCTCTATTGCTATGGTTTATTGAAGCAGGTGGTCTCAAAATGTATGCCAGGAATTGTTAGATTGTTTTAGCTTTTATTCAGATAGTAACGGATTCAAATGTGTGGGTTAAAAATCCACATCATTTACAGCTGTGTTATTAAAGTTTTAAGATCCCAATTTCAGTGAGGTCTTGTATTTTTTAAGGATATGTGCAAATTCAGTGCATTTTACTTAAGATCATGTTAAATGATTGCAATCATACAGACATTAAATTTATAACACAATTCACTGAAAAAACGTGTACTATTTCTGACCGCACGTCACTGACTTACACATATTGTACATACTGTACATACTGTACATGTATACTGCTAAATAGACAGCACTTAACAAACCCAAAGAGTCCAGATGACCAAACCCAGCAGGCACAAGACATTGATACAACGTTGATTAGACATATGTGTCCTTTAAAACTGACTTTGAAACAAAATTGCTAAATAATTGTACCGTATTTTTCGGAGTATAAGTCGCTCCGGAGTATAAGTCGCACCGGCCAAAAATGCATAATAAAGAAGGAAAAAAACATATATAAGTCGCACTGGAGTATAAGTCGCATTTTTTGGGGAAATTTATTTGATAAAAGCCAACACCAAGAATAGACATTTGAAAGGAAATTTAAAATAAAGAATAGTGAACAACAGGCTGAATAAGTGTACGTTATATGACGCATAAACCAACTGAGAACGTGCCTGGTATGTTAACGTAACATATTATGGTAAGAGTCATTCAAATAACTATAACATATAGAACATGCTATACGTTTACCAAACAATCTGTCACTCCTAATCGCTAAATCCGATGAAATCTTATACGTCTAGTCTCTTACGTGAATGAGCTAAATAATTTAATTTGATATTTTACGGTAATGTGTTAATAATTTCACACATAAGTCGCTCCTGAGTATAAGTCGCACCCCCAGCCAAACTATGAAAAAAACTGTGACTTATAGTCCGAAAAATACGGTAGTTGTAAATCGAGACAATGTGGGTGTCCAATGTTGGCTCTATTTTGTTGGTTGGGAAATGACCAATTTTGGTCAAATCAACGTCACAACCGGACATTGAATAAACGTCATCAAAAAGTGTTGTTTGAACGTTGTATTTGTGTTGTAGAATATTGGTTGGAAATGACCAAAATTCAGTGGTCAACTCAACGTCAGAACCCAACATTGATTTAACGTCATCAAAAAGCATGTACTTACTTACTTAGGCCTTAGTATTCCCTGAGGAACATAGGCCGCCGACGAAAGCCTTCCATCCATTCCGGTCTTGTGCCCTTCGGTCGAGTTGTTGCCATGGACAGCCCATCAGCCCTCATCTCCTGTTCCGTGCTTCTTCTCCAGGTTGTTCTTGGTCTCCCTCTGTTTCTTTTTCCTTGTGGGTTCCATGTTAGTGCCTGTTTGGTGATTGATTTATTGGGTTTTCTGAGTGTGTGGCCTATCCAGTTCCACTTCCTTCTCCTGATTTGCAGTTCGACTGGTTCTTGTTTGGTGAGTTCCCACAGGTGGGCATTTGTGATGGTGTCTGGCCAGTAGACTCCTAGGACCCGACGGAGGCAACGGTTTATGAATGTCTGTAGTTTAGTGAGTATGCTATTGGTGGTTTTCCATGTTTCTGATCCGTACAGCAGGATGGATTTGACATTTAGGTTAAAGATTTTCAGTTTGGTTTAGAGAGAGATGTTTTTTGCTCTCCATATTTTGTTTAGTATGTTGAATGATGTTCTTGCTTTCCCTATTTTGGATTTGACATCTTCATTTGCCCCTCCATCTACACTGATTATGCTCCCCAAGTATGTAAAACTGACTACCTCCTCTAATTGATTATGGTCCATTGTTATTGGTGTATTGTTCTTGTTATTGGTACGCATGACCTTTGTTTTTTGTGAATTGATCTTAAGCCCAGGAAATGCAGTGATATTAAATGCAACATTGATTTAACGTCATCAAAAAGCATGTAGGTTCACCGTTATATTTGAGTTACTCAACGTCAGGACCTAATTCAAAATGTTCTCACTGTTATTTTATTGTCTGGTGCCTGCAGGGAAATTTCACTCACAAGTTCCGTTTATGTATTTTTTTGCTCCTAAAAATTAATCCGGCAGTCATTTTCCTTGATATCAATTAGTTTTTGAGTAATCAGTATATAACTAACTGTACTTGGAACTCCCCCTCTCCATCGCCAGACTGGATATGTCGGCCCTTATTATTTTGATCACTTAATTGCATTTTTTGTCTCCCTGGTCCATGATTAGTGCAAAACTCATATGGTTAACATTATTAGCAAAAGTAAATACACAAGATTCGCCATTTCCTACTTCTCTTCTCTTCCATCTCCTCTACCATAGGCACCATAGCCTGTGTTTCCCCATGCTCTTTCAGCATTTCTTCAAGCATCTTGAAGAAAAAATCTGTATGAGAGAACATTAAATAGAATCCGATCGGCTTACCTTCTTTTTTTTCTCGTTTTTGACCATCTTCTTTTTCCGTTATTCCACAGGTTCTGACTAGTTCTTTCTTCCCAAGAGGTTGCTCCTGATTTTCCGGGATCTTGTTTAACTTAAGTCTTTTAATTGTTTTCCACTCAAGCACTAACCAAAGCCCTTATTGTTTGGAGTCAAAATCATTCAAATGATCGCTAAAAATTACACTCTTCTCCTTTGGTCCGTCCGATTTTGCACAAGTTTGACTGGAGAGGTCCATACTTTCCTCATAATCCCATAATTTGGAAATGTATGCCGGCTGACTCAATTTTTAATTGTACTGCTACAACCAGCAACAATACCAATATCTTTGCTAATTCCTTCAAATTTTGTGCGAGAATATCGTGATTCACCATAAAGATACCAAATCACATAGTATGCAATATCAAATTGCCTCCAGTCTTCGTTAGATGACGTCAGCAGGCTGATGCAGGCCGGCCCACATTTTGAGGCTAAAATTGGCCGTTTCAAAATGTGCTGAATCTCATTTGAAAACAAGTCTAAAATTTATACTGTGTCTATTTTGAGGGGAATTTTACCTGTAGACATCTTGTTTAGGTCCAAAACTATGAAATACTTGCCAATGTTGTCAACATTGACATACTGAACAAATGTAATTTTCACACTTAAAGCTGAAATGGTGAAATATAGGTCTGCGTACTGTAATTGAACAGAAAAGTGACCTACGGGTTTCAAGTGTCACCTGAAAATGTCTGCAAAGTACCGAGCTTATCAGAACCTGAAGGAAATCTAAATTAAATCTTGCCACATAATGGGACGTCAGTCTTAGCATTTATGACTTGTCATTCCCAATGACGACAATTTACAATTAGGATGTAAAAGTACTTCCACTAGAACCTTTTCATCTGACAACTGGTTGTGAATGCTGTCAAACTAACAGTAATTGGTTCTGGCAGAAGTTATTGCTTCAATTTAGGACTGAGTCTTTCAATGGGACATTCTAGAGAATCGCACCAGAGTGTTAGCCGATGCTTGGTGTTCATAGAAAGCTGTTCAAAAGCCCTCTGAAGAACATTTTTATCTCCTTTTCCACCCAAGTGCCACAAACAGGAGCTGAGGTGGTTCACTAATCAGCGTTGTTCAGCACAGACGGCCCTATAAAAGTTCCTAGACTTCCGAAAATAGATCATGGTGGCAACATGTAACTTTTCTTGCCTTGAGTGGGAGATTTTTTTCCTCTGTTTTTTTTGGTGAAAACGTAATCTGATTGACGTTGGTCCCTCACTCCGCGCAAAAATTCTGATAAAATTGTTTTCAAGTTTTCTGAAATAGCAAAATATACCACCATTTCAACGGCACAAGCCAGCACTAACGAACTGACTAACTCGTTGGTGACTCAGGCCTTGTTCACACTGCAGGTCAATTCTGATTTTTTTTGCTTTTTTGCCCACATGCAACCTGTATTGGATTTTTTTCTTGTCTGTGTGAACAGTGCAATTCCAAATGTTTCATATCCAACCCAAGCCTCTTTTGTATGTGGATATAAATCAGATATATATAAGCGATGCGTCCTCAATGTGAACGCTACTGCACTCAGGTCGCATTCATCCGATAAGCGTCATAATTATTCGCCAAAATAGACGGTTACAAAATATATAGTTGACAACAGAGCAGAAAACTGTTGAAAATAATGTTTTAGGAACTCGCATGAAAGTCCCACCACTGCTCCTGTCTCCAAACACCCTTTTTGATTGATTGATTGAAACTTTTATTAGTAGATTGCACAGTACAGTACATATTCCGTACAATTGACCACTAAATGGTAACACCCGGATAAGTTGTTCAACTTGTTTAAGTCGGGGTCCACGTTAATCAATTCAGGGTAACAGCCCACAGACACGCTCTTCAAGCAGACATCGAAGCAAAATATCCCGTAAAAACTCCCAGAGCCAAAATACTTGTCTTCTTCCTTCTTAATCTTCTACGTGCAACAATTCGGTTGAAAAAATAGTGAGTTTGATTGCACAAAATCCTTGAAAATTGCCAACTAATGCGCCGGTACCAGGACCAACTTGGAGTAAAAGCCATTTTTACTTCCGTAAACATTGCAGTGCATGCCAAGTCATGTTTGCATGCGGGTCTGATTGCATTCACATTAGGAATCTCATTTTTTTGTAATGTGAACAGCCACTAAAAAATAGTACGACTGCAAAATAACCCACCATGGAGCCATCACCGTCTTCACCAACCAACTTGTTTATCCATTTAATTTTTAATTTTAATGTTTTTTTTACATGGTTTTTATGCATGCAAAGTAGGGTTGTACGGTATACCGGTATTAGTACAGTACTGTGATCCTAATGAATCATTTTCGGTACTATACCGCCTGTGAAAAGTACCGATCCCCCACGCCCCCACGTCACGTCGTCATCACGTCGTCGTCACGTCGTGTCATTGCTGGTTTTACGAGCAGACAAGCATGTTTGGTAGCGCACAATCACGGAGTAGTTACAAACAGACAAAGTGTGTTTTGTACATTTGTCCATTTTGGCTTAAAAACTAAAGATAAAGGTGAAGCTATAACACTGAAATGCCCTCTGGAAGAGGTGCTTTAAGACATGGCTAGCTAGCTAGCGGCTAACGTCCATCCGCCGTCGACAGTGTTTTTGCTACTTCTAAATCACTAATCCTCGCCTCCATAGCGACAAATTAAGTAAGTTTCTTACAAGTATCATCCCTGCAGGACAAGGAATAGCTAAACATGCTTCACTACACACCGTGACTCACCGGCGTCAAAATGTAAACTAATGCCATGGGTGGATCTACACCTAACGTCCACTGTAATAATACCAAGTACAGAAGCAAAACTACTATGATTATGTTGATATTTTTTGGCATCGCAACATCTTTAAATTTATATTATGTTAATAAACTCAGGAAATATGTCCCTGGACATATGAGGAATTTGAATATGACCAATGTATGATCCTGTAACTACTTGGTATCAGATTGACACCTAAATTTGTGGTATCAACCAAAACTAATGTAAAGTATCAAACAACAGAAGAATAGGTGATTATTACATTTTAACAGAAGTGTAGATAGAACATATTAAAAAAAGAAAGTAAGCAGATGTTAACAGTAAATGAACAAGTGGATTTATAATTTATTTTCTACCACTTGTCCTTAATAATTTTGACAAAATAATAGAATAATAAATGACACAATATGTTACTGCATACATCAGGAGCTAAATTAGGAGCCTTTGTTTGCTTACTTACTACTAAAAGACAAGTGTTATTGTATGTTCACTATTTTATTTAAGGACAAACTTACAATAAGAAACATATGTTTAATGTAACCTAAGATTTTTTTGTTAAAATAAAGCCAATAATGCAATTTTTTGTGGTCCCCTTTATTTAGAAAAGTACCACAAAGTATCGAAATAATTTTGTTACCGGTACCAAAATATTGGTATGGGGACAACACTAGTCCCTTTCTAGTCCCTTTAAAATGTTAAGAACTTGTGTTCGACTTATATGTGTTTTTTTCCTTCTTTATTATGCATTTGCGGCCGGTGCGACTTATACTCCGGAGCAACTTATACTCCGAAAAATACGGTACATATAAAGGTAATTGTTGTTTTGAAACGTCTATTACAGTACTACTAGTACTTCTACTGCCTTTGATACCAAAGTACATCAAACATATCTGAAGTTAGTGAGGGCTGCACGATTAGGGGCAAAATGATTGTTAAAATTTTTTGTGGTCCCCTTTATTTAGAAAAGCATCGAAGAGTACCGAAAAGTATCGAAATACATTTTTGTACAACACTAATGTAAAGTGAAAATTATTCTCCATAAAATGTGTTTGATGGTAATATTTTTGATTGTCAGGAAAGAGTGAATGAATTGGATTTACAATATTTCTTATTAGGAAAACTTTTTGTATGGCTCCGTCTTTGTATTACTAACAAAAACCGTGTTACCACTGTATTATTGATCACATACCTCAGCTCATATGGGTCATTTTACCCTACATTGAGCAAGAGCACGCCATAGTTTGCTTTCTAGGTATGAGATGAATGCCTGCTGGAATTGTACGTGTACTGTGCAGTATGTAGTGGAGCAGAGAGTGATTGATGGAGGATGGCAATATTGAGACAATTACACATCCCTCAGTCCTACCAACGCACGAACATACACGCTCACGCTATGTGGATGTGTGCCGCTGCTGAATTTCCATCTCAATGCCAACTTTTCTTAGTAATTTGAAGGGTGCTTGGAGATTTTTTTTCCGCATTCCGTTCAGAGCCAATGGGAACAAAGTCACACTTTAGCAAAGCCCTGCCAGCCTCGATTATGACCAAAAGGATTGGCTTGATAGTGTCGCAGTGAACCGCATTCAGCGCACAACGTTATTTAAACGCCGCTGCCAAGTTCCTTAGTGTTGCAAGGGGGAAAACATTCTCATGCAGAGGACATGTGAGGTTGTGTTTGTAAGTGTTACGTTTCCTTTTATGAGTGCCTTCATCTGCAGTGCAGGTGTTTGGGCTTTGTTCTCGCTTGACTATATGCCTCCAGCTTCTTTCCTTTTTCTCACATAATGTTCTCTTCCCACTCTCTATATAAGTTAGGGAATTCTTCCACAGTCTCATACTTCACATGTTGTCAGAAAACAGCTGATTAGATTGCAAGTAAATGTGCCAGCCAGGGCTTGTTTTCCTTAGATATGTAATAAACATCAATTTTTTTGTCCCTTGTTTTTTTTTTCATATTCTAGATTTCAATCTGTCTCAGGGGGGTTACAAACTGGATGAATCAGATTGTATGCCTTTCAACACCCAGTGTGTTTTATTTATAGGGGAACAGTACATTAACGCCTCGCCGAGCCGTGGAAGATTTATCAAGCACTTCCCAAGCTTCTTCTCTGCCTCGCTTGAGTTGTGAAACTTTTAAGAGTGCAGATGTGTGTGCTTTCGGGCAGTGTGACATCCCGATGCGGTGTGTGTATCCACCCTTGTCAAAGTCTTACCATCACGTCCATGCTGTGACATGCTCGGCCCCTGTTGTCACTCTATTTATAATTCAGGCCGATCAATAAAACATGTTCGGCATTAAGTTTTTATCCGATGATGCAGTGCTCCTGTCTTCCTGAGCCTCTTACAAGCACATGACTGAAGAGCAGAACTTTCCTTCTCTGTGCTGACTTACAGGCATCACTTTGCATTAGCGTTGCCCGACGTGATCTTTGATCCTCAAACACGCTTTTAGAAGCTTATTCCCTATGATATCATATGCTGCATATTCTACCTTGCTCCCTGAGCCCTTCCCTCTTGAAGCACTGAGACTAAAGAAAAACCCTCTTGTTGTCTGTTTGAATTTACAAACCCCGTTTCCATATGAGTTGGGAATTGTGTTAGAGGTAAATATAAACGGAATACAATGATTTGCAAATCCTTTTCAACCCATATTCAATTAAATGCACTACAAAGACAAGATATTTGATGTTCAAACTCATAAACTTTTTTTTTTTTGCAAATAATAATTAACTTTGAATTTCATGGCTGCAACACGTGCCAAAGAAGTTGGGAAAGGGCATGTTCACCACTGTGTTACATGGCCTTTCCTTTTAACAACACTCAGTAAACGTTTGGGAACTGAGGAGACACATTTTTTAAGCTTCTCAGGTGGAATTCTTTCCCATTGTTGCTTGATGTACAGCTTAAGTTGTTCAACAGTCTGGGGGTCTCCGTTGTGGTATTTTAGGCTTCATAATGCGCCACACATTTTCAATGGGAGACAGGTCTGGACATACTTGCCAACCCTCCCGTTTTTAGCGGGAGAATCCCGGTATTCAGCGCCTCTCCCGACAACCTCCCGGCAGAGATTTTCTCCCGACAAACTCCCGGTATTCAGCCGGAGCTGGAGGCCACGCCCCCTCCAGCTCAATGCGGACCTGAGACTGAGTGGGGACAGCCTGTTCTCAAGTCCGCTTTCCCACAATATAAACATCTTGCCTAACGAATTCAAACGAATGGAAACAAGAATTTCAGTTCATCCAGGACAGTTCGAAGGGGAAGGTGTATGTTGCCTGTAAATATGTAGAACAGACTTCTCCATTGAACACGGTGGCCGAAATGATATACTCATCATGAACGGAGAAGTTAAACAGGACAATACTGCCATCTAATGGATAGCCACCGGAACACTGAAATTCAAGTATTTATTTTATGTAAATAAAATAAATATATATATATATATATATATATATATATATATATATATATATATATATATATATATATATATATATATATATATATATATATATATATATATATATATATATAGCTAGAATTCACTGAAAGTCAAGTATTTCATATATATATGAAATATATATGAAATACTCGAGTTGGTGAATTCTAGCTGTAAATAACCACGCCCCCAAGCCTCCCCCACCCCCCACCTCAAGGTTGGCAAGTATGGGTCTGGACTACAGGCAGGCCAGTCTAGTACCCGCACTCTTTTACTATGAAGCCACGTTGATGTAACACGTGGCTTGGCATTGTCTTGCTGAAATAAGCAGGGGCGTCCATGGTAACGTTGCTTGGATGGCAACATATGTTGCTCCAAAACCTGTATTTACCTTTTAGCATTAATGGCGCCTTCACAGATGTGTAAGTTACCCATGTCTTGGGGACTAATACACCCCCATACCATCACAGATGCTGGCTTTTCAACTTTGCGCCTATAACAATCCGGATGGTTCTTTTCCTCTTTGGTCCGGAGGACACGACGTCCACAGTTTCCAAAAAAATTTTGAAATGTGCACTCGTCAGAACACATAACACTTTTCCACTTTGTATCAGTCCATTTTAGATGAGCTCAGGCCCAGCGAAGCCGACGGCGTTTCTGGGTGTTGTTGATAAACGGTTTTCGCCTCGCATAGGAGAGTTTTAACTTGCACTTACAGATGTAGCGACCAACTGTAGTTACTGACAGTGGGTTTCTGAAGTGTTCCTGAGCACATGTGGTGATATCCTTCACACACTGATGTCGCTTGTTGATGCAGTACAGCCTGAGGGATCGAAGGTCACGGGCTTAGCTGCTTACGTGCAGTGATTTCTCCAGATTCTCTGAACCCTTTGATGTTATTACGGACCGTAGATGGTGAAATCCCTAAATTCCTTGCAATAGCTGGTTGAGAAAGGTTTTTCTTAAACTGTTCAACAATTTGCTTACGCATTTGTTGACAAAGTGGTGACCCTCGCCCCATCCTTGTTTCATGGAATCTACTTTTATACCCAATCATGGCACCCACATGTTCCCAATTTGCCTGTTCACCTGTGGGATGTTCCAAATAAGTGTTTGATGAGCATTCCTCAACTTTATCAGTATTTATTGCCACCTTTCCCAACTTCTTTGTCACGTGTTGCTGGCATCAAATTCTAAAGTTAAAGATTATTTGCAAAAAAAAAAAAAGTTTATCAGTTTGAACATCAAATATGTTGTCTTTGTAGCATATTCAACTGAATATGGGTTGAAAATGATTCGCAAATCATTGTATTCCGTTTATATTTACATCTAACACAATTTCCCAACTCATATGGAAATGGGGTTCGTAAATAAAAACCTAACTTAGGTTGAAAATGTCGAAGTGTTATTGTTTTAACAAACAATTATGTTACGGTCTGACGTGGGTGTTGTTGGTCTGGACCTCCGAATGCAGAGACTGCAGGCGAAGTCCACGTAAAATGTACAGTACAGGCCAAAAGTTTGGACACACCTTCTCCTTCAATGCGTTGTCTTTATTTTCATGACTATTTCATGACTATTTACATTGTCTGTGAGGAGGCGCTGACCCCGAAAGGGCTGCACAAACCACAACGACATTCTCTGAACCCACATCAGGGAAAAAAAAAAAAACTCAACCCAATGGGCACAATGAGAAACATTGGGACACATAATTGCCTCATTTGCATGATAGTTTACAATGGACACTATGGGAAAGAGGAATAACGTAGTGGGAGACAAAAAAAATAGTTATAAATGCAAATTATGGTTAAAAATGTAAATTAATTTTCTTCTGTTGATTCTTAGTTTTGTTGTATTTTTCTTTGTTCTACCTTGTTAAATTAGTATCAAATTTAATCAAAAGACTGGAGGGTTGTGAAATTCACAAAGGAAGCAAATCTATTGACTGGGTCATTATCATGATACATGAGTTTGTTTTTAAGGATAATCTCACCACACCTAGTGTGTGTGTGTGTGTGTGTGACAATCATTAGTACTTTAACTTTAACTTTAACTTTTTATTTAAAGCTTGACAGTGATGAAACATTTGCATTGTCCTTACATTGTAAACCAAGGCAGAAACAGCACAGAGTGGGTGTGGGTCTTCTTTCTGCTCTGACTGGAATGGAACTTTGTTATCATTGCACTTAAAAGTACAACAAAATCTGTTTTTCTGTACCAGCTGTCTAAGATATACAGTACAAGCAGCACCGCTTGTACTTTCATGTCTCCAAAACTTTCAAAAAAAAAGATTTGTGGCTTTTGAGAAGGAAAGTCACTAAGAGGAGGTGGAAAGATACTAGATTTTGCGAGAAAGTCGGCAAGTTGACAACAGTTTGCTGATGTGTGTGTGAAAGCTAGAGATGCCAAGACCCGCCTTCAGTGCTTCTAAATAGCTTACATTCAGTGGTGCCTTCTGTGGTTGGCTCGATTTAGGTACAAGAACTTATGGATTGGTCCGGGATTGTTTATTTCGGTCAGTCATTCTGTTACTTGTTTTACGTACATCCACGAGGGAAAAAGTTTTTTATGAAAAAAAAAAAAAGTAGAATAGTGAATAGGGAAATAAAGTGTTGCATGAGAATGGGTTAAATGGTGTGACTCTCAGTGTTAGGGTTGGCAGCTGTGGTTGGATTAATAAATTTTTTTACGATAATGAAAATTTCAAATGGCAATGCTAACCATCAGGAGTTTTTACCGCGGTATTCATTACATCCTACTATTTCATTGTTTTTTAAACTGTCTAAATAAAGTGTCAGGTTCAAACACTGATGACATCTATTAAACAAGACAAGAAGCAAGGAATTAAACCGAGACAGAATTAAATTTGGCTCAATGAGGAGAAACGCGTACACCTGTACCCTTGTACAGTGTTCCATGCTCTGACGAAAGATTGTACGCCTCCTCTTTTATTTGGACTTTCCCTGATTACATGGCAACAGCTGTTTCTAAGGGAGGGGGGTCGTAAACATCCATCGCCTTTGGTTACAAAACAGTTCAAAGAACAGGTCGTAAAACAGTTCAAAGATAAAGGTCGCCTGGAGGGGAGTCTGGTCCTGCTTCCTCTTCGCTTTGTAGTTCTCGGGTCAAGACAAAATCTTTCTGTGGATTACAATACATCAAAGAAACAGAACACCTTCATGTTGCTTCCCATCCTACACAGTGGAGTTTTACAAGTTTTCTTATTGGTAGGATCAAAGACAGCTTTTGTCTTCTCGCCGGGAACTCATGGCAACACAAATTTTGTGATAACTTTGATACAATTATTCTGACATAGAGTATGATATGACAAGATCTTGACAGTCCCACAGCAATGTAGTTAATTGTATTTTTCTAGAAAAATAGTCATGTTTTAATTCTGGTACACTGCAAAAACTGAAATCTAAGTAATATCTCAAATAAGGGTGATATTTGCTTATTTTCTGTCTAATAAGATAATTATTCTCACTAAGCAGATTTTATGTTAGTCTTTTACTTGTTTTAAGTGTTTTTTGGTCCTAAATTATCTCAGTAAGATATTACAGCTTGTTGCTGAGAGTTTATGACCTATATTGAGTAAAACATGCTTGAAACTAGAATATCAACTGTTGCAAAGCTGTTTCATCAACACTCACAAGTATGAAACTACTTTTTTAAAGTAATAATTTCTAATTTCAAGCATGAAAAAAAAATCATGATTTTGACACAATTGTGTCTCATAATTAAAACAGATGACAGCCAAATGGACTTTGCTGTTTTATTTTCAATGAAACAATAGAAAATATATACTCCTATAGTAGTACAGTTGGCACAGTACAGTAAACTGACAGTTAATATTTAAACATTTGACATTTCAAACAATTTTGAACAGAAATAGTTCATGCACATTCAGATAAGTTCCTCAAAATTACAATTAAAACAATTTTGGCCGGGGGCCGGGCTGTATATATGCGCACTAATTGACTGAAAGAGCTTGCACTTGGCGCGATGATGTCATGTTATCGATGGAAAAATTTATTTTTAGACAACATGATTTGCCTGAGCGGCTAGTAGACCCCGAGAGTAACAAGCGTTTGCCGTGTTGCCTTTCCATTAAGAACAATAAGTTAGCTTTTAGTATAAGTTTGCTGGTTTCAAGAAATGTAATGCAGAGCGCATGTCATTATGTCAAGATAATGGCACTAGCATTTACTTCATTTAATAATATTTTTCAACATATTTAGCAAAAAGGTCTCTTTTTTTTTTCTACCAAGAAAAGTGCACTTGTTATTAGTGAGAATATACTTATTTTAAGGTATTTTAAGGTATCATTGAAGTTAGCTAATTTTACTTGTTTTGGAAAGTCTTGACAAGCCAAATTTTCTTGTTCTATTGGCAGATAATTTTGCTTAGTTCAAATAAAATACCCCTCATTTTTATATATTTTTTTTGTTTTTGAACACTGACTTTTTGCAGTGTACTACTTTTGTTCTTTTCTTTTTGGCTTTGATAAAAAAATTTACGCGACAGCCTTTTACTTGCCATTTCATGCTGCGTCTGTTGTCCAGAGAGATAATAAAGAGGGAAAATGAGAACGCCAACTGAATACAAAGGAATATATGTGTCAGACTAAAGCCTGGAAATCCAATTAGTGTTTGGGTATCAGGTGGTGGGAGTAGTCCTCATGGGAGTAATGTCAGGAAATATCCACCATTTTAGTGTGTCAATAGCCCAAGAATTTACATACTCTGCTATTGATAGAACAGTGTGTCATTTGGATCTTAAAGGCCTACTGAAATGAAATTTTCTTATTTAAACGGGGATAGCAGGTCCATTCTATGTGTCATACTTGATCATTTCGCGATATTGCCATATTTTTGCTGAAAGGATTTAGTAGAGAACATCGACGATAAAGTTCACAACTTTTGGTTGCTGATATAAAAGCCTTGCCTGTACCGTAAGTAGCGTGACGTCACAGGTTGTGGAGCGCCTCACATCTGCACATTGTTTACAATCATTCCCACCAGCAGCGAGAGCGATTCGGACCGAGAAAGCGACGATTACCCCATTAATTTGAGCGAGGATGAAAGATTCGTGGATGAGGAAAGTGAGAGTGAAGGATTAGAGTGCAGTGCAGGACGCCAGGATGTATCTTTTTTCGCTCTGACCGTAACTTAGGTACAAGGGCTCATTGGATTCCACACTTTCTCCTTTTTCTATAGTGGATCACGGATTTGTATTTTAAACCACCTCGGATACTATATCCTCTTGAAAATGAGAGTCGAGAACGCGAAATGGACATTCACAGTGACTTTTATCTCCACGACAATACATCGGCGAAGCACTTTAGCTTCGGAGCTACGTGATAGCATCGTGCTTAACTGCGGATAGAAACAGAAGAAACATGCCCCTGACTGGAAGGATAGACCGAAGATCAACAATACTACTATTTCTTCTACTCTCAGGAGACACTGAACTAAACCCTGTACCTGTAACCACACGGTTAATGCTGTCCCGCCTGGCGAAGCCTAGCAATGCTGTTGCTAATGACGCCATTGAAGCTAACTTAGCTACGGGACCTCGACAGAGCTATGGTAAAAACATTAGCTCTCCACCTACGCCAGCCCTCATCTGCTCATCACCACCCGTGCTCACCTGCGTTCCAGCGATCGACGGCGCAACGGAGGACTTCACCACAATCATCGGTGCGGTCGGCGGCCTGGAGACGGAGGAAGTCAACCCAGACACCGGTGAGGACAGCAGCCAGGGGCCGGACGGCGTTGTGTTGCTGTAGCCAGCCGCCAAAACACCGATCCCACCTACAGCTTTCTTCTTTGCTGTCTTCATTGTTCATTAAACAAATTGCAAAAGATTCCCCAACACAGATGTCCAGAATACTGTGGAATTTTGCGATGAAAACCGACGACTTAAGCTGGCCACCGTGCTGTTCCAAAATGTCTGCTACAATCCGTGACGTCACGCGCAAACGTCATCATACCGAGACGTTTTCAACCGGAAGTTTAGCGGGAAATTTAAAACTGCACTTTATAAGTTAACCCGGCCGTATTGGCATGTGTTGCAATGTTAAGATTTCATCATTCATATATAAACTATCAGACTTCGTGGACGGTAGTAGTGGCTTTCAGTAGGCCTTTAATGTTTTCCTGAACTGTATTTGGTGCCTTCTTTGTATGCATCAGCTCAGGCAAACATCTGTCAAAGGGAAGAACTGTACATTCCCCACCACAAATGATGAAAGGAGTAGCCAGTGGAAGAAAATATTTTTGATTTGAGGACATTTGAGTCTATTCTTCATTGCCCATAGATGCCCTTGAATCCATTTTAGCGAATTCACTGCTAGTAGCAGGCAGAGGCTGTTAAAGAAGTTTCTTTCCGTTGCCAAGCCTTTTTTTTTTTTACCCCCGCTGGGTTTTCTTTTGTAGCGGATGTTTCTTCCTATTCCAAAAGGAAAAAAAAAAATACAGACATGGGAAAAGTATAACTTATGGTGTTTGGTTATAGAGTATATCTGCTGCTCGTTCTGTGGGTCTTGTGTCTCATTCTTGGTTGTTTTGGCCCTGCTTCTTGTGTTTGCACTAATCAGCTCTTTCCTTCCACATACTGTATGTCATTGTTTGTGCATGTTAGTTTGTTCCACTCTACTCCTTCATGTTCGGCATTTTAGATTTGGACTTTTTTCGTACTTTTGATTTTGCAGTTCTAGGTGCTTCTGTTATCCACCTGGCTTAGTCTCGACTTCACCACCTGGTGACCATCGCAAACTAGTAAGAAACTCGATTTGGCTGCTTATAAACTTTTTCCAGCCAAGAACAGCATTTTAGGTTGAAATTTAGACTATCAGGGTTGTTACTGGCAAAAACAGCACTAGTACCCCTGGCGGTATGGCTCGGTTGGTAGAGTGGCTGTGCCAGCAACTTGAGGGTTCCAGGTTCGATCCCTGCTTCCGCCATCCTAGTCACTGCCGTTGTGTCCTTGGGCAAGACTAGAGATGTCTGATAATGGCTTTTTTGCCAATATCCGATATTCCGATATTGTCCAACTCTTAATTACCGATTCCGATATCAACCGATACCGATATATACAGTCGTGGAATTAACACATTATTATGCCTAATTTTGTTGTGATGCCCCGCTGGATGCATTAAACAATGTAACAAGGTTTTCCAAAATAAATCAACTCAAGTTATGGAAGAAAATGCCAACATTCATATTTATTATTGAAGTCACAAAGTGCTTTTTTTTTTTTTAACCTGCCTCAAAACAGCAGCTTGGAATTTGGGACATGCTCTCCCTGAGAGAGCATGAGGAGGTTGAGGTGGGCGGAGTTGGGGGGGGGGGGGGGGTTTGAGGTGGGGGGGTAGCGGGAAGTATATATTGCAGCGTCCCGGAAGAGTTAGTACTGCAAGGGGTTCTGGGTATTTGTTCTGTTGTGTTTATGTTGTGTTACGGTGCAGATGTTCTCCCAAAATGTGTTTGTCATTCTTGTTTGGTGTGAGTTCACAGTGTGGCGCATATTAGTAACAGTGTTAAAGTTGTTTATACGGTCACCCTCGGTGTGAC
>NC_084731.1:26076011-26298511 GCF_033978785.1 Entelurus aequoreus | reverse complement strand
GGCTTACGGTCCACCATTAAATGATAAATAAATGGGTTATACTTGTATAGCGCTTTTCTACCTTCAAGGTACTCAAAGCGCTTTGACAGTATTTCCACATTCACCCATTCACACACACACACTGATGGCGGGAGCTGCCATGCAAGGCGCTAACCAGCACCTATCAGGAGCAAGGGTGAAGTGTCTTGCCCAAGGACACAACGGACGTGACTAGGATGGTAGAAGGTGGGGATTGAACCCCAGTAACCAGCAACCCTCCGATTGCTGGCACGGCCACTCTACCAACTTCGCCACGCCGTCCCCAGTAAAAAAATATTTTAAAATGAAAAGTTGTGTGTTTTATTAGGGCACTGATAATCCTCTTTCCTGTTGGATCATTCTGCAATAATCATTTACATCATAATATCATTTTATTCTACCAACTTCGCCACGCCGCCCCATTGAGAACTAAGTTCTCCAAAAGATTGCAAGCCAGTCTCGTATCAGTATTTGTTTCCAGAATCGGCCTGCTGACTGCCAAGACCGAACATCGAGTACCATGACGCAGACAGAGCAGAGACAAGGCGATATCACGACTGTCAGCACATTTGCATTTTTGTATAATCATATATTGTGTCGTAACTGGAGCTGCCGAGATTACCCCCTTCCCTCAGCGACAGCTTCAGTGATGTAACCAGGGACCTCCCAAATAAATAGAGGAAGCATGTGGGCTAGACTTTAGAACGTAGTTTGGATCTGTAACTAGAGTACAGCCCAAAACAGGTCTATCCTCATATGATCCAAATTGAACTCTGTCTCTGCATGATTCCTTGCTTCTCGTCTGTTTAATAGATGTCATCAGTGTTTAAACCTGACAACTCCCACATTCTAAAAACATGCAGTTAAGTTGAAATAAAAATCCTAATCGTCCATAGATGTGAATGTGAAAGTTTGTCCGCAAGTGTCCAGTGATTGTTTTTTCTGCAGGGTGCACCCTGCTTTTTTCTTCAAGTCAGCTCACCTGTCACTAAGGTCTTGTTCACACTGCAGGTCAATCCAAAAATGTTTTCCCTCATGCGATTTTTTCATGTCAGTATGAACAGTGCAATTAAAAAAATGTTATGTTAACGCTGCCGTCATCAAAAAAGCGATGTTTCATAATTTTTCGCCAAAATAGACTGTTATAAAATAGTTGACAACGGAGCAGAAAACGGGGGAAAATAAAATGTTTTAGGAACTCACGTGAAATTTCCAGCACCCCTGTCTCCGACTGCTCACCCACAGATACGCTCTTCAGGCAGACATCCAAGAAAAGTATCCCCCAAAATACTTGTCTTCTACTTTGATTGAACAAAATCCTTGATATCCACAAATGTGCCAGTACTGAGACTCACTAGAGCTGAAAACATTTTTACTTCCGTAAACATTGCAGTGCGTGCGACGTCATGACATCATACGGGTCGGATTGCATTCACATTAGAAATCGCATTTTTTTAGTGACGTGAACTGCCACTAAAAAGATTGGATTTGAACATCCGACCGTGTATTGTAAACGTAGCCATAATGAGGACAAGCGGTGAGTAGATGGATGGATTACTTTTCCTTTGACATATTCTTGTCAGAATGTACACACTGATGTATTAGAAATAAGCAAGGAGACACGCCTCTTAGTCAAGTCAATCAATCATGTTTGAGCTTATTCTAGTAAACAATGCAGTGCTTCCATTATTCTAACTGGTAATGGAAGGCTCCAGCTTGTCTGTGCTACAGTGAAGAAAGCAAGCTCCATGCTTGAGTGAGTTCTGTGTGGAAGAACTTCACTGAGGTGAGATGGCCCAAGCTCCAAAATTAAGTCTGTGTGATCATATATAAATATATATATATATATATATATATATATATATATATATATATATATATATATATATATATATATATATATATATATATATATATATATATATATATATATATATAAATATATATATATATATATATATACATATATATATATATGTATATGTATATGTTATATATATATATGTATATGTTATATATATATATATATATATATATATATATATATATATATATATATATATATATATATATATATATATATATATATATATATATATATATATATATATATACACATATATATATTTATATATTAGGGTAGTTCGGTATACCGGTATTAGTATAGTACCGCAATACTAATTAATAATTTTCGGTACGATACCGTCTCTGAAACGTACCTGTACCGCAACCCCCCCCCCCAACCCCCCACCCCAATGAACAAGTAGATTAATAATTCATTTTCTACCAATTGTCCTTAATAATGTTGACAAAATAATACAATGATAAATGACACAATATGTTACTGCGTACGTTAGCAGACTAATTAGGAGCCTTTGTTTGTTTACTTACTTGTAAAAGACAAGTTGTCTTGTATGTTCACTATTTTATTTAAGGACTTAACTGCAATAAGAAACATATGTTTAATGTACCCTAAGATTTTTTGTTATTATTTAGAAAAGTACCGAAAAGTATCAAAATAATTTTAGTACCGGTACCAAAATATTGGTTTCGTTACAACACTTTTACATATATATATATATATATATATATATATATATATATATATATATATATATATATATATATATATATATATATATATATATATATATATATATGTATGTATATATATATGTATATGTATGTATGTATGTATGTATGTATGTATGTATGTATGTATGTATGTATGTAGGGAAACTGCATCTACAAACTTTATTTTCCCAGTTTATATTATAACTTTTACTTTTTCTGCTCCTTTTCATTTATTATTTATTTTAAATGTTATTTTGATTGTTTTTTGTTTTACCTTAAATAAATGAAATAAAACAAAACAATTTCATACGGTATTCCAGTCATGTTGTTGCAAAGGAGGAGCAGAAGTCCCAGCAGACTGAAGTGTTGTTATTGTCTTCATGTGCTGACAAGATTTGCTCTGGCCACATCCTCGCTGTGGTCACACACATATGCACACACACACGCGCACGCGCACACACCCACACACACAACACACATTTTCTTCTCTCCGACAGCCCAACATCTCAGTGGACATGCTTCAGCTGCTTGCAAACTGTTTATGATTCTGGTCACTGGGGTGTCTGCCTGCTTTGATTGTGCCATTAGATAAACACGTTATTGCAGCGTGTTAGCTCTGCATGGCAGCTCATACTTTGTATTTGCTGTCAATTATTTCACTTATTTAGTCGATGCGGTTATTACATGCACTAATAACACTTGTGTTATTTAAGGCAACTTTTTATTGGATGCGATGCTGGTAAATGTCAGGTGCTTGATACCTGCTCGGTAGTAAATACGTGTGAATAATATATTCAGTTGCTGAACATCATGTTCGTAGCCGTGGTTTTGTAATTGATAAAAGTTGCTCATTGTTCAGTATTAAATATCTACTGCTGAGTAGGGCAATTTGTTTTTACTGACCTGATATCTCCGTCACATGATTTGTCTGTGGTATCGGTCTGTTCCATTGGATCAGAGTTTTTTGATATCCCTTAATAATCATGCTGCCTTTTGACTTGTGTTGTCCCGATACCAATATTTTGGTACCGGTACCAAAATTATTTCGATACTTTTCTAAATAAAGAGGACCACAAAAAATGGCATTATTGGCTTTATTTTAACAAAAAAATCTTACAGTACATTAAACATATGTTTCTTATTGCAAGTTTGTCCTTAAATAAAATAGTGAACATACAAGACAACTTGTCTTTGTCACGGCGGGGGGGTCGCAGCTTACTGCAGGGTTTGTTCCCCCAGGATGCAGACAGATTACTCCGGACAAGGCTTGCAGGTAGGAACATGATTTAATCTTCAAAATCAAACACGTACCAAAAACAGAAAACAAGCAGAAGGAACAATGTGCCGATGGCACGGGAAGCTAAGGCCACCACTTAGCACAGGAAGCATAGACTATGAGACAAGAAATACTAACGTAACAGGTTGCGTGTAGCAAACAATGAAGCCAGACTGAGCGTGGCGAGAGAGGTGAATAAATAGCTCTCTGATTAGTGGTCGACAACAGGTGAGCATGCCGACCACTAACCAGAGGCAGGTGAACCAAATTAATCCCCATGGTAACCAAAACAAACCCAGAGGTGCACAAACAGGAACTAAGGGAGTCCAAAACTAACATAAAATAAAACATTATCCGGGCCACGGATCATGACAGTCTTTTAGTGTTAAGTAAACAAACTAAGGCTCCTAATTTAGCTGCTGACGTATGCAGTAACATATTGTGTCATTTTCCATTCTATTATTTTGTCCAAACTATTAAGGACAAGTGGTAGAAAATGAATTATTAATCTACTTGTTCATTTACTGTTAATATCTGCTTACTTTCTCTTTTAACATGTTCTATCTACACTTCTGTTAAAATGTAATAATCACTTATTCTTCTGTTGTTTGATACTTTACATTAGTTTTGAATGATACCACAAATTTGGGTATCAATCCAATACCAAGTCGTTACAGGATCATACATTGGTCATATTCAAAGTCCTCATGTGACCAGGGACATATTTCCTGAGTTTATTAACATAATATTAAAAAAAATTTAAACGAAAGAAGATGTGATGCCAAAACATATCGAGATAATCATAGTAGTATCGACTAGATATGCTACTGTACTTGGTATTATTACAGTGGATGTTAGGTGTAGCTCCACCAATGGCGTTCTTTTCAGAGGCGGTACAGTACCAAATATGATTCATTAGTATCGCGGTACTATACTAATACCGGTATACCGTGCAACCCTACTTTTGACCCGGTCCTCATTTTCATCTCCTTTTCCGTTCTTCCGTCTTTCACCTCTGCTCTCCATCCCTCCTTCACCCTCTTACTCGGAGGACTGAGTTGGCCCCCTGCCCAGACCCATTAGCCTCAGCCTTGCAGCCATGTGTTCATCACCAGCGATCATTACACCCAGCCAATGACACCACTCTAATGCATCATTAATGATTGATTAATGAGCTGAGCTCAGCTCAAACGGGTGCATTCGTATGGAAGAGCAGCCTGTAATGGCTGTGTAAGGCTTGCATCTGCTATTTTTCACCCCGTGTTCTGTTTATATGTGTGTTATGGATATATTTCTCAATCTGGGCCTTGTCTCTCAGGTCGAGGAAGCTTGTCTGAACACTGTGGAAGAAGACAAGGTGACCGTCGCGGGGCGTGATGGCTGAGAAGAGGCTTTTCTCCACTCTTCTACTTCTCCTTGTCCTGGGAGGAGTTCTACCAATGGCACAAGGCTCTACTTACCTGTCCGGGTATCGCATGAGGGCTCGCCTGCAGAGGGATCGGCAAATGCGCAACATTCGACCAAACATCATCCTCATTCTGACCGATGATCAGGATATAGAGCTGGGTAAGTCCTTGTTTACTCCATTCATCCATCTGCCCACCATGATTATTCCATCCAGAAAGAGGAAAGTTGGCCTAATGCGGCCTCCTGGCACCGTAACAGCTGGCCTAGTCAAAGTCATGTGCTCCCCTCGCCGTCCCCCATCACTGGCATGAAATACAGGCTCCCAATGCCCACTATTGTTCAGGTGCCAAACGCCAGCCATCTCCCTACCCACTTAAGTCCTTTAGTGGCGTATTGGACTGAAGTGGCGGCATAATAGCCTTGGTGACATCTTTTGTCCTCCTCTGATGGCCACTGAGAGGACTCTCATTGAAAAGCAGGAATTTATGGTCAAGCATCTGTTTCCCCAAACAATTACCATCAGCTTGAAAAACTTTTACTACACAGGAGTCCAAACGGGTCACACTTAACCAAAAAGATTGATTCCTTCATCCCTGCACACGCCTTCTTCTTTTCTCTCCTTAGCTCTAATGCTTTGCTATCTAATGCCTTGTGCTTACATTTTTCACTTTCTACCCTTACTTGCTTCCAGTGGCGGGCCCTGCATTTCCCACCTAGGCCTTCAGTGAAGTCCGACTTCAATGATTACCTCTGAAAATACAATAATTGATGTCACCACATGACCATTGCTGGAGAAATACTATACAGAAACACATTTACGCACTACTGGATATTGAATTACATCAACAGTGTACAAAACGGGTTATTTTCTGGCGCATTTTAAAATCAATAAACCCGCATCAGCAATTAAAACATACCTACGGAGCCCCTAAAGCAGGGGTCCCCAAACTTTTTGACTCGGGGGCCGCATTTGGTTAAACAATTTGGCCGAGGGCCGGGCTGTATATATACAGTGTATATATATATATATATATATATATATATATTGTTGGGTCGACCAGCATTCCTCCAATGGGGAATTCAAATTGCTAGTCTCTCCCAGATTCTTTTTATGGCAATACGCTGATGTTTATATTCAATCTCCAGGCAATAGTTGGTATTTTGTAGTTTATTCTCAAAGCTTAGAGGACAAACCTGAGACCAACCCAACACCCAAGCGTTCCCTAGCCCGGTCCAGATCGGTCTACCAAAACCCCGGAACTCCTGTTTACTTCCTCCTTCTCCTGTCCCCCCCACCTGCTGTTTCCCCAGTCTAGCTCTGCTCCGTATCTTAGGAATGTAATGGCAGTCTCAACAAAGACAGCGCTCTGACTCTAACCAAGGACACTCGAATCCAAGCACTTTGTACCACACGAGACATTAGCTGATGTAAATATGACTATAGGAGTTTTTAGAAAGAAGTAACACTTAAATATGGATATGCTTCCAACAAGTCCCCCTTTAAGATCTTCTAATAAGATCTTTATTACTTGTACAAAACTTATAAAGCACGCCCCACATTAAAGTAGGTGCTGTTTTTTTCTTTAAGCAAGCTAGCAATAAAACAACAGCTTATTTACATGGGAGATAGATGGAAGGAGTCCACGTCAATGTCGTCATGGTCAGGGAATTAAACCAACAATTCTCGAAAGTCTTAAAGTTACCACTTTGCTAGACCCCCTTTAGTGACACTTAGCCCAAGGGGCGATAAAGCAACCGCATGAGGCTATGATGGCCAAAAAAACTCCGAATGGAGACCAAGACAGACTTAATTAGGTCAGTCCACCTGCCTAATGTGTCCCTAGACAGGGCCTGGAGGCCCTTTAAGGCCCTCTGAACTGAGCCATCGGGGGTAGTGTTGTTAGGAATGAAGGTACAGCATTGGTCACCAAACATTGCACACACTCCTTCTTCCTTGGCTAGGATGCGGTCAAGGGCTATGCGGATCTGAACGGCCCTGAGGGAGGTCGGGGCAAGTTGTTCAGCAAGTCCCTCAACGGCGTCACGAGTCAGGTTGGTTAGTCTCAACGGCGGCGGGGAGTTAGAGAGGCCGCTGAAACAGGAGTTCCAAGGGGTGTTAATTTGGTGAGTGGGGTCACCAGTCTAACCATAGCACAAAGCCCAACGGCTGACGTCGGGATTCTAATGTACAATCTGTGCTTCCCACAACACCAGAATAAGTCAGCTCGTGCCCAAGGGCCTATCCTAGAGCCATCTATCAGTGTGGTGCACCAGTAACGGTTGATGTCACCCAATTTGTTGGGGGACGGAGAGGGTCCTGTAATTTGAAAACGCGTGTAATTCAGCTTTTGGGCCACAAAGGGAAGAAGTCGGGTGGCATTGTCAACAGAAGGGTACACATGTCAGTCAACTTAAAAGGGGCGGGGTAAGTGTGGGAAAAGGGACGTCCAGCGGAAGAAGCAACACAGTCACCCAGGTTTTGGCATCCACCTGAGCCACAGGTTGTCTGCACCCGCTCCTAAGGTCAAAGGTCAAAGTTACCAGGCCTTCGGTGGTGATGTCATTAGCACGCACGGATGTGAGCCTTTGAAACACCACCGAGGTGGGGTGGTACTTTAGGTGCTACAGAGGGTGTAGAGGTAGTTAACGCCCTCTCAAGGACATTAATTTTAATAATTCCTTTAGCGTCTGTATCAGTCAGGTCAAGCCCCAAAACAACATAAAAGGGTCGATGGGCACAACTTACCAGAGTATGTTGTCTGCATCCGACACCAATGGTTCAGGGTTGAGTCGTAACAAATATAGAGGTTATTACCACGGTAATAGTTATTGTGTCCCCCGTAATTAATCACACTGCACAGGTCAAAAAATAAGTCTTGCTATCCCCTTTGACCCAGTCTATTTAAAGTCCGTTGTATGTTCTTAGACACTTGTCAGTCACTGTCGTCAGGAAGGATGAACTGAGACACAAAGACAGTAGAACACGCCCAAGCACCAGTCCGTCAGGGAACACTAGTCGGGTGTAACATCCTGCCTTTCGTCTATCAATATCAGAGTAATTTAGGTAACAAAACGGGGATAAACATCAAACTTTTCACTTAATGTAACGACACAGATAGTTATGCTGCGAACAAGCAAGAAAAACTAAGAAACATTTAGCATACTGGATTGGTCTCACACAAGGATATACAATATAGAAGTTGAAAAGAGTAATGTAGGTAGAAAATCTCTCTCGTCTCCTGGGCTGAGGGGCAGATGATGTGGCGAGGGGGTCAAGAGGGGCAGATGTTGTGGCGATGTCAGCAATGACATCCCCTGGTGATCTGTCAGGTTCTTCAGCTGTAGTGCAGAGGGAGAGGTGGTACCAGGTGTCCCCTCCACCAGCCAGTCGAAGGGCGTGGGACGTCCGTTCCACGACCTTGAAGGGACCAGTCCACCTGAGCTCCGTCCACTTGCGTTTGATGACCTTGATCTTGACCCTCTCACCGGGCGGAAGGGAATCTGTACAGAAGAACTGGCACACAAATTCTGCAATTTTTTTGTGTAAAATACCATTTTGGTTTTACGCTGAGTCCTCCTTCCATGGGGGGGGGCTGCTGGTCCTGTGAATGGCTGACCTGTATGCAGCTCATAGGGTGAAAAACTCAAAGGGCGGTAAAACAGTTTTATTCACGGACCTTCGAATGATCATTAACGCTAATTGCAACATGTCAATCCAATTAAATTTGGTCTGTGCACAGATTTTAGCCAATTAGTTTTTTATGTTCTGGTCCATCCTTTCAACCTTACCTTGGGACTCAGGATGGTACCCCAAACCTGTGTTCTAGTCCGAAAGCCTTTTCGACCAAGGCTAAGTGAGTATTTTTTTAAATGGTTGCCGTTGTCTGACCTAATCTTTTTGGGGAAACCATGTCGGGGTACTAGGTCATTCACAAGTCATTTAATTACTGATATTGCATCTTCTTTTGAGGTTGTTGTTGCTTCCGGCCAACCACTGTGATTGTCAACACAAGTCAGTACGTACCTTTTCCCTTGTACCGTATTGATCATATCAGTGAAATCAAAGACTATACATGGTTCACCCTCACCTCCTCCATATTCTAAATTTGATATACTAAAGGTACTATCGATGTGTAAAATCATTATTTTCAAATTAAAATTAGTTATAACTTCTTACCCACGGGAAAAATGTTAAAACTATGGAATGTGTCAGAGTCGGATGATTGTCGATTTTGTTCCAAGGAGTCTGTATCCACCCTCACTCACCCCCTTCTGTTTCTGAAAAAAAGGACTGTGTTAGTCATACTATCACTTTCAGAAACATCTAAGAAAAAGGTCAGCTAATAGTCAAGTAGCGGAGGACAGGTCATGTTTGAGGTCAATGAAAGTCTCTTTAGCCTCTATGGTCCACTGGGGGGTGGTGTTAGGGTAGGGGACCCCTTAGCGATATCACAAATAACTCAAACTCAACTAAACCCTATCTTTTATGTAATTTTTTTCAATATGGTGAAAGTAACAAAATATGCTTATATTTATATTGTCACCAATACTAGAAAAATACTACCCTTATGGCAGATGCTTTAGCAATAGTATTTTGAAATTTTACCACACCTGGTGGCCCCAATAATTAATTAAGTCAAGCTCATGTTGTAGAAAGTTGAATGATGCAGACACGTTTGTTACTGAATACTTTCTATCAGACTTCTGTCTTGACGACTATGTGTATGTAATGAGCAACTATAATTCTTTGATATGCTTGAATGTGTAATGTGTCGTTTTAGCTCAGCTGTTGTGTAGCTGCTAGCTCCTCGTAGCCTACAGGTGTCTAAAGTTCAGCCCATAGTTATGTGTTTAACATAACCATGGGCTAAACCTAAACAATTGAAAATGTGGTATTTGGGTGTCGGTGTAATGTTTGGCAGCTACGCCGTGTCTTATCATTGGACCTAAGTTCTTTGGTTTTGTAGGCGAGACAGAGAGCAAGGGAACAATGTGGGACACTATTGTGTCCATCTTATACCATGCTAGCTGTTGCAAAGATAGGTCAACATGAGCAGCCACACCTTGAGTTCCAACATATATAAATAATCATAACATATGGCGAGTCGGGTGGCAGAACACACGGAAGCATCTCAGTCAGTCAGGGTTTTCACTGTTAGAGCAGTTGGATGTCAGCCATTCCTGTTGTTTCAGGCTGTGGTATGAGCTCATGGAGTAGTCTTGGTAGTGGTGTCGCAGCTGGGTGGTTCAGCCGTCAGGTAACACCAGGAATGTTCCTTCTTTGCGATTTGAATGTCAGGGTACAGTCTGTAAAGGAGGTCCAGCAATCTGAACCGGAAGTGGTTTGGTGACAGGTAACCTTCTTGTGACCCCAGCGAAGCCTTCGACCTTTAAAGAGGAAGCACAGAGTTTTTTTGGTACCTCTGCATTCAGAGGCTGATAAAATTGTCCGTTGACACTCATGTCCAGCAGGGGTCCTGTCGGTACTTCCTGCTGCGGCTCCTGATGTGGGCGTCCTCTTACACGCCTTCGTGTTCGTTTGTCGGCACGACGGAACCTTTCCTGTTCGGAAATGTTCGGACAGTCACGACTCCAGTGACCAGGCTGGTCACAGCCGAAACAGTGTCTACCCCAGACCGGCTTTGAAGCATCGTGTTGTCCACCACCCGAGTCCAACCGCACGTCTGTTGAGGATTCTTTCCTCCACCTGTTGGAACTCAAAAGCAAGGTCACCCACTGCTGAATATACCCCAGCTGATCTTTGACCTTTTGGTTCTTTTAACCTTTTATCTTCAGCGATCTGTAATTTAAGTAGTCGTTTCCTTGTTGCTCTGTCATTAGCCCTATTTTGCATGGGATGAATAAAATGTCCTGCCATATATTGTTTTTGGCACCTTGTATATCAGGGTTAACTTTGTCCAAAGTGTTTGGCCAAAGGTTCCCTCCCGGAGGTACAGGTGGGAAAGCAAGGTCAACAATGGCTTGCATGTATGCATCGGCAATAGACTTATATTGTAGTATGTTCAAAGTGTTAATGTCATGTGTCAAAAATGTCTGCCGGAGAAAATGGTCAGACGTGTACAAGGGGTTTATTTTCGGAGGCAGGATTAATCTTAGAGGGGGCGTGTTAATACCTCCTTCTCTTGTCACTGGAGTAGGGGGCGGTGTCCTAGTCAAAGTCTGGGCGGGTCGTTTGAATTGTCTTGCGCATGCGCGGCAGACAAAAAACCAATCAGTTCATTCTGTCATTAATCATCGTTTCTTTTGCTGCATTTCGTTTTTCCACGTAATCCCCGTTTACTTTTATCATACGCCAAACTCTTAAATTCTCTCCCTGAGTGTTCCATTTTCACCAGCGCACACACACACACACACACACACACACACACACTCAGCAGCACACACACACACGAGCACTCTCTCTGCGTTTCACCTACCATAAAACTTCCAGTTACTTTTTTATTTTACTTTATTTTATTTTTTATTTCCTTATTTTACCAGACGTTTGAGTTCACGACTTTTCGAGTATTGTAAACCCCCTCTTAACCCTTTCAAGGAACGTTCTCTTTTTTTTCTTTTTAAACTGTACCTGCTAATTCCATTGTCGACAACCGTACATTCAATTGATCATCAAAAACAGTAATGATTCATCACATTCCTCCCCGACCGCCATCACATTTCTATCTGTCACACTTATTCATGTCAAACCCTGTGGTCATTGTGTCTCTCATGCCCCATCCGTAACCCGAGAATGTATTTCTCGTATTTTTCATAAGGACTTTAACCTTGAACTCTATTAGGGGTGACCAAATCCCCAGGGCGAACCACACCCGACTATTACTCGTCAGTGAAGCAGCCCGTCACGGTAATCTTTATCGTATTATTAATAAGGACTCTAACCTCAGAATTAAAAATACGAACGGACTTTAACCAACAACTTTATCGTATTATTAATAAGGACTCCAACCTCAGAATTAAAAATACGAACTGACTTTAACCAACAACTTTATCGTATTATTAATAAGGACTCCAACCTCAGAATTAAAAATACGAACGGACTTTAACCAAGAACTTTACCGTATTATTCAGAAGGACTCTAACCTTGCGAATTTTAATATACGGATGGACTTTAACCAAGAACTTTATCAGGCACAGATGAAAGATTCAAGACACAATGACATGAGTTGACCACTATGTACAACTATTATGTAAAATGGCGGACAGGGCAAAAATGCAATCAATCTATCAAAATCACCACTCTGTGCCTGGGATTACAAAACAGTGTTTGACTTACAGACTTCAGGACAGACTTCAGGACAGACTCCTAACGCAGATTTTATCTAAAAAGAAAGGTTCTGCTTACCTTGAATTGGCCAATTGAGTCTGTCCAGAAGATTGCAAGAAGTCATCAATCAACAGCGTGCCATCTCGGACGAAGCTCCCAAATTGTTGCGTCGACCAGCATTCCTCCAATGGGGAATTCAAATTGCTAGTCTCTCCCAGATTCTTTTTATGGCAATACGCTGATGTTTATATTCAATCTCCAGGCAATAGTTGGTATTTTTTAGTTTATTTTCAAAGCTTAGAGGACAAACCTGAGACCAACCCAGCACCCAAGCGTTCCCTAGCCCGGTTCAGATCGGTCTACCAAAACCCCGGAACTCCTGTCTACTTCCTCCTTCTCCTGTCCCCCCCCACCTGCTGTTTCCCCAGTCTAGCTCTGCTCCGTATCTTAGGAATGTAATGGCAGTCTCAACAAAGACAGCGCTCTGACTCTAACCAAGGACACTCGAATCCAAGCACTTTGTACCACACGAGACATTAGCTGATGTAAATATGACTATAGGAGTTTTTAGAAAGAAGTAACACTTAAATATGGATATGCTTCCAACAATATATATATATATATATATATATATATATATATATATATATATATATATATATATATATCAATTTGCCTGAGCGGCTAGGAGACACCGTGAGTAGCAAGCGGTACAAAGTGGATAAGAAAAGACAGAATTTTTTTTAATTTTTTTTTAATTTTAATTTTAATTTTTTTAATTATTTTTTTTATACTTAGGACTTCCCACGGGCCTGATTGTGGACGCTGGCGGGCCGGATCCGGCCCGCGGGCCGTAGTTTGGGGACCCCTGCCCTAAAGGGACATGGGGGAAATTGTATTTTTTATAATTTTTATTTTTTATTTTTTTTTAGACTTGTATCTCGTGCGCACGAGAAACTTTTTATAAAGTTATAAAAAATTAAAAAGAAATATAAAATGTATTTTTCATTTTTTTATAACTTTATAAAAAGTTATAGTTTATAAAAAGGTATCTCGTGCGCACGAGAAACTTGCAATGCTTCAAAACTACGGCAAGTAGTAATGTCCAAAAACATAACAGAGACGAAGCAGAAGAACGAAGAAGAGACATGGCGACGACGAGTAAGAAGAAGAAGTACGCTTGCAAGTTCCAAAATGATTGGAAAAAATAATTTCAGTTCATCCAGGACAGCTCGAAGGGGAAGGGGTATGCTGCCTGCAAATTTTGTAGATCAGACTTCTCCATTGAACACGGTGGCCGAACGGATATACTCATTCATGAACGGATTATTTATATATATATGTATATATATATAAGAAATACTTGAAAATATATACACCCCCCGCTACCCCCCCTCCCCCCCATCTCCCGAATTTGGAGGTCTCAAGGTTGGCAAGTATGCCCATCATAAAAGATGCAGATGAGGCGTGTTGGCTGAGTTCTTAAAGTTTACTCCACAGCGTGCTCATCAAAAACATCCTGCTTCACTACTGTGGCATGCTGGGTAATGTAGTTCTTATGTGACCTGGCTCATAACATCACTATATATCTGCCTTAGGCCATCTAGAAGGTCTTACTGACAACAACTTGTGATCTGATTGGCTATCGCAACTGTCTATCAACTGTATGTCCCCGATCACTTACAGTGCACGGACGCCCACATTGCTGATTTGGCACAGCATGGCAACATAAGCGAGCTGAATTCTGATTGGATAAAAACTCTATAAACTAAAAACAAAAGCGCTGGAAGGAGCATAATATGACATGAAGAGAATATGAATACTTTTAAATATTTAGTGAAAGTAAATAAAAAAATACTTTTATATTTAATTATAATTATGATTTCTGGTTATGTTAGGTCAGCAGAGAAGGCCTTGCTGGCCATGACGACCCACCACTGCACTGCAAAAAGTCAGTGCTCAAAAACAAGAAAAAAACTAAGCAAAATTATCTGCCAATAGAACAAGAAAATTCGGCTTGTCAAGACTTTGCAAAACAAGTAAAATTAGCTAACCTCAATGAACCCAAAAATACCTTAAAATAAGTACATTCTCACTAATAACAAGTGCACTTTTCTTGGTAGAAAAAAAAAAGAGACCTTTTTGCTCAATATGTTGAAAAATATTCTTAAATTAAGTAAATGCTAGTGCCATTATCTTGACATAATGATATGCGCTCTGCATCATGATTTTTTTTTCATGCTTGAAGTAAGAAATTATTACTTTAAAAAAGTAGTTTTATACTTGTGAGTGTTAATGACACAGCTTTGCATCAGTTGATATTGTAGTTTCAAGCATGTTTTACAAGCTGTAATATCTTACTAAGATAATTTAGGACCAAAACCCTTAAAACAAGTAAAACACTCTAACATAAAATCTGCTTAGTGAGAAGAATGATCTTATCAGACAGAAAATAAGCAAATATCACCCTTATTTGAGATATTTAATCTTACTTAGATTTCAGTTTTTGCAGTGTGCTTGCTCCTTCTTCTTCTTTTATCGCTCTCACTCCTTCCTCTTCCGCTGTTCTTTCCCAGGCTCCATGCAGGCCATGAACAAAACGCGGCACATCATGGAGAAAGGCGGCACACATTTCTCCAACGCTTTTTCCACCACGCCGATGTGCTGCCCGTCCCGCTCCTCCATCCTGACGGGGAAGTACGTGCACAACCACCACACCTACACCAACAACGAGAACTGCTCCTCGCCCTCCTGGCAGGCCCACCACGAGCCACACACCTTTGCCGTGCACCTCAACAACTCTGGCTACAGAACTGGTAACCGATGTCAAAAGTGCTGTTCACATACACTATGTTGCCAAAAGTATTTGGCCACCTGCCTTGACTCACATATGAACTTGAAGTGTCTATCCCATTCCTAACCCATAGGGTTCAATATGATGTTGGTTCAGTCTTCGTTCTAATTCATCCCAAAGGTGTTCTATCGGGTTCAGGTCAGGACTCTGTGCAGGCCAGTCAAGTTCATCCACGCCAGACTCTGTCATCCATGTCTTTATGGACCTTGCTTTGTGCACTGGTACATAGTCATGTTGGAAGAGGAAGGGGCACGCTCCAGGAGTTGGTCTTGGCCCCTTAGTTCCAGTGAAAGGAACTTTGAATGATCCAGGATACCAAAACATTTTGGACAATTCCACGCTCCCAACCTTGTGGGAACAGTTTAGAGCAGGCCCCTTCCTCTTCCAACATGACTGTGCATCGGAATAGAATGGACTTTATTGTCATTATATTTGCATATAACGAGATTAAGGACTCCAATTTAAGGTGCGGTAGTGGGAACAAATATGGGATAAAAATAAATTACACAAGAAGTAATAAAGATAAAACTTGGAATTTAAATACATAGATTACTATCCAATAAAAATAATAAGCAATCCTGTACAATATACAAAATACTGTACAATATACAGAACAAGACAAGAGTACCGGAGTGATAACAATCAGTGTCGGAAGTATTGCACTCAAAGGGTAATATTGCACAGTAGGGTATTAGGGTAGGATATTGTATAGGGGTGAATTATTTATTATTTATTATTATTTATTTATTATAAGTTATTATAAGTTCAAGATGGTGACATCTCTGGGAAAGAATCTGTCTCTGAGCCTGGCCATTGAACCAGTGCACAAAGCAAGGTCCATAAAGACATGGATGACAGAGTCTGGTGTGGATGAACTTGACTGGCCTGCACAGAGTCCTGACCTGAACCCGGTAGAACACCTTTGGGATGAATTAGAACGGAGACTGAGAGCCAGGCCTTCTCGACTAACATCAGTGTGGGACCTCACCAATGCGCTTTTGGAAGAATGGTCTAAAATTCCTATAAACACACTCCGCAACCTTGTGGACAGCTTTCGCAGAAGAGTTCAAACTGTAATAGCTGCAAAAGGTGGACCAACATCATATTGAACCCTATGGGTTAGGAACGGGATGGCACTTTAAGTTCATATGTGAGTCAAGGCAGGTGGCCAAATACTTTTGGCAATATAGTGTATGTGGCAAATAATTTTTTTTGTGTTTTCTGCTGTTAGCCTTTTTCGGAAAGTATCTCAACGAGTACAACGGCTCCTATGTGCCCCCTGGCTGGAGGGAGTGGGTGGCCCTGGTGAAGAACTCGCGCTTCTACAACTACACTCTCTGTCGGAATGGAGTACGAGAGAAACACAGCGGTGACTATTCGAAGGTGTGATGGCATTTGACACAACCTACCTTTTATTACCTTTTTACTTTGAGATACAAGCTGTTTCTCGGCTTTTTGTTATGCTTTAAGTTGCCGGCACAAATGTCAGTTACAGTAGGAGCCTCCCCGTTGCTGGTTAGATTTAGATTTAGATTTATTGGTCCCCGTGGGGAAATTAATTTTCACTGACCGTACATTTAAACTAGAGATGTCCGATAATGGCTTTTTTGCCGATATCCGATATTCTGATATTGTCCAACTCTTAATTGCCGATTCCGATATCAACCGATACCAATATATACAGTCGTGGAATTAACATATTATTAGGCCTAATTTTGTTGTGATGCCCCGCTGGATGCATTAAACAATGTAACAAGGTTTTCCAAAATAAATCAACTCAAGTTATGGAAAAAAATGCCAACATGGCACTGCCATATTTATTATTGAAGTCACAAAGTGCATTATATTTTTCAACATGCCTCAAAACAGCAGCTTGGAATTTGGGACATGAGGAGGTTGAGGTGGGGGAGGTTGAGGTGAGGGGAGGATAGCGGGGGGTGTATATTGTAGCGTCCCGGAAGAGTTAGGGCTGCAAGGGGTTCTGGGTATTTGTTCTGTTGTGTTTATGTTGTGTTACGGTGCGGATGTTCTCCCGAAATGTGTTTGTCATTCTTGTTTGGTGTGGCGCATATTTGTAACAGTGTTAAAGTTGTTTATACGGCCACCCTCAGTGTGACCTGTATGGCTGTTGACCAAGTATGCCTTGCATTCACTTGTGTGTGTGAAAAGCCGCAGATATTATGTAATTGGGCCGGCACGCAAAGGCAGTGCCTTAAAGGTTTATTGGCGCTCTGTACTTCTCCCTACGTCTGTGTACCACTCCGTACAGCGGCGTTTTAAAAAGTCATACATTTTACTTTTTGAAACCGATACCGATAATTTCCAATATTACATTTTATAGCATTTATCGGCCGATAATATCGGCAGTCCGATATTATCGGACATCTCTAATTTAAACAATAAAACAATAAACATTACACATCACGGACAAAAATAGCAAAAAGACATCATACATGACCAACACATTTACAGGCTTGTCAGACAGGTCGGCCGGGCCCGCTGTTTAGGGCGGCTCTAGCTGCAGGGATAAGGCTTTTCCCGAAGCGAGCCCCCCGGAATTTGATGGTTCTGTACCTGCGCCCTGATGGTAGTGGAATGATGTATTGGTGTAGTGGGTGAGTGATATCCTGGAGTATTGTGTTTGCCAGTCGACTGATGGACCTGTGGTTAGGGTTGCCACCCGCCCCGTACAATACGGAATCGACCCGTAATCGGGACTAAAATGTTGCATCCCGTACGGGGCGCGGTTTCTTCCGTATTTTCCTATTCGTCCCATGCGTCTGTCACACACACACGTGTACACTGAATTCAATTCTCCCATCCTAGTCACTGCCTTTGTGTCCTTGCACTGCAAAAACTGAAATCTAAGTAAGATTAAATACCTCAAATAAGGGTTATTTTCTGTCTGATAAGATAATTCTTCTCACTAAACAGATTTTATGCTAGAGTGTTTTACTTGTTTTAAGTGTTTTGGTCCTAAATTATCTCAATAAGATATTACAGCTTGTTGCTGAGATTTTATGACCTATATTGAGTAAAACATGCTTGAAACTAGAATATCAACTGTTGCAAAGCTGTGTCATCAACACTCACAAGTATAAAACTGCTTTTTCAAAGTAATAATTTCTTATTTCAAGCATGAAATCAAAAATCATGACTTTGACACAGTTGTGTCTCATAATTAAAACAGATGACAGCCAAATGGACTTTGCTGTTTAATTTTCAATGAAACAATAGAAAATATGTACTCTTATAGTAGTACAGTTGGCAAAGTACAGTAAACTGACAGTTAATATTTAAACATTTGACATTTCAAACAATTTTGAACAGAAATAGTTCATCCACATTCAGATAAATTCTTCAAAATTACAATAAAAAATTGGCGCGATGATGTCATGTTATCGATGGGAAAATGCATTTTTACACAATATGATTTGCCTGAGCGGCTAGGAGACCCCGAGAGTAACAAGCGGTTGCCTTGTTGCCTTCCATTAAGAACAATAAACTAGTTTTTAGTATAAGTTTGCTGGTTTCGAGAAATGTAATGCCGAGCGCATACCATTATGTCAAGATAATGGCACTAGCATTTACTTAATTTAAGAATATTTTTCAACATATTGAGAAAAAAAATCTCATATTTGTTTTTTCTATCAAGAAAAGTGCAGTTGTTATTAGTGAGAATGTACTTATTTTAAGGTATTTTGGGGTTCATTGAGGTTAGCTAATTTTACTTGTTTTGGAAAGTCTTGACAAGCCAAATTTTCTTGTTCTATTGGCAGATAATTTTGCTTAGTTCAAGTAAAATGCCCCTAATTTTTGTGTTTTTTTTCCTTGTTTTTGAACACTGACTTTTTGCAGTGTGGGCAAGACACTTTACCCACCTTGCTCCTAGTGCCGCTCACACTGGTGTATGAGTGTAAATGAATGTTAGATGGTAGTCAGAGGTTTTTAGGTGCAAACTGGCAGCCACAGTTCGATCAGGGTAGCCGTGGTTACAAATGTATTTAATGTGTGAACGTGGAGTAAATGAATGATGGGTTCTCAGTTCTCACTATAAAGCACATTGAGTGTCTCAAACAGCGCTATGTAAATCTAATCCATTATTATTATTGATTGTGACAACAAGAGAACAGAGTTGTTGAAGGACACTTTAAAGATCGTGAGCTAGCATGAGTAATGCTGCTCAATTAGCAAACTTATCATGTACCTTGTGGACGGGATAGCTGTTAGATTTTTCCCCATCGGACAAAAATACTTTTTTTTTGTAACTAATATTGTCACATTTGGAGTCCAACGACATGAAGCTAGGCAGCTACTAGCTGCTGCCAAGCTGAGGGAGTAAATAAAGATGCCCGACAAGTTGAATGTGCTTGATAGGTGAACGATCAGACGTGCCTGTATCGATTTGCTTCGCCTGTGGCAAGCTGTTAGTGGAAATATTTGGCCACAGGCTATTTCTGATTCTCACAGTAATACAGGATTAAGTGTGTGCCCTTGCAAAGTGGAACTGCACTTTTTTTTTTAGGAATTTTGCCTATTGTTCACAATCCTAATGAGAGACAAGAAGACAAAAGGTTTTTTGTTTATTTTGCATTGTTCACTGCAAAAAGTCAGTGTTCAAAAACAAGAAAAAAAAAAAAAAGAAAAAAAAAAAAAAAATGAGGGGTATTTTATTTGAACTAAGCAAAATTATCTGCCAATAGAACAAGAACATTTGGCTTGTCAAGACTTTCCAAAACAAGCAAAATGAGCTAACCTCAATGAACCCAAAAATACCTTAAAATAAGAATATTCTCACTAATAGGCTGACCATATTCTGAAATCCCAAAAAGAGGACACATATATGCGTGCCAAGGCGGGCAGCACGCCAAGGCCGGGACGAGGTGAAAATTTGCCAATGATACTTGAACTTGCTTTATAAATAATATATATATTTAAATAAAGCATTTTTTCTCCTCTGTTGACAGCAGTGTTGGTGCTAGGAATTTTCAAAATGGGGTCCCAGGGACCCCATCAAGTCATAAAAATGGGGTCCCACTGTACATTTTTGGGGTCCGGTCCCACTTTTTTGTAAGCGTTTTGAAAACAAATGACAAATGTATACATTATCATGTTATATCTCACATTCTATATTGTGTTTTGGAAAAAAGGTTGTCATAAACGTTACTTAATTAATTAAAAACAATAATACAAAAGAAAACAAATGTGTATGTAAATGTATTCAGTTATAAACATTCATTCCCTTTCTTCTTTCCTTCATGGATCTAAACTTTACCGCTGCTGGTTGTTTTTTCTGTGTTTTTATTTAGGTTGTAGGTGTAATTATTTCAGTATAAAAGTGTAAAAAGTGTTTTGCTTCGGTCATGAACTGATGATAATGGTGTGCCAGGGCATACATACATTTTATATTTAACGCTTAGATCTCTGGAGTCTACATCAACTTCAGATCTATCCCTCATTTCAAAATGTTTTAGTTTTTTTATGTTGTTTTTTTGTTTGTTTGTTTTCCGCCCTTTTTTGTCAAACAAAACTATGTTTTTTATGGCAAACACAAAATATGCAAAATCTTCCACCAAAAATATTTTTCAAAGTGGAATATTTGATGGGAAGTAATCAGAACCTTTGATAAGTCATTAATTCATAATAACATTGATTTTGATTCAATATTATGTTTTGAGCAATGACCGTTTGAAAGAAAAAAAAATAGCTTTGTTTTATTAGTCAACATTGCAACTTTTTCTTAATTACATTTCACCTTTAAGCTTTTTTATTTAACTTTTGTTATGTTTTTGTTTATTTTAATAGTATTTTTAGAATGTGCCGTGGGCCTTTAAAACATTAGCTGTGGGCCGCAAATGGTAAAAAAAAAAAAAAAAATCTGCGTCCTTTCTAATTTCAATGCGTTAAAAAGACACAAAGAGTGTGTTAACGCCAACACTGCTTGACAGTATAACAAAATAAGTCACACTTATATTCTGTAACATTCACAGTTTTGGAAAAAAGTGCAGAGGTCCGGGGAAAAGAGGACGTATGGTCAGTCTACTCATGGTCATTATTTTGACATAATGATATGCACTCGGCATTACATTTCTTGAAACCAGCAAACTTATACTAAAAGCTAATTTATTGTTCTTAATGGAAAGGCAACAAGGCAACCGCTTGTTACTCTCGGGGTCTCAAAGCCGCTCAGGCAAATCATATTGTCTAAAGATGCATTTTTCCATCGATAACATGACATCATCGCGCCAAGTGCGTGTTCTTTCAGTCAATTAGTGCGCATATATACAGCCTGGCCCCCGGCCAAATTTTTTTTTATTGTAATTTTGAAGAATTGATCTGAATGTGCATGAACTATTTCTGTTCAAAATAGTTTGAAATGTCACATGTTAAATGTTTAAATATTAACTGTCAGTTTGCTGTACTGTGCCAACTGTACTACTACTGTTTATGAGTATGTGTTTTCTATTGTTTCATTGAAAATAAAACAGCAAAGTCCATTTGGCTGTCATCTGTTTTAATTATGAGACACATTTGTGTCAAAACCATGATTTTTTTTTTTATGCTTGAAATAAGAAATTATTACTTTGAAAAAGTCATTTTATACTTGTGAGTGTTAATGACACAGCTTTGCAACAGTTGATATTCTGGTTTCAAGCATGTGTTCATTCATAGTTTTGATGCCTTCAGTGACAATCTACAATGTAAATAGTCCTGAAAATAAAGAAAACGCATTGAATGAGGAGAAGGTGTGTCCAAACTTTTGGCCTGTACTGTGTATAAAACGCTGATGGAGGGTTTTGAAGTTGTTTTAGAGGGCTTTGAAGGCTACAACGGGTACTCCTATTTGTCGCATTTTGCAAGCGTTTTTTTTTAATCATCTTTACGATCCTATATATATAAAAAAAAAAAAGCATGTCTCTCATAATAATGGTGAAAAATAGGCAAAGTTCCAAAAAAAAGTGCAGTTCCCCTTTAAAGTCATGATGCATACTTTTTGACAATTCCGTTTTTGGCAGCTTTACTCACGTGCATGGTGTGTGTCTTCTTCACAGGACTACCTGACAGACGTCATCACCAACGACAGTATCAACTACTTTCGGGCCTCCAAAAGGATGTATCCCAACCGTCCTGTCATGATGGTTCTGAGCCACGTTGCACCGCACGGTCCGGAGGACTCCGCCCCACAGTACAGCACCGCTTTCCCCAACGCTTCACAGCATATGTAAGAACACGAGCAGCCTTCAAAATTCTGACAATACAGTGTTATTTACTTTGAACACACTTTTTCCTATATATGCAGGGCCGGTCAAAGGCTTTGTGTAAGATTTTGTTTGTAGCCCCATTTTGGTCTTTAATATTATTAGTCAGACTTCTGAAAGGCCCCCACCACACTCCAAAGCTACCGTCACCGCACCACATACACACACTCAGACACTGTTTACATGCACTAAAATACAATTTATTACTTGATTTCCTTGAAACTAGCTTTCTAAAACCTTTAAAGGAAACCTTAATTGTATGTTTTGCATACAGCGTGCAGTTTGTAATGTCTCCAAAATGTTGTAACAAAATTATTTTTGACATTTTAAATATGGGATTAACATATCCTGATTATGAGATTGTGAACCAGTTCCCTCTTGATACATTCTCATCCATCCATCATCGGATCATGATCAGCAAGACCCTATTATTTATATGTCAAAAATTATTTTCATGAAGCGTCTGTACCATTGGTGACATTCCGCCTTTTTGGTGGGCTAAAGTCTCCCTGAAATATCTTTAACCGCCCCAAATTATTTGGTGTTGATTGATTCAAAAAAGTGCTGATAAATTGAATATATATAATAATATGATAATATATAATAATAATAATAATATGATAATATATAATAATAATAATAATAATAATTATATAATAATATATAATATAAAGAATATAAACCTGTCAACATTCACTTAAAATTGAGTCTAAATCAGTCGGTTCATTTTTTTTAATAGCGTAAGGTAGAGATTAGCTCATTCATGTAAGATTATCATTAGTACATAATGATAGTCATAATTAGTATAATTGTCATTATAATTATAGTAGTATTAGTCCAACCACTAAGGGTTTAGCCTCCCCTGTCTTTAAAAACTACTAATGCCTCTATTTCGACCTTTAATTAAGGGTCCTTAAATGCACCACAATTATGTGCTATGACGGGGGTCGGCAAGCTAAAATGTTGAAAGAGCCATATTGGACCAAAAATACAACAAAAAAATCTGTCTGGAGCCGCAAAAAATGAAAAGCCTTATTTAAGTGTTATATTGAAGGCAACACATGACTTAAGTGTCTATATTTGCTATAATAGCCTGCTATCAAAATGAATGTGACGCAGGCTGAAGCAAATCTTTGTTGACAGAATGTTGAAATGTAATATTTATTCTACACATTTTTACAACATTAGAAACCATTAGTAAATCAAAGGCTACTCAGAAGGTGAGATAACTCCTGGAATTTACTGGCTTTTAATGGCCAAAGGTATAGATGTTTGTGTCCAAGTTAAGGCCGTCTTCTTTTAATAGATTTATTACAATCTTTGGCAAGATAGGTATTGTTTGCTGTGTGTCTGGAACAACATGGCACACAAACAACTATCTGAAATGCAGCCACTATTACATACAGATAATGTGTCATGAGACATGCAAAACTAAATTATATACAAAGAGGATAAAAGTAAAGGATATTAAATGAGCTCAAATATACCTACAAAAGAGGCATAAGGATGGAATATTTACATACAGCTCGCCTAAATAGCATGTTAGCATTGATTAGATTGCAGTCATGCACTGACCAAATATGCCTGATTAGCACTCCAACAAGTCAATAACATCAACAAAGCGCACCTTTGTGCATTCACCGGCACAGCATAAAACTTTTGGTGGGACAAAATGAGACAAAGAAGGAGTGGAAAATTTTACACGTAAACTGTTGCGTCACAGTCCACACTATGGTGAGTTCAAGAACCGCCGAAATTAGTGGGACAAAACGATGTTCACCAAATACTCTCATCAGTGAAGCATACACTTAAACATATTAAACAGTGGGCTTTCTAACAATTGGGAAGGTTTGTGTCATGTTTGTCCTCAAACAAAAAACATACTAAAACAAAAAATGTTTCCCCTATCTTTTTCTATTTTCAATCCTTTTTTAAAAATTCTCCAGAGAGCCAATAGGGTGGCACTAAAGAGCCGCATGTGGCTCAAGAGCCGTGGGTTGCTGACCCCCGTGCTATGAGATGCAAAAGTGAAGCTTAAACATAACTTTGTGTCTAGCCCCCCCCCCCCCCCCCCCCCCCCGAGTGGTTGTGGCCTTAAACAACCGCATAGAGTGTTTATGCCACGGGCCGGCCATACCTATTTGCTCCTGACAACCAGAGCTTTTTGTGGTGGATAGAGATGTCCGATAATGGCTTTTTTGCCAATATCCGATATTCCGATATTGTCCAACTCATAATTACCGATTCCGATATCAACCGATACTGATATATACAGTCCTGGAATTAACACATTATTATGCCTAATTTTGTTGTGATGCCCCGCTGGATGCTTTAAACAATGTAACAAGGTTTTCCAAAATAAATCAACTCAAGTTATGGAAAAAAAATGCCAACATGGCACTGCCATATTTATTATTGAAGTCACAAAGTGCATTATTTTTTTTTAACATGCCTCAAAACAGCAGCTTGGAATTTGGGACATGCTCTCCCTGAGAGAGCATGAGGAGGTTGAGGTGGGCGGGGGGTTGAGGTGGGGGGCGGAGGGTGGTGTATATTGTAGCGTCCCGGAAGAGTTAGTGCTGCAAGGGGTTCAGGGTATTTGTTTGTTGTGTTTATGTTGTGTTACGGTGCGGATGTTCTCCCGAAATGTGTTTGTCATTCTTGTTTGGTGTGGGTTCACAGTTTGCCGCATATTTGTAACAGTGTTAAAGTTGTTTATACGGTCACCCTCAGTGGTGACCTGTATGGCTGTTGACCAAGTATGCGTTGCATTCACTTATGTGTGTGAAAAGCCGCAGACATTATGCGATTGGGCCGGCACGCAAATTGCAGTGCCTTTAAGGCACGCCCCCAATATTGATGTCTGGGTGGAAATCGGAGAAATTCGGGAGAATGGTTGCCCCGGGAGATTTTCGGGAGGGGTACTGAAATTCGGTAGACTCCCGGAAATCGGGAGGGTTGGCAAGTATGACCGGGAGACGCAACTGCTCTGTACTTCTCCCTAATGTCCGTGTACCACTCCGTACAGCAGCGTTTTAAAAGTCATACATTTTACTTTTTGAAACCGATACCGATAATTTCCGATATTACATTTTAAAGCATTTATCGGACGATATTATCGGACATTTCTAGTGGTGAACATTTGTGTTTTCTTTAACGAGGTTCTGGACAAAGACTGTCCTTGAGTCTGCACACATTCATCGTCACGGTTCATCTCTTCACATCCTCATACCCATGCTCCCATTTCATTTCACCCATAATTCAATAACCAATCCAATCATCTCATCTCCATGTTATCTCACTCTGCGAGCAGGATGTTGCTGGCAGCCCGGGCCTCCTTTGAGCGTAGCTTCCGTGTCGCTCCAGTTTATTTGGCTCACGTGCGCCGTAGTTTGCGCCAGTAGTGCTGCAGCAGTAATGAGCCCTGCTAATTTGTACCGTTTTGTCAGCGATGATCAAGGAGCGGCATGAACGTAGTCAATGTAATGCATAGCTAATGATGACAGCAGCATCCACCCACAGAGTCTTTGTCTTTTTGACGTTCCCTGCTTCCGACTGGTGCTGGTGGCTAATAGAAGGTCTGTTATTGGCCTCTGGAGACAAATTCAGGACCAGTAATTAGACTGCAGTTGCTCCCCTCTCCCTCTGATGCTCCATTCTTGTGATTAATCTAATCCCCCCCAGCATCATTAACCTGTGCCATGCAGGCTTTAGACACCGAATACTCTCAAAATCTGACCCCAGTGCTTCCCTACCAACTTTTAATTGCTCCTTCTCCATACATTTGCATCCCTCGGGTAATTTTTCAGTGCTTTTGCTTCTTTTTTCCGTTTGCATATTCCTCCTGTTTTCAGCTACCACATTGAGAAAGAGAGAGAGAGAGGCAATGATTTCCTGTTGTCCTCTGTTGGTAAAACTTCTTACCTTGGCACCTTGATTACACAACATTACATTTGCTACCGCCAGCTAGGCCACGAGGCATTAACAGTTATTTAGAGTCTAATCGATCACGTTTAAAGATGAAATTCATTTGCTTCTCGGGTCTCCTTGGTGATTTACCATTGTTTATTCCCAAATAATTGAAGAGCCGGTGTGATTTGTAGACGATATTGATCAGACTGTGCTCAAGCCCATTGATTGCACTGCTTTGCATTTTATACGTTTGGCAAAACGTCCCGTGTAGCATCGAATGGACATCTTCCCGCCGGCTTTGGGAATGAAAAGGTCAGCAGACATTGACAAAGGTCATTGCGGCGAGGATGCCGGTGCAGACTTTTTGCTGCACTTTGGCCTTTTTTAGGTCTAACTCAATACATTCCAAATGTTTTTTCGAATTTAGTATTGAATTTCCCCACAAAACATAATGAAAACTAGAGATGTCCGATAATGGCTTTTTTGCAGATATCCAATATTCCGATATTGTCCAACTCTGAATTACCGATACCGATATCAACCAATACCGATATATACAATCGTGGAATTAACACATTATTATGCCTAATTTTATTGTGATGCCCCGCTGGATGCATTAAACAATGTAACAAGGTTTTCCAAAATAAATCAACTCAAGCTATGGAAAAAAGTGCCAACATGGCACTGCCATATTTATTATTGAAGTCACAAAGTGCATTATTTTTTTAAACATGCCTCAAAACAGCAGCTTGGAATTTGGGACATGCTCTCCCTGAGAGAGCATGAGGAGGTTGAGGTCGGGGGGGGCGGGGTTGAGTTGTGGGGGGATGGGGGGGTGTATATCGTAGCGTCCCGGAAGAGTTACCTTATTTTTCGGACTATAAGTCGCTGCGGAGTATAAGTCGCACCGGCCGAAAATGCATAATAAAGAAGGAAAAAAACATATATAAGTCGCATTTTTGGGGGAAATTTATTTGATAAAACCCAACACCAAGAATAGACATTTGAAAGGCAATTTAAAATAAATAAATAATAGTGAACAACAGGCTGAATAAGTGTACGTTATATGACGCATAAATAATCAACTGAGAACGTGCCTGGTATGTTAACGTAACATATTATGGTAAGAGTCATTCAAATAACTATAACATATAGAACATGCTATACGTTTACCAAACAATCTGTCACTCCTAATCGCTAAATCCGAGGAAATCTTATACGTCTAGTCTCTTACGTGTATGAGTTAAATAATATTATTTGATATTTCACGGTAATTTGTTAATAATTTCACACATTAGTCGCTCCTGAGTATAAGTGGCACCCCCGGCCAAACTATGAAAGAAACTGCGACTTATAGTCCGAAAAATACGGTAGTGCTGCAAGGGGTTCTGGGTATTTGTTCTGTTGTGTTTATGTTATGTTACGGTGCGGATGTTCTCCCGAAATGTGTTTTTTTACTCTTGTTTGGTGTGGGTTCACAGTGTGGCGCATATTTGTAACAGTGTTAAAGCTGTTTATACGGCAACCCTCAGTGTGACCTGTATGGCTGTTGACCAAGTATGCATTCACTTGTGTGTGTGAAAAGCCGTAGATATTATGTGATTGGGCCGGCACGCAAAGGCAGTGCCTTTAAGGTTTATTGGCGCTCTGTACTTCTCCCTACGTCCGTGTACCACTCCGTACAGCGGCATTTTAAAAAGTCCTAAATTTAACTTTTTGAAACCGATACCGATATTTTCCGATATTACATTTTAAAGCATTTATCGGCCGATAATATCGGCAGTCCGATATTATCGGACATCTCTAATGAAAACGTTATACATTTTGCTCCTTCATTTTCTTAGCTGTCATATGAGTATGAAAAGAAGTTACTGTAATAGAAGCTAATCAAACGTACAAAGTTAGACGACGGTAGGTCTGATTTGTGCCGTCTTTATCAAAACACTTTCTTGCGGTCCACATAATATGTATTGAATATGCTTTAGAGCAGCGGTGTCAAATTTTTGTCTTTTCCTGTTTCAGAACTCCAAGCTACAACTATGCTCCAAACCCCGACAAACACTGGATCCTGCGCTACACGGGGCCCATGAAGCCTGTCCACATGCAGTTCACCAACATGCTGCAGCGCAGGAGGATGCAGACCCTGCTGTCTGTGGATGACAGCATGGAGAAGGTAACACACAGCCTCCCTCTTGTTTTGGCCAAGAAATACACACATCATCATCACAGGCACAGAAAAGGGAACCATACACATCCCACACTTGCAACTCCTGAGAGATTTTTATTGTTTTTTCTTTTTTGAGTTTAAAACATCCACTGACGCACTTGTTATATCATGAAACTATTTATTCTGTGTATTACATCCTTGTAGGTGCACAACATGTTGGTGGAGACCGGTGAAGTGGATAACACCTACATCATCTACACGTCAGACCACGGCTACCACATTGGACAGTTTGGGCTGGTAAAAGGCAAATCAATGCCTTACGAGTTTGATATCCGCGTTCCCTTTTATGTCAGAGGACCAAATGTGGAGCAAGGTGCCATGTGAGTGACAAGTTAGGATGCACTTGTCCTTATGTTGATTGTGAGTGTTTATTCTTCTGGTGTTTCTTGCCCTGCAGTAACCCGCATATGGTGTTGAACATTGATTTGGCGCCAACGCTGTTGGACATGGCCGGTGTGGATATTCCTGCAGAAATGGATGGCAAGTCTATCCTTAAGCTGATGGACACGGACAAACCAGTCAACAGGTAGACAAAAATCTCATATTGACATCTTAGAACACAATTTTAAGAATGCCATTTATGTTGGATTTGAGGACCACGATCCCCTGCGCTATTTGCTTTGACCTCATTATTTTCAGTGCCTTCTATTTGGCATTTATACAATACATATTTAATATGTGCGTGTTCGTGCATGTTTTGATTCAGTGCAAATATCAAACACCTATGAAAGAGAGGGGACAAAGAAAAAGTTATTGGATTACTGGTGTAAAAAAAGTAAAGCTACTTTTTTTCACAGGAATAAAAGTACTGTAGTTTTATTTCACAGCTGTTATAATTTGCCTTAATATAGTTTTTTGTAAACAGCAAACACTATGGTAGGCGCACCGATGCAAATTTTTTACTTCCGATACGATACCGATATCGGAATCGTAAGTATTGGCCGATACTCTGATTAAGCCGAGACAATGTCAGTACAAATAATAGTACTTACTTATATTACAAAACCAGTGAAGTTGGCACCTTGTGTAAATCGTTAATAAAAACAGAATACAATGATTTGCAAATCCTTTTCAACTTATATTCAATTGAATAGACTGAGAAGACAAGATACTTAATGTTCAAACTGGAAACTGTTATTTTTTGCAAATATTAGCTCATTTGCCTGCAACATGTTTCAAAAAATCTGGCACAAGTGGCAAAAAAGACTGAGAAAGTTGAGGAATGCTCATCAAACTTATTTGGAACATCCCACAGGTGAACAGGCTAATTGGGAACAGGTGGGTGCCAAGATTGGGTATAAAAGCAGCTTCCATGAAATGCTCAGTCATTCACAAACAAGGATGGGGCGAGGATAGATGCGTGAGCAAATTGTTTAAGAATAACATTTATCAACCAACTATAGCAAGGAATTTAGGGATTTCACCATCTACGGTCCGTAATATCGTCAAAAGGTTCAGAAATCCTGGAGAAATCACTGCACGTAAGCGGCAAGGCTGAAAACCAACATTGAATGCCCGTAACCTTCGATCCCTCAGGCGGTTCTGCATCAAAAACCGACATCAGTGTGTAAAGGATATCACCACATGGGCTCAGGAACACTTCAGAAAACCACTGTCAGTAGCTACAGTTCTATGCTACATCTGTAAGTGCAAGTTAAAACTCTACTATGCAAAGCGAAAGCCATTTATCAACAACACCCAAGAAACGCCGCCGGCTTCGCTGGGCCCGAGCTCATCTAAGATGGACTGATGCAAAGTGTAAAAGTGTTCTGTGGTCTGACGAGTCCACATTTCAAATTGTTTTTGGAAACTGTGGACGTCGTAGGAAAAAAACATCCGGATTGTTCGAGGCGCAAAGATCAAAAGCCAGCATCTGTGATGGTATGGGGGTGTATTAGTGCCAAAGGCATGGGTAACTTACACATCTGTGAAGGCACTATTAATGCTGAAAGGTGCATACAGGTTTTGGAGCAACATATGTTGCCATCCAAGCAACGTTATCATGGACGCCCCTGCTTATTTCAGCAAGACAATGCCAAGCCACGTGTTACAACAGCGTGGCTTCATAGTGAGTGCGGGTACTAGACTGGCCTGCCTGTAGTCCAGACCTGTCTCCCATTGAAAATGTGTGGCGCAAAATGAAGCCTAAAATACCACAACGGAGACCCCCGGACTGTTGAACAACTTAAGCTGTACATCAAGCAAGAATGGGAAATAATTTCTTTGCTCATGCAGAATGAAACCCGGTACAGATTTTTTTTAAATAATTTTATTTAATCAAAATTAATCCACAGACACCCTGTGATTAATCTGATGTTAAAAGTTAATCGTTTGACGACACTAATGTATTTAATAATAATAATAATAATACCTGGGATTTATATAGCGCTTTTCTAAGTACCCAAAGTCGCTTTTACATGTTAAAAACCCATCATTCATTTACACCTGGTGGTGGTAAGCTACTTTCGTAGCCACAGCTGCCCTGGGGTAGACTGACGGAAGCGTGGCTGCCAATTTACGCCTACGGCCCCTCCGACCACCACCTATCATTCATTCAACATTCATTCACCGGTGTGAGCGGCACCGGGGGCAAGGGTGAAGTGTCCTGCCCAAGGACACAACGGCATGGTAAGAGGCGGGGAGCGAACCTGCAACCCCTCAGGTTTCTGACACGGGCGCTCTACCCACTACGCCATGCCGCCCCAACTAATTAGTGTATTGTTTTTATCATCAAAACAAATAAACCTGTAATTTGCCTCCTTACTTACGAGATGTTTTTGTCCTTTTCAACAGGTTTCATTTGAACAGGAAAAGTAAAACGTGGAGAGATTCCTTCCTTGTGGAGCGAGGGTATGTCATACTGAGTGACCTTTCAAGGCATTGTCTTCTGATAACATCAGACTCTTCGTTCCTTACTTCCTATAATTCATTCCCTGTTCTTTCAGAAAGCCTCCACACAAGAGATCTGATGGGAAGGAAATGGCCCAGGAGGAGAACTTCCTGCCCAAATACCAGCGAGTGAGGGAGCTGTGCCAGAAGGCAGAGTACCAGACTTCCTGTCAACAGCCAGGACAGGTATCTGACCTTGGACTTTCTGGACATGAGCTGTGGAATATCCCTAGTTTGATGCAAAATGTGGTTTTATTTTAGTATTGTCGCATCCCCTAACTATATGTCCTGTGCAAAACCAAAAAATCCAATTTGATGAGCAGACATTTTGCTTTGATTCAGAAGTGGCAGTGTGTGGAGGACCCGACTGGCAAGCTGAGACTGTATAAGTGCAAGGGCATGGCGAGTCTCTATGCCCCACGAATGCAAGCTCTGATGGCCAGCAGCGGCTCCCAGCTGCCTCCTTCATCCACTGATGACAGCTGCAACTGTGGCAACGTGGGTGTTAAAACATCAGCCCTGAAGCCAAAGAAACTGCTCACTAAGAAAAGTAAGCCCATATTTTTGTGTCACGTACTATCATGCAGTTTTTTTTCTTCCCTTTGAAATGTTGCTGCATTGGCCTACAAATCCTTGCCATATGTGCATACAGTATATCTCCAAATCTAATGGAGGGTGTATCTGTTAGGGGGAACATTTTCCCTCAATTTTGGCAAAATAAGTACGCCTTAAAAAGTGGCCTTCCGTTCTGCCACAAGGAGATAAACACAGTTGTTATCTATGCACGTACACACATATACACTGCAAAAAGTCAGTGTTCAAAAACAAGAAAAAAAAATGAAAAAATTAGGGGCATTTTACTTGAACTAAGCAGAATTATCTGCCAATATAACAAGAACATTTGGCCTGCCAAGACTTTCCAAAACAAGTAAAATTAGCTAACCTCAATGAACCCAAAAATACCTTAAAATAAGTATATTCTCACTAATAACAAGTGCACTTTTCTTGATAGAAAAAACAAATATGAGACATTTTTCTCAATATGTTGAAAAATATTCTTAAATTAAGTAAATGCTAGTGCCATTATCTTGACATAATGATATGCGCTCGGAATGACATTTCTTGCATTTTCCCATCGATAAAATGACATCATCGCGCCAAGTGCGTGCTCTTTCAGTCAATTAGTGGGCAAGGAATATATATATATATATATATATATATATATATATATATATATATATATATATATATATATATATATATATATATATATATATATATATATATATATATATATATATATATATATATATATATATATGTATATATATATGTGTATATATATATATATATATATATATATATATATATATATATATATATATATATATATATATATATATATATATATATGTATATATATATATATATATATATATATATATATATGTATATATATATATATATATATATATATATATATATATATATATATATATATTTGCAGCCCGGCACCCAACCAAATTTTCTTTAATTGTAATTTTGAAGAATTTATCTGAATGTGCATGAACTATTTCTGTTCAAAATAGTTTGAAATGTCACATGTTAAATGTTTATATATGAACTGTCAGTTTACTGTACTGTGCCAACTGTACTATATGAGTACGTATGTTCTATTGTTTCATTGAAAATAAAACAGCAAAGTCCATTTGGCTGTCATCTGTTTTAATTATGAGACACAATTGTGTCAAAATCATGATTTTTTATTTCATGCTTGAAATAAGAAATTCCTACTTTGAAAAAGCAGTTTTATACTTGTGAGTGTTGATGACACAGCTTTGCAACAGTTGATATTCTAGTTTCAAGCATGTTTTACTCAATATAGGTCATAACATCTCAGCAAAAAGCTGTAATATCATACTGAGATCATTTAGGACTGCTTAGTGAGAAGAATTATCTTATCAGACAGAAAATAAGCAAATATCACCCTTATTTGAGATATTGAATCTTACTTAGATTTCAGTTTTTGCAGTGTATCATTATAATGACGTCAGGAGGTACCAGTCTGTGGGTAGAGCGATGGAGGAGAATGTGCATGCACTAAGTAGACAAGTTCAATTAAGTTTCACTTTCAGCGGGCTGACGGAGGACAAAGGGGGAGGAAGAAGGTAGCCATTTTTAGAGAGAATGCTTCGACCTCCTGATAGCTCGTCCGCTTTCTCTCCAGCGCTGGTATCTTTGTTGTTTGTACTTACTCCTGTTTTGTAGAATACATTGTTAAACGTCAGTGTTATGTTCAAATAACAGACACAACAGCCTCGCTCAACTTCACAACAGCACTCTCTTTTATTTCAGTCACTTCCTCAAAAGGCCCAGCCCAACTACGGTGGCTTCAAGGTATCAAAAGGCACAACGTAAATAGCCTGAGTAAGACAGTAGAACACATTACCAATAGGCATTCAAGTATAAGAACAGTATTTAAGATTAACTTGAATGAACACAACATTTCCCCTCCTCTCTTAAAACTTCAAGTATGGAAGGTGGCCACAAAGTCCTGAAAACGCTCAGGGCGTGCACGGGCCCTAACAGGCCGAGGCTCAGGAGCAAGGGGGACCGGCAGTGGGGCCGGTGCTGGAGCAGGGCACTGCGCGACCGGCACAGCCTGGGCGAGGGGTGCTGCCACTGGATCGGGCACCGGAGGGCGTGGCCCCAATGCGGGAATGTTCGGTGCCACCCCTGTGACGTGAGGCTGGTGAGGAGGGGCAGGTACCTTGCGCAGGCAGCTAGCGTGCCAACGGGATCCATCGGTTAACTGAAATGAAGCTGGGCCCAGCTGGCGGATGACCTGGTATGGAGCAGACCAGAATGTTGACAGTTTGTTGGCGCGGTGGGGCCGGCGCGCTCTGACCCAGTCCGACACTCTGACAGCTGGCCATTTAGCCCTGTGCTTCTGATCGAACCTTTGCTTCATGGAAGTTTGTTGTCCCTTGACGCGAGACTTGACTGCTGCTGAGCATGGTCGCGGGCTCGCGGCCATCGGTGGGCGGAGTCTCGACAGGGGAAGCACAAACTCTCGACCCACCATGAGGCTGGCAGGAGAGACCCCTGTTGTAGAGTGGACAGTCGCCCTGTAGTGGAGGAGGGTCTGATTCAGTGCAGCCTCCAGCGAGTATCCCTCGGACATGTGAGCACGCAGTCCATTCTTCAGTGATTGGTTGTACCTTTCCACCCCCCCCCCCCCCCCCCCCCCCGTTTGCCTGGGGGTGGTAGACGGAGGTTCTGATGTGAGTAACACCCTTGCTGGCAAGGTAGGCGGTGAACTCCGAGGACAGGAACTGAGGACCGTTGTCCGTGGTGATGGCTCGGGGTAAACCCCAACGGGAAAACAGGCGGTCCAGGAAGGCGACGACGGCAGCAGAGGTGACCGTTCCCATGGGAGCCACCTCAGGCCACTTGGAATGCAGGTCGTAGACCACCACAAGAAACCTCTGGTGGTGTGGCACATTATGCAGCTCACCACAGATATCAAGCTGGAGATGGTCCCACGGTTTAGTTGGCCAGTCCAGGGGCTGGAGTGGAGGCGAAGCGGGTGGCCCAGTCTTCCCACTGGTGAGGCACGCTGCACAGGAGCGGATGAGTCCCTCCAGGTCTCGATCGATGGCGGGCCACCACACTGTGTCACGGCACCTTTGCTTGGCTTTGACTATGCCAAGGTGACCCTGGTGTGCCATCTGTAAGACACACCCTCTGAGGGCTACTGGGATAACAGCGCAGTGTCCCCGGGCGATGCAGGCCTCACCCCAGCATGACAGTTCGTTCTTCACACGGGAATACGGCTCTAGCTCAGGTGGGACACGGGAAGGCCAACCGTGTCTGATGTAGTCACGCAGCATGGTGAAGACAGGCTCGGCTGCTGAGGCCGTCTCCAAATCACGAAGGGAGACAGTGTCCTTCAATGGTGAGTGGACCAGGTGGACCACGTCTTCTTCGTCCTCCGGGGAGACAGCGGGGCCCTGGGTGGTGGCAGGACGGGACAGGTAGCCTGCCACCACGTTATTCCTGCCAGGGGTGAATTGTAGCTGAAAGTCATACTGCTGCAGACGGTCTGACCATCTGTGAAGACGGAGGGGCCTGTGCCCCACACCAGAGGTAGACATCAGGGTCGTCAGGGCCTGGTGGTCCGTCCGTAAAGTAAAGGACCTTCCGTATAAGTAGAGATGCCAACGCTCACATGCCCATATACAGGCGAGTGCCTCCCGTTCGCCCACTGAATATTTCTGCTCAGTGGGGCTGAGCGCCCGAGAGGCAAACGCTACCGGTCTCTCTACGCCATCATGGATCTGTGACAGAACGGCACCTAGAGCCACTGCGGAAGCATCACAGGTCACGAATGTGGGGCTGTCCAGTTGGAAGTGCGCCAGGATCGGAGACGTGGTGAGGAGCCGCTTCAACTCGTCGAAACCAACCTGGCACTTGGGAGTTCAAGACCATGGTGTCTCCTGTCTGAGCAGCATCCTGAGCGGGGCCGTAATGGAGGAGTACTGAGGCAGGAACCGCATGTAGTAGGCTGTCATCCCCAAAAATGATGCCACCTGGGAGGCCGTCGCAGGAGTGGGGACGTCGATGATGGCATCCACGTTCGACTGGAGAGGCGAGATGCCGTCGGCGGAGACACGGAACCCAACAAAGTCTATGGCGGGTGCAGCGAAAACACACTTCTCTGTGTTCAGCGTGGCATGGTGGCGCTTGAGTGCGGTGAAAACCTGTTCCAGGCGGGCATCGTGTGTGGCAGCATCTGGCCCATGCACCACAATATCATCCAGATACGCCACAGTCCCAGTGCAGCTAGCGAGGATTGTGGACATGATTTTCTGGAAACAACTCGGCGCTGAATTGAGCCCAAAAGGCATCCTCGTGTAGCGGTACAGGCCAGTGTGGGTGATAAACGCTGTCAAGTCCCTACTCTCCTTATGTAAAGGGACTTGTAAATAGCCCTGGCGCAAGTCCAATTTACTGAAAACTCGGGAGCCGTGGAAGTGTGTAGTGTGTTCCTCCGTCGTAGGAAGAGGATATTTGTCAGGCACCACTGCCTTGTTCACTTGGCGGAGGTCGACGCAGACTCTCAGTCCGCCCGACTTCTTCTTGGCGATGACAATGTTGGACACCCATGGGGAAGCGTCGATGGGCTCTATGATTCCACCAGCCTGGAGGCGTTGAAGCTCCTGCGTAACGCCGTCCCGCAAAGCCAGGGGAACACGGCGAAGGGGCTGGACCACGGGAGGCACGCTGTGGTCCAGGAGTGGCTTGTGTGTAAATGAGCTGAGGCAGCCCAGGCCGTTAAACAGCTCCGGCTGGTCGTGTTGCCTCGGAGACGCTACGTGTAGAATCCGCATACCGCTGTTGTCCTGCAGGGTAAAACCCAGGCTAGTGAAGAGGTCAAGGCCCATGATGTTCTCGCCGCGGCGCGTGATGTGGAACGGGAAACGGTCCACAGCTGTAGAGGTGTAGCGAACCGGGAGGTAGAGAAGGCCGACGACATCGATTTTGCTGCGGCCGTAGCCACAGAGGGCAGTGGACGGGGGCTGTAGCTGTCTGTTCGGGAAGAGCAGGTTGCAGGTGTCGACATTCAGTAGTGACACTTTGGCCCCAGTGTCGAGGAGGAGAGGGACACAGCAGTCATCCAGGTAAACAGGGCACCTCGAGAAAGTCGCTGAGTGGGGGCCTACAGTGCGCACAGGCACCGCCGGGTCATGTGACTGTGCATCAGGGTAATCGGCCGGAGCGGACCGGCACCACCTGGCAAAGTGGTTAGGCTTCTGACAACGGCGACAAGTTTGGCCCCTAGCAGGGCAGTCCTGGGCCCTTGTTGCATGGCGGTTGGAGACACAATTCCCACACCGTCTCTGTTGACGTGTTGGCTGGGGACGCGCTACCTGTATAGCAGCATCAGGGTCTGAGGTTGATAGCTGTTGCACTGACTGTTCAATAACAGGGGTAGGCCTATGAGGCTTATTTTCCGCAATTTTGGCCGCACATTCAGTAGCCGATTCCACTTGTATTGCGATTATTAGTGCGTCATCAAGTGTCAAAGTTGCATCCTTGAGTAACAACTCCTCCTGCACTCTGGGATTAGACGTTTTCTCAATGAGCTGGTCTCGAATGAGTTCATCAGTGAGGTTGCCGAAATTACAGTTCTGTGATAGGGCTCTTAAATCTGCTACATACTGCCTGGCAGACTCACCCGGGCGCTGACATCTTCGTCTGAACTCCAACCGGCGGAGTAGGATATTCTGTGATTTTACAAAATGTCCGCTCAAAGCTGTTATGACTGCATCATAAGTGTCCAGCGTACCGCTGAGAGAATTGAAAATTCTGTTCCCCTCCGCTCCAAGCAGGTGTAGGAGAATGGCGCGCTTCCTCGCGCTAGTGGCATTGTCCAAACCTGTGGCCAAAAGATACGTCTCAAAAGACGATTTCCACTGATTCCAGGGAATGACAGGATCGCCCGGGAGGGGTAGAAACGGGTCCGGAGGTGGCAGGGAGAATATAGGTGTGTCAGCCATCCTCGTTCGCCAAATGTTATGTTCAAATAACAGACACAACAGCCTCGCTCAACTTCACAACAGCACTCTCTTTTATTTCAGTCACTTCCTCAAAAGGCCCAGCCCAACTACGGTGGCTTCAAGGTATCAAAAGGCACAACGTAAATAGCCTGAGTAAGACAGTAGAACACATTACCAATAGGCATTCAAGTATAAGAACAGTATTTAAGATTAACTTGAATGAACACAACAGTCAGTTCTATATAGTCACCCCTCTTGGTTTTAAACAGCTTTAGAACAAAAGGATCTGGGAGGGCTCTGGCCTGGTAAAAGGGAAAATCCTAACATCTCTGTGCTGCCATCAAGTGGTAGACCTGGGTAAAGACAGGTTTTAATACACTGCACTGCAAAAAGTCAGTGTTCAAAAACAAGAAAAAAAAATACAAAAATTAAGGGTATTTTACTTGAACTAAGCAAAATTATCTGCCAATAGAACAAGGAAATTTGGCTTGTCAAGACCTTCCAAAACAAGTAAAATTAGCTAACCTCAATGAACCCCAAAAATACCTTAAAATAAATATATTCTCACTAATAACTGTACTACTATATGAGTACGTATTTTCTATTGTTTCATTGAAAATAAAACCGCAAAGACCATTTGGCTGCCATCTGTTCTAAAAAGAGACACAGTTGTGTCAAAGTCATGATTTTTTTTTTCATGCTTGAAATAAGAAATTATTACTTTAAAAAAGTAGTTGTATACTTGTGAGTGTTGATGACACAGTTTTGCAACAGTTGATATTCTAGTTTCAAGCATGTTTTACTCAATATAGGTCATAAACTCTCAGCAACAAGCTGTAATATCTTACTGAGGGTTAGGACCAAAACACTTAAAACAAGTAAAACACTCTAACATAAAATCTGCTTAGTGAGAAGAATTATCTTATCAGACAGAAAATAAGCAAATATCACCCTTATTTGAGATATTTAATCTTATTTAGATTTCAGTTTTTGCAGTGTGGCACCTCAGTTTAAGGCAGGGGTGTGAAACTCATTTTAGCTCAGGGGCCGCATGGAGGAAAATCTATTCCCAAGATTGGTAAAATCATGACATGGTAAATTAAAAATAAAGACAACTCCAGGTTGTTTTCTTTGTTTTACTTTGGCCAAAAATAGAACAAGCACATTATGAAAACGTACAAATCATAACTAATCCTCTGGACAAAACACTTCAAATGTTGAAAATTCTGAGGAAATTGGTGCAGTTTCAAAAACACAATGAGCTTTGAATTCGTCTATCTACAAAAAGCTAGGATTAAACTTTAAGTCACAGTCTTTCGGGGATTGGAAAAAAAACCCACAACATGCAAACTCTTCTAGGTATCAAATACCTCCTTTGTCATGTCCACATATCAATCCAATGCTAACTCAACAAACCGTAAGAAACGGAGGTAAAAACTATTCAAAAGGGTTTAGTTCATTTTTTTGGTGTTTGACAGACATTAAAGGCCTACTGAAATTAATTTTTTTTTTATTTAAACGGGGATAGCAGATCCATTCTATGTGTCATACTTGATCATTTTGCGATATTGCCATATTTTTGATGAAAGGATATAGTAGAGAACAACGACGATAAAGGTCGCAACTTTTGGTCGCTGATAAAAAAAAGCCTTGCCTATACCGGAAGTAGCGTGACGTCACCGGAGGAAGGACTCCTCACATTTTACCATTGTTTACAATGCAGCGAGAGAGATTCGGACCGAGAAAGCGACAATTACCCCATTAATTTGAGCGAGGATGAAAGATTTGTGGATGAGGAAAGTGAGAGTGAAGGACTAGAGAGGCAGTGCGGGACGTATCTTTTTTCGCTCTGACCGTAACTTAGGTACAAGGGTTCATTGGATTCCACACTTTCTCCTTTTTCTATTGTGGATCACGGATTTGTATTTTAAACCACCTCGGATACTATATCCTCTTGAAAATGAGAGTCGAGAACGCGAAATGGACATTCACAGTGACTTTTATCTCCACGACAATACATCGACGAAACACTTTAGCTACTGAGCTAACGTGATAGCATCGTGCTTAAATGCAGATAGAAACTAAATAAATAAATCCCTGACTGGAAGGATAGACAGAAGATCAACAATACTATTAAACCATGGACCTGTACATACACGGTTAATAATTCCCAGCCTGACAAAGCTTAACAATGCTGTTGCTAACGACGCCATTGAAGCTAACTTAGCAACTGGACCTCACAGAGCTATGATAAAAACATTAGCGCTTCACCTACGCCAGCCAGCCCTCATCTGCTCATCAACACCCGTGCTCACCTGCGTTCCAGCGATCGACGGAAGGACGAAGGACTTCACCCGATCATCCGTGCGGTTGGCGGCTAGCGTCGGCTAGCGCGTCTGCTATCAAAGTAAGTCCTCCTGGTTGTGTTGCTACAGCCAGCCGCTAGTACACCGATCCCACCTACAACTTTCTTCTTTGCAGTCTTCATTGTTCATTAAACAAATTGCAAAAGATTCACCAACACAGATGTCCAGAATACTGTGGAATTTTGAGATGAAAACAGAGCTTTTTTGTATTGGATTCAATGGGGTACCAATACTTCCGGTTCAACGATTGACGTCACACGCATACGTCATCATATATAGACGTTTTCAACCGGAAGTTTAGCGGGAAATTTAAAATTGCACTTTATAAGTTAACCCGGCCGTATTGGCATGTGTTGCAATGTTAAGATTTCATCATTGATATATAAACTATCAGACTGCGTGGTTGGTAGTAGTGGGTTTCAGTAGGCCTTTAAGAAAACATTGGTGAATACAAAAATCTCCTTAAAAACTTTGTAAGTGGGCCTAAGAACAAAATGTGTTCTTAAGAAAGGTTGCTGAATGGGGCCAATTGATTCCCACGCCTCCTTTTGCTAATTCATGAGATATATGTAGTGTTGACATCATCTGAGCATGTGTCGTCTATCTTTTTCTTTTTAGAGATGAAATCTAGCAAGTCTGCATCCAGGAAGCGTTGGGCCCGCTCTGTATCATTTGAGCTGGATGGAGACATGTACGCTGTGGACCTGGAGGAGTCCTACTACCATCCCACCAACTTTCACAACAGCAGCTGGGCCCGAGACAGAAGCCGAGGAGCGCTGCACGGAGAGGATGATGAAGAGTTCAGTGGCATGGGAGTCACAGCCAGGCCCACCTCCAACATACTCACCCCACCTGCTTCTCTAAAGGTCACTTACAGGTGTGTACCTGTGCTATTTGATGCTTAGTGTCATGGCGACCATCGTTTACAGTATAAACATGCATTCATACATGATAATGGTTTAGTTTATTTGGAACATGCTTAACAAAGTCTTATTAAAGAACCTCACACACACTGACACAATTAAACCGGTTTGAAAAGTAGTAAGTAGAAGCAAATATTTATGTTTTATTCCACTTCTGAGTTCTGGTTCATATCCTGTTCACTTCCTGTGTTTAACTGTTCTCATATTACCACTTTTTAATTGGAAAATAATAGAATGGGAATATCTGATAGTCGAGTTAGTGCAGTGGTTTTTTTGTGCCGTGGGAGATTATGTAATTTCACCTATTTGGGGTTAAAAATATTTTTTGCAAACCAGTAATTAGAGATGTCCGATAATGGCTTTTTTGCCGATATCCGATATTCCGATATTGTTTACCGATACCGATATCAACCAAAACCGATATATACAGTCGTGATATTAACACATTATTATGCCTAATTTTGTTGTGATGCCCCGCTGGATGCATTAAACAATGTAACAAGGTTTTCCAAAATAAATCAACACAAGTTATGGGAAAAAATGCCAACATGGCACTGCCATATTTATTATTGAAGTCACAAAGTGCATTATTTTTTTTAACATGCCTCAAAACAGCAGCTTGGAATTTGGGACATGCTCTCCCTGAGAGAGCATGAGGAGGTTGAGGTGGGCGGGGTTGAGGTGAGGGGGGTAGGAGGTAGCGGGGAGTGTATATTGTAGCGTCCCGGAAGAGTTAGTGCTGCAAGGGGTTCTGGGTATTAGTTCTGTTGTGTTTATGTTGTGTTACGGTGCGGATGTTCTCCCCAAATGTGTTTGTCATTCTTGTTTGGTGTGGGTTCACAGTGTGGCGCATATTTGTGACAGTGTTAAAGTTGTTTATACGGCCACCCTTAGTGTAACCTGTATGGCTGTTGACCAAGTATGCTTTGCATTCATTTGTGTGTGAAAAGCCGTAGATATTATGTGACTGGGCCGGCACGCAAAGGCAGTGCCTTTAAGGTTTATTGGCGCTCTGTTCTCCTCCCTACGTCCGTGTACACAGTGGCGTTTTAAAAAGTCATATATTTTACTTTTTGAAACCGATACCGATAATTTCCGATATTACATTTTAAAGCATTTATCGGCCGATAATATTATCGGACATCTCTACCAGGAATTATAATCCGCAAATAATGTGCCGTTGAGTGTCTGTGCTGTCTAGAGCTCAGCAGAGTAACCATGTTATACTCTTCCATATCAGTAGGTGGCAGCAGGTAGCTAATTGCTTTGTAGATGTCTGGAAAATTCATATTCTCTACTGCTTGCTAGTGTTACCATGTCTGAGTTATTGTGTAGAAATATGGGAAAATAACTATAAAAGTACACTTCATTCGCTAACAATGTTACAAAACCGATCAGATAGAATAAAACATAATGTTGGATATAGAGAACATACAAACCCTTTATTTACTGAATAACGGTATATTATATTATAGTATACCGTCCCAATATTATAGTATTGGGACGGTATAGCTCGGTTGGTAGAGTGGCCGTGCCAGCAACTTGAGGGTTGCAGGTTCGATCCCCGCTTCTGCCATCCTAGTCACTGCCATTGTGTCCTTGGGCAAGACACTTTACCCACCTGCTCCCAGTGCCACCCACACTGGTTTAAATGTAACTTAGATATTGGGTTTCACAATGTAAAGCGCTTTGAGTCACTTGAGAAAAAGCGCTATATAAATGTAATTCACTTCACTTCACTGAATCCAAAATATTTAAATTCAATGATTTGGTGCATTTGCAAACAGCTAAAATTATGCACAAAGCAAACTATAGCTCGCTACCCAATAATATACAACAATTCACCTCAACAAAAGGGAAATATAACCTTAGAGAAAAATATAATTTAAAACATTTGTATGAACGTTCAACACTAAAGACTTTTAGCATATCAGTATGTGGAATTAAATTATGGAGTGGATTAAGTAAAGAAGTCAAACAATGTACAGATATGATCCACTTCAAGAGGCTGTTCAAACTAAAAGTGTTTACAAAGTACAAGGAAGAAGAAATGGGATAAACATATTGATTTTGATTTAAAAATCGTTAGTATTAATCTCAAATGTGAATCGTTGTACTTCAAATGCGTTGATTTAATCTGTTACAAATTGAGAACAAGGAATGAGTAAGTGTATTAGAAGTTGCTATGAAGTGAAAAGGCGTAGGATTAAATAAAGTTTGATTCTTCCTACCTCTTTTAGGACATGTTGTAATGAGAAATGAAAACGTGTAATATGTGATGTAACTTGCTAAAATTGTATACATGTTTGATATAAACTGAAACAGAAGAATTCAGGTGCTTAATTAATAACACATGTATGAATTTGTGATAAATGCTATCAGACACTGTTGTATTCATTGAATAATACATGCATTCATTACAGATAAATGATATCCAATGCTGCGGCATTCATTAGCTCAGTGTTTTTCAACCTTTTTTGAGGCAAGGCACGTTTTTTTTATTAAAAATTCCGGAGGCACACCACCAGCAGAAAACGTTACAAAATGAAACTCCACCAGGTCGTCGTGCCTTATTTTGAGTTTGTTGGTGATTTCCTGTATAGTGCTTTAGTTTTTGTCTTGCGCTGTTATTTTGGTGGCCCTTCCTGTTTTGTTGGTGTTTTCCTGTAGCAGTTTCATGTCTTCCTTTGAGCGCTATTCCCCGCACCTGCTTTGTGTTAGCAAGTAAGGCTATTTAAGTTGTTGCTATCCTTTGTGTGGACATTGTTGATTGTCATGTACGGATGTACTTTGTGGACGCCGTAAGTTTTTGCTGTCGTCCAGCATTTTGTTTCTGTTTACTTGGTAGCCAGTTCAGTTTTACTTGTGTTTTACATAGCCATTCCTACGCTTCATTGCCTTTTCCTTATGTTCATTTTTGGTTTAAGCATTATATGTTTTTACCTGCATATTGTGATCATAACAAACCATCCTCGTCTCACCTGACACATTCCGACTTTTACAAAGCAATTAACTACCTGCTGCCACCTACTGACATGGAGTATTACGTGGTTACCCTGCCGAGCTCTACACAGCACAGACACTAAGCAACGGCACATTATTTGCAGATTATAATTATTGATTTGGAAAAAAAAATTTTGGGACCAATTAGGTGAAGTTGCATAATTTCCCACGGCACACCAGACAATATCTCATGGTTGAAAAACACTGCATTAGCTAATACATTCATTAGTTCAGGATAAATGATATCAGACACTGTGGTTCTCAGCATGCTGCTTCTTCCTTGTAAACATCATATGCTTCTACTGTTCTTACTAATTCGCTACCTTTGCATTTTTGGTGTGTGCAGGTGCTCCATTCTCATGAACGACACAGTAAAATGCGATGGTGGCCTTTATAAGTCCCTGCAGGCATGGAAAGACCACAAGCTGCATATTGAGCACGAGGTACTGGCTTATTTCTATACAATGTAAGACAAGCATGCTAAGCCGTGTCGGTGCTTGCTCATTTGTAGATTGAAACCTTGCAGACCAAAATAAAGAACCTGCGTGACGTCAAAGGTCACCTGAAAAAGGTGCGGCCAGAGGAGTGTCAGTGTAGCACACCCAGGTTAGAAACAGAAAGGTTTTATTTTATTCGTAGTTTTTGTGCTCCATTTTTACAATGTTTTTGTATTTATTTTTATTTTTTTACAGTTATCTGCTGGAGAGTAAAGAAAACTTTATGTTGAGCACTGGGCGCGTGCATTCCCTCAGGTAAGAGTCATTTAAACATAACTAGAAGAGGCAATTCCTGAAGGAATTGCGTGTGAATGCTGCAATGCTGAAGATGAAGTGAAATGCTGACAGAATGTAGTATGAATGTAGGAATAGTTTGAATGTTAAATGTTTGGAACTTTGGAAAGTGTTAGTTTGAATGTCCAGGATAAGAGGAATGTGTTAATGTTGGAATGGTTTGAATAGGTTGAAAAATGTGGGAATTGTGAAACTTGGAAAAATCACCCATTCATTTCAATGGGAACTTCCTGGAAATTTGTGAATTTTGGGAAAAGTGGGATTGTTTGAAAATGATTAGGACCGTGAATGTCCTAAATGAGCTGAATTGGTTGGTGTTGGAACTGTTTAAATTGGGAAAGAAATGATGAAGTAGTAAATGGTATTAGGGAATTTCAGGAAAATCTGGAATTTTTTTGAACTTGGAAAAAATGGTAGTTTGAATTTCCCGAATGGTGGAATGTGTTGAAGGTGGAATAGTTTGAATGGGTTGAAGATATAAGTTTGAAAAATGGCCAATTCATTTCGAATGGGGTAAATGCACAAAAAAAAGGAATTATGGGAAATATGGGGAAAAAAATTTAGAATTGTTGAAGTAGAGCACACAATTCCTGAACAGGCTGAACATTTTGAAGTTGAAACGGTTTGAATCAGATGGAAAATGTGGGAGTTGTGGAACTTTGAAGAATGTCCGATTCATTTCAGTGGGAATTTCCCCAAAAATTGGGAATTTCGGGAAAAGCAGGAATTTTTGTGAAAATTATAAAAAAAAAAAAAAAACGTGACTGGTCTGAATAAGTTGAAATGGTTGGTGTTGAAATGTTTCAAATCGGTCGAGGAATGTTGAAGTAGTAACATGTTGAATTGAGAAATGGTATTACGGAATTCCTGGAATTTCGGGAAAACCGGGAATTTTTCCAGTTCAAAAAACAACTTTGTTTTTTTGTCCTGATTAAGAGGAATGATTTGACGGTAGAACGGTTGAAATGCGTTGAAAAATGTGGAAGGAGTAGTCGCCAGAAAAAAGGGTGGAAATAGGGCTTTGGAAAACCAGGAATTCTGGAAAATCCTGGAATTTCTTTTAACTTGGGAAAAAAGGAAGTTTGAATTTCCAAAATAGTGAAATATGTTGAAGGTGGAATAGTTTGAATAGGTTGAAAAATGTGGACATGATGGAAGTTTGAAAAATGGCCAATTCATTTTGAATGGGGAAAAATGTCCCGGAAAACCTGGAATTCTGGGAAATCTGGGAGTTTTTGGAATTTGTCAAGGGAAAGCCTGCGATTCCTTAATAGGCTGAACAGTTTGAAGTCGGAACGGTTTGACTCGGGTGAAAAATGTGGAAGGTAAAGCACGCCAAAATCTGGAGAAGAAGAAGAAGTAGTTGAGTAAATAGATGAATTTTGGTGTAGAAAACCGTATGTGTGAATGCTTTGGAGCATTCACACAATGAGCGCTGGTTATCAATGCAGAGATTTCCATGTGTCAGGGTTATAATATGTGTTTTCCTTCCCATCAGAATGCCGTCAAAGCAGAAGGCCCAGTGGATGCAGAAGGAGCAGAAGCGTAGAAAGAAACTTCGTAAATTCCTCAAAAGGCTCCAGAACAACGACACCTGCAGCATGCCGGGCCTCACCTGCTTTACTCATGACAATCATCACTGGCAGACCGCCCCCTTCTGGACAAGTGAGAACTAACAAATAACTTGACTTTTGACTTTATTCTTTATTTCGATCACAAAATCCAAAAATACTCTATCGGTACAATTTTAACAAAATAAATTAAAAAATTAAAAAGCATGGTAAGGAGCAGAAAGAAGCAAAAGCTTATAATGTCCTTCCCCATCAGTCAGATATACCGTATTTTTTGGAGTATAAGTAGCTCCGGAGTATAAGTCGCACCGGCCGAAAATGCATAATAAAGAAGGAAAAAAACATATATAAGTAGCACTGGAGTATAAGTCGCATTTTTTGGGGAAATTTATTTGATAAAACCCAACACCAGGAATAGACATTTGAAAGGCAATTTAATTAATTGTATATAGTATATAAATTGGTACAGAGGTTTAACATGTCTACAAGGATATTTCACATGCCTTTACTGTGTATATAATTGAATTGTGTTTATGTTATGTATAATGTGTGTTTATAATATGTTGTACAAAGGATATTTTAATAATTTTCGGAAGTTTATTTTGTACTTGACATTGTTTATAGGGTTAGGCGCAATAAGTGTTCAACTTCAGCCTAAACCCTTTCGGTCCGCAACATTTTCATTTTCAATTTATGAATGTACAACTGTTTGTTTATTTTGTTGACGATTGACCGAAGAATAATAAACTTGAAAATAAATAAAGAATAGTGAACAGGCCAAATAAGTGTACGTTATATGACGCATAAATAACCAACTGAGAACGTGCCTGGTATGTAAGAGTCATTCAAATAACTATAACATATAGAACATGCTATACGTTTACCAAACAATCTGTCACTCCTAATCGCTAAATCCCATGAAATCGTAAACGTCTAGTCTCTTACGTGAATGAGCTAAATAATATTATTTGATATTTTACGGTAATGTGTTAATAATTTCACACAAGTCACTCCTGAGTATAAGTCGCACCAAACTATGAAAAAAACTGCGACTTATAGTCCGAAAAATACGGTAATACATGACCTTACTTAACAAAATTATTTAGTATATACTATAGTGTACATTATACTGTATTATAGTACATCAATATATTTAGTATATAATTACAGAATTTGTATATGATTACATCCAATATGGGTGTATGGCCCCCCACAAAACTCCATAATTTCAACATGCCTTTTAAAAGGAAAAACAAACATTTAGATAAGAAATACTGTATGGAAAATGGTACGACAGAATGTACTACCAACAACTACAGTAGTTTTATGAAGTGATGTAATGATAATGTACAGCAGTACAGGGGATGCAAAACAATAACAATACTGAAATAAACTGCAACACAAAACAGTGCAATTAACAGTACTATACATTTTCATAACATGGTCGCTACTGCATAGTTTCTCTTGTTATATTCTTATTTTTACTGTTATACTTTTATTCTTATTGTTGCTTTTTTATTTTTATTCTTATTGTTATATTTTCTATTTTATTTCCATTTATACCCCCATTATTTACTTTTTACTTTTTAAATTCGATCTCAATTCTGTACACTACTGCTGGAATTTTAATTTTCCTGAGGGAACTCTCCTGAAGGAATCAATAAAGTACTATCTATCTATCTATTTTCCTTGGAGATTGGACTTGTACGGTATCTCCTTGCGTCAAACACACCATCAGCAGTTTTTCCTTCTTTTTTTTTTAATGGATAAATGTCCGCCGTTTGAATAATATTTTTACATTCGTGACTGGCGTTGGACTCATTCTGCTTCAGTATGGTGCAGGCTAGCAGTGAGACGCACAAATTAGCGACATGCTCAGACATGTTTTTGATGATTTCTTTCTTTAATTCAATGAATCTCATACCTTTTTTTTTCTTCTCAGCACTGTCCTTCACACTCACTCTCTGCCTTCCCATGGTCGGAAAAACAAATATATGTCAATCTTTAGCTATGAATCAATGCGAGCGATGTTTTGGGCATATGTTACGGCAGGCCAGGGCAATTATTTTGACTCAGGGGCCAAATTTAGAGAAAAAAATGTGTCTGGGGGCCGGTATATCTATTTTTAGGAACACTAATACAAAACCTCACAATAATGTCTGATTGAATGCTAAAAACGTGATGACAGACCGCCTTAAAAAACAAAATGGAATTTTCCATTTTTCTATGAACGATAAAACACTGAATATCGACAACATATGAACGTCACACCCCCTCTCGATCGACATATTTTACAATTAAGCAAAACGCAACAAAAATGCAATAAACACAACGAAATATGAACGCGAAGGGTAAAAAAACAAAACACCAACAATCTGATACATCTGATATATCACTAAGCTTTACAACTTTGTTGTAAAAATCTACTTCCGCGTCTGTCCCTGACACCCGCATTTCAGGCTGGTCGCTCTGGAAACACTCTGTGGAAAAGCTTCCCACCCACACTGCTTGGTGCCTCGTCTGAGCTGCTGTGACTTAGATTACCATAGTTTCTACCGTATTTTCCGTACTATAAGGCGCACCGGATTATAAGGCACACCTTCAATTAATGGCATATTTTAAAACTTTGTTCATATATAAGGCGCACCGCATTATAAGGCGCATAGAATAGACCAGTGTTTCCCACACATTCATTTATTTGTGGCGGCCCGCCACGAAAGAATTACGTCCGCCACAAATTTTTTTTTTTTTTTTTTTTGTCCTGTCCAGCTTCTCAGGCAAATCATATAGTTGATGTAGATGCCTATATAGGCTGTTCAGATTTACTTTACAAAAGAGAAGTGTAGGATACTTCTCTTGTTGCCTTATTTGTATTTGACCACTACTGTTTTCTGTTTATTTGTTACTGACTGTGGCAGGACACTTCTGCTTCTGTTTCACTTTATGTTGCTGGTAAATAATATGGTTGTAGTAGAAGGCTAAAGTTAAATTATTTAGTATGCACTAATTAAAGGGGCAGAGCTTTAAGAGACACTTTAGCTTTTATATTTTATAAGATATATTTTTTGTAAGAACCACAATTAATAAATATATTTCAGTGAATAACTTATTGTTCAAATCTGTATATAAATATGTACATAAAGTGTTGTAATTATATTGTAAAATGGATGGCTGGATGGATGGATGGATGGATGGATGGATGGATGGATGGATGGATGGACGGACGTTTAAAACAAAACTGTTATTATTAATTAGTAAGTATACATGTTTTGAGCCTTTTTAGAGAAAATCATATCATTGTAGTAAATAATGCAAATTACTTGATGATGTCATGGTGACCACGCCCATAACCACGCCCCCACCGCCACAGGTATCTTGGCAGTTTATGGGAAACACTGTAGACGCTACAGTAGAGGCTGGGGTTACATTATGCAACAAATGTCAACAAAACAGTCAGATAGGTCAGTCAAACTTTATTAATAGATTACAAACCAGCGTTCTGACAACTCCGTTCACTCCCAAAATGAATAAACAGCTGTTTTATTATTTTCCCCAGGTAAAGTCAGTGACGTGGTGTTTTGTTGATCTTTTAACAACAGCAAGGTACAACACGTAGTGCAACATTTATATCACATAGTGGAGGGGAACTTTTCCCTGATTCAATAAACAGGTAAAAACCAGTGATACTGTTACGGTAAATCAAACGTTAGTGCAATCACAATATAGTAACACTCGAAATAGTGCAGAGCAATAACAATATGTCAATAACTCAACGTTGCTCAAACGTTAATGTCACACAACACAACACACAAAATAAACATGTAAAGCTCACTTTATGAAGTTATTCCTCATCCATGAATCCCTCTAATTCTTCTTCTTCAGTGTCCAAATTAAACAGTTGGGCGAATACGGCATCTCGTCGAAGTCGTCATTAATCGAGTCAGTGTCGCTGCTGCTCTATTCCCGTGTTCTACTGCGTGACTGATCGTCTTAAGTTTAAACTCTGCGTCGTAAGCGTGTCTCTTAATAGGAGCCATTTTGGGGTCTTTACATAAACAAACAAATGGAGATGAAACGGCACGCCTCGCACAGTCATATATCCCAGCATGCACCGCGCTCTTCTTCTTCTTCTACGGGGGAAAATGAAGATGGGGGGAAATGAAGTCGGCGGCCGCTTAACGTAGTTGCGATTGATTGATTGATTGAAACTTTTACCTGTTGGAGGCTCAATATTGGTCCATATATAAGGCGCACCGGATTATAAGGCGCACTGTCAGCTTTTGACAAAATTGGAGGTTTTTAGGTGCGCCTTATAGTGCGGAAAATACGGTAATTAGATTACCATGGTAACTACTATATCAGGGGTTGGCAACCTTTACCACTCAAAGAGCCATTTTGACCAGTTTCACAAATTAAAGAAAACAATGGGAGCCACAAAACTCTTTTGAAATTTAAAATGAAATAACACTCCATACAAAGTTTTTTTTTGCTTTGTGCTATGTATAAACCAGGGGTTTCAAACACGCAGCCCGCATCTTAATATGAAAATGTAATGTTAGTGCGGACCACGAGTTTTATATGAATGGTGCTTGACAGCGTCATACTTGCCAACTCTCCCTATTTTAGCGGGAGATCCCCGAAATTTAAGTCCACGTTTCTCTCGAATGTCTGCTGATTTTCACCCAAACAACAATAATTGCGCCCTCTACAACCAGCATTGACAACGTGCAAGTCCAGGTACATGTTGTATGCAGCTTCTGCTTGCACACGTATGTGACAGCAAGGCATACTTGGTCCACAGCCATACATGTTACACTGACGGTGGTGATATAAACAACTTTAACACTCTTACTAATATGCGCCACACTGTGAACCCACACCAAACAAGAATGACAAACACATTTCGGGAGAACATCCGCACTGTAACACAACATAAACACAACAGTACAAATACCCAGAATCCCATGCATCCCTAACTCTTCCGGGCTACATTATACACCCCCGCTACCACCAAAAACATCGGGAGGGTGGGTTGTAAGTATGCAGTTGAGCGGCATCAGAGTGGTGAAAGAGCCGCATGCAGCTCCGGAGCCGCGGGTTGCCGACCCCTGTACTATATCATGCAAAAGCGCAGATTCCAACCATTGAAATACTTTTTATAGTTCAAGACTTACGGTTATTTGAAAACATCACTGCACATCATAATGGCAGCTACAGTTTCCATCTTAAAGATCTAAAAAACATTTTTGGGAATGTCCGGCGGGCCAGATTGAAAAGCTGAACGGTCCGCATGTGGCCCCCGGGCCTTAATTCGCCCAGGTCTGTGTTACGGGGTTCCCGGTGATATTTGCTACACCAATTAATGGCGGGGAGGCCGGTAACTCTTATTTTTGCTTGCCTAATAAACCCTCTGAAGTTGAGGTACCACTAAACAACCTTGTACTCCGACAAATACCGTGTGTTGTATGGAAAGAACACCACAGATAGAAGGATGGAATGATCCAAACTGTGCTGCTCGGTGGAAACATGGTCTATGTTTAGCATCCCAGTACAGGTATGATGAAAACAAAGTTGTGACATCCGTTTTCCACCCTTCCCTCCCTCAGTGGGCCCATTCTGCGCATGCACCAGCGCCAACAACAACACGTACTGGTGCCTGCGGACCATCAATGACACACACAACTTCCTCTTCTGTGAATTTGCTACTGGTTTCCTGGAGTATTTCGACCTCAACACTGACCCCTACCAGGTATCCAGACAGGAAATGACTTCCCAGCTCACAAACATGTGCCGACTTTCCATTTCAGGCAGGGGGCCTTACGATTTCAAATTGGGTTTTTTTGGTATTGTGCTTGCAGCTGATGAACGCTGTCAGCAGCCTGGACCGCGACGCTTTGAATTCCCTGCATCAACAGCTCATGGAGTTGCGTGGGTGCAAGGGACATAAGCAGTGCAACCCTGAGAAGGGTGAGGAAGAAGCCGCCGAAGGCAAACATGATCGAGTGTGGCGTCTCCGCTCATGTCTGTGCGAGACTTATGTTACTTCCATTTCTTTTCAGGAGGCAAAGAACGAAACTACTTTAGTGAATACAGGTATTGTGTTCCCTCTCTTTCCTCCTGATTACTTTTACACACTCTCACAGATGGAATTCATGTTACAAAAAGAAGCCCCAGGGCGGTTTTAACTTCCCGAGTGTTTTCTCAAATTAAACTGAAACCGATCCCTTCAAACAGAAGCCTGTGACGGCCACAATGCAAACATGCTCTTTTTCGTTATGAAGTCTAATTAATTGTCTCTGCTGTCTGTCCTTGTGTGTGTGTGTTTACACCTGTGTGTTTGTCTACATTTGCTCTGCACGTGTATAACCGTGCTGTGCATGCTTCAGGCCAGTTCATCGTCGAAAGAGGCCAAAAGTGAAGAAACCGTCCTCCAAGTCGCTGTGAGTTTGTCATACCCCCGTCTGTTTCTCTTGTAGCTAGTCAAGCTCCCCCCCTTCCAACCACATTTTACTTTGCTCATGTGGCCTACCAGCATGCTGTCACTTAAATTCCATGCACCTGTATTGCAAACATCAGTGACTTGCGGTCAAGGTAGGCATAAAAAAGGTATTTGTCCATTGAACTCTGTTATAAATGTATTTTATGTCGGATAAGCAAACACAGGCAAATATATATTGCAGCGTAACTGGGGATCAATATTAGGACCAATATTGTTCAATCTCTAGATGGCCTAACAGCAGGGGTGGGCAATTAATTTTTACCGGGGGCCGCATGAGCAACCCGAGCACTGCTGGAGGGCCACATCGACAATATTTCAATTAAATTTTGCTCAATATTATTTTTGATATATACCGTAAGATAAATAATAATAATAATAATTAATAATAATAGTAATACTTCAACATAGTGTGTGTAACAGCATTCCATGACTAATATAAATAAATTAACATTAATAATAAATGACAGTAAAATAAGCACACGTATGACTGAGGAGTCATAGTGTAACTTTGTGTGGTGTTTGAGTTGTCCGACTTTTTGTGTGGCCATAAACGCACCAGTGGTTTAGTGCTATGCGTGTTGGTGACAGATGACAAGTTGGTTTTGGCCTGGTTTGTACGGCAGAAAATGACTAGTTTTTCGAGATAGAAGTGTTTTACTCATGTTTTTGGTGTGGTTATGTCCGAATATAAACAGTTTTGCTCAATAAAGTGATCGATATAATTCCTGTCCTCGAAGCATCTCGATAGACGTTACAATAATTGAACGGTGTTCAATTGAACGGTGTTGACGAACACCATTAGGGCCGCTTGTTGTCACTGTCACTCAAAGTTGCATTGCAAAATTCCATAGAATAAATATGTTTATTTTGTACCCCGCCTTCCGCCCGATTGTAGCTGAGATAGGCTCCAGCGCCCCCCGCGACCCCGAAGGGAATAAGCGGTAGAAAATGGATGGATGGATGGATGTTTAGAATTCAGATGGGATTTGATTTGGTGCGCGGCATATACTTGCTGCGCGCAGCGCACGCTTGAGCAGTGCGCAATTGCGCAGGCACGCACCTTAGAGGGGACGTTGCTTTGCAGTTCATGCCTTGTTGAAAACACGGCATTCCTCATCAACTTTTCTCTTTTTAGCGTCTCGGGTGTAAACCGTGCATCACTTGTCGCTGCATGTGCACCTTCACTCGCAGGTTACACACGGACACACGCCCATAAATAATACTTTTCAAAATAAAAGCAGCACAGTTGTATTGCGCGCACGACATAGATGTTTTTTCAACTTTATTTTGTAATTGCAGCTGTTCACATTCACTCACAATCACGCACACGCATATGTCCACACGGAAGTAATACAAATAACGATTTTCAAAACAAAAGCAGCACCGTTGTATTGCACACTCGACATAGATACTTTTTTAAATTGATTTTGTAATTTATAATTGGCCTCACGCGGGCCGGACAGGGACGCACAAAGGGCCGGATGCGGCCCGCGGGCCGCAGAATGCCCAGGTCTGCCTAACAGCATGCTGTCATTTAAATTACCATGAATTGATTTACGTGGACCCCGACTTAAACAAGTTGAAAAACTTATTCGGGTGTTACCATTTAGTGGTCAATTGTACGGAATATGTACTGCACTGTGCAATCTACTAATAAAAGTTTCAATCAATCAATCAATCCAAACATCCGTGACGTGCAACCTTTGTTGGCAGATGAGGTTCAATGATGATATCAAACCAGTATTTGTTAGGGAAGTTAAAAGTTGTTGGTTTTTTTAACTGAATTCATGCAACTGAATTTTTTGCGTTTGAATTTTGTGAACTGATTTTTTTTACATCAATAATGCCGAAAATGTTAGGAGCCAGATGAGGTGGTTCGGGCATCTGGTCAGGATGCCACCCGAACGCTTCCCTAGGGAGGTGTTTAGGGCACGTCCGACCGGTAGGAGGCCACGGGGAAGACCCAGGACACGTTGGGAAGACTATGTCTCCCGGCTGACCTGGGAACGCCTCGGGATCCCCCGGGAAGAGCTGGATGAAGTGGCTGAGGAGAGGAAAGTCTGGGCTTCCCTGCTTAGGCTGCTGCCCCCGCGACCCAACTACGGATAAGCGGAAGAAGATGGGTGGTTATTGAAACAAAAATCAGTGTTTTAAAATTCAGTGTAAAAAATGTCAGCGTGTAAAAAGTATGTGTAAAAAAAAAAAGTCATTGTTTAAAAATTCAGTAAAAATTATGTGTAAAAAATTAAGTTTACAAAAAATCAGTGTGTAAAAAATTAGGTGTAAAAAAAAAAAAATCAGTGTATAAAAATTAATATGAATAAAGCTAAATATGTTCTGGACCAGAAAATCACTTCATATTCTCTACTACTCGCTAGTGCAGAGGTCACCAACGCGGTGCCCGCGGGCACCAGGTAGCCCGTAAGGACCAGATGAGTAGCCCGCCGGCCTGTTCTAAAAATAGCTCAAATAGCAGCACTTAACAGTGAGTTGCCTCCATTTTTTAAATTGTATTTATTTACTAGCAAGCTGGTCTCGCTTTGCCCGACATTTTTAATTCTAAGAGTGACAAAACTCAAATAGAATTTGAAAATCCAAGAAAATATTTTAAAGACTTGGTCTTCATTTGTTTAAATAAATTCATTAATTTTTTTACTTTGCTTCTTATAACTTTCAGAAAGACAAATTTAGAGAAAAAATACAACCTTAAAAATGATTTTAGGATTTTTAAACACATATACCTTTTTACCTTTTAAATTCCATCCTCTTCCTTCCTGACAATTTAAATCAATGTTCAAGTAAATGTATTTTTTTATTGTAAAGAATAATAAATAAATTGTAATTTAATTCTTCATTTTAGCTTCTGTTTTTTCGACGAAGAATATTTGTGAAATATTTCTTCAAACTTATTATAATTAAAATTCAAAAAAATTATTCTGGCAAATCTAGAAAATCTGTACAATCAATCAATCAATCAATCAATGTTTATTTATATAGCCCTAAATCTCAAGTGTCTCAAAGGGCTGTACAAGCCACAACAACATCCTCGGTACAGAGCCCACATACGGGCAAGGAAAACTCACCCCAGTGAGACGTCAAATTTAAATCTTATTTTAAAGTATTTTGAATTTATTTTAAAATGTTTGTTCTGGAAAATCTAGAAGAAATGATGATTTGTCTTTGTTAGAAATATAGCTTGGTCCAATTTGTTATATATTCTAACAAAGTGTAGATTGGATTTTAACCTATTTAAAACATGTCATCAAAATTCTAAAATTAATCTTAACCAGGAAAAATTATTAATGATGTTCCATAAATTATTTTTTTTAAGTTTTTGTCTTCTTTTTTTTCGGTTGAATTTAGAATTTTAAAGATTCGAAATTGAAGATAAACTATGTTTCCAAATTTCATTGTTGTTTTTTTCGTGTTTTGTCCTCTTTTAAACCGTTCAATTAAGTGTAAATATCATTAATTATTAATAATAACATAGAGTTAAAGGTAAATTGAGCAAATTGGCTATTTCTGGCAATTTATTTAAGTGTGTATCAAAATGGTAGCCCTTCGCATTAATCAGTACCCAAGAAGTAGCTCTTGGTTTCAAAAAGGTTGGTGACCCCTGCGCTAGTGTTACCATATCTGAGTTATTGTGCAGAAATATGGGGAAATAACTACTAAGGCGTGCTTAAATGTACTAATTGTGTTTCAAAAAAAGTTGGTTAGGATCTTGAAAATGAAAAATCTTCATTTAACCCTTGTGTAATGTTCATATTGTTGTTACTCAGCCAGCGTTTGTGGGTCTGATGGACCCGTTGCATTTTGTGGCTTTCAATGCCTTACAATCAAACACTTTTATGTTAAAATACTGAACAGATGTTTATTGGGATAAGGTAAACATCTGTTCAGTATTTTAACAGAAAAGTGCTGGACCCGTTGCATTTTGTGGCTTTTAATGCCTCACAATCAAACACTTTTATGTTAAAATACTGAACAGATGTTTATTGGGATAAGGTAAACATCTGTTCAGTATTTTAACAGAAAAGTGTTTGATTGTGAGGCATTAAAAGCCACAAAATGCAACGGGTCCATCAGACCCACAAACGCTGGCTGAGTAACAACAATATGAACGTTGCACGGAAAATTCCTCTGCCAGTTTCTGCATCCCACAGGGATTCTTCTTTTGTGTTTCTGCACCTGCGGTTCCCACACAAGGTTGCAACATTGTTTGTCAACACTGTCTGCTCTCATTTTCTCGCACATTTGACCCACTGATGTTCTGTGTACCTACACTCTGTCCTCCTCCTTTCTAGTCCTGCTGTGTGTGTGTGTGTGTGTGTGTGTGTGTGTGTGTGTGTGTGTGTGTGTGTGTGTGTGTGTGTGTGTGTGTGTGTGTGTGTGTGTGTGTGTGTGTGTGTGTGTGTGTGTGTGTGTGTGTGTGTGTGTGTGTGTGTGTGTTGGGTGGGTGCGTGTGGTACACAGAACATCAATTTCCACACTTCTATTAGCCCCGGGTCCAGTGGACCCCGGACATCTTATATGTAGTAGAAATGTGTAGGGGGGTGTATGGTGTGTGGTCATTAAATATGTATTCTGATATATGTTCTTCACAGAAAATGAGCCAAAGTCAGTGAGTCTCAGTTTGAAAAATTAATTAATTGTATCAGTATGTGGAATTAAAATATGGTAGGGATTAAGCAAATAATTCAAACGGTGTACCAATATGATCCATTTTAAGAAACTGTTTAAAGTACAAGGAAGAAGAATCCAGATAAACATCCTAAACCTTATCAAAAAATGACAGTCTCATTCATCTCATGTGAATCACAACTTACTTAAATATTCACTTCGTTGATATTGTTTGTGTCAAAGATTGAGTACAAGTAGTGAACCAACAAATTTTAGTTATTACTATAAAACAGAAAAGGGGTAGGATTAAATAAGATCTGAATCTTCCTACTCCCTTTCGGACATGTTGTAATGAGAAATTGGAAATATGTGATGCACCATATTGCAACCGTATGCATGTTCAAAATAAACTAATGCCATAAATACAGGGTCGAGATGAGGCTGCGGCGAGCCAAGCCTACCCTGTGATTGCACAATCCTCTTCCAAACTGGCTTGAAGTCTGGTTAGTCAGCAAGTAGTCGCTGATATAATGTTATCAGAAACATTTAATCTACACATTGGTTTTCTACACCCTGTGCAGTGTCTTTAAAGTACAAACGTAAGTGTGACATTATATTTGCTAATGGGACAATAAACCGTAGAGGAATAGGCACACAGTTTTTCGCCTCACTGTGAGCTGGCACGGGCTTGTCGCTGCCATCTTTCTACAGAGAAGAAAATAACGTGTCTGTATTCCACAAAAACTGCCTTTATGAGCCTCTATTTAAACTACCCAGAAATCATTCCCATTTTTATATTAGATTTGAAGTTCATATTATCATCTATTATTACACTTTCTCTCCTACTGTTAATGAATAGCAATATTTTAGTTTGACTGAAATTCTAATATAATCTGTTCTTGTCAATTTCTTCTGTTATCATTTGTTTTAGCTTCTGTGTGCTCTCTCCTGAACAAAAGGCAGTTATATCGTCTGCAAGATGTACTAACTTTAAGTCCTTTGTAATTTTACAAATGTCGTTTTTACAGAGATTGAACCATTCTGGTCCCAGTATTGATCCCTGGAGTACGCCGCCAGATATATTTACAGCTGTAGACGTGTGTTCGCCTAGCTCAGAGGTCGGCAACCCAAAATGTTGAAAGAGCCATATTGGACCAAAAATACAAAAAATAAATCTGTCTGGAGCCGCAAAAAATTAAAAGCCTTACATAAGTGTTATAATAAAGGCAATATAATGAAGTGTCTATATTAGCTATATTAGCCTACCATCAAAGGCTGACGCAAATCTTCGTTGACAGAAATGTTGTATTTTAATTTTTATTCTACACATTGGAAAACATTAGTAAAATGGAGGTTTCTCAGAGAATGAGATAACTCCTGGAAATTACTGGCTTTTAATGGCCAACGGTATAGATGTGTGTGTCCAAGTTTAAGGAAACGGCAGGCTGTCTTTTAATATATTTATTACAATCTTTGCAAGCTGGGTAATGTTTGCTGTGGTCTGGAACAACATGGCACACAAACAACTATCAGAAATAAAGCCAATATTACATACAGATAATGTGTCATGAGACATGCAAATATAAATCAAATACACAGAGGACATAAGTAAAGGATATTAAATGAGCTCAAATATACCTACAAACGAGGCATAATGATGCAATATGTACATACAGCTAGCCTTAATAGCATGTTAGCATCGATTAGCTTGCAGTCATGGATTGACCAAAAATGCCTTATAAGCACTGCAGCAAATCAATCAAATCAACAAAGCTCACCTTTGTGCATTCACGCACAGCATAAAACGTTTGGTGGACAAAATGAGACAAAGAAGGAGTGGCATAAAACACGTCTTTCTGCGCAGCATCGGAGAAAGTAGTACATGCAAAGAAAGTACGATGAGTTCAAGGATCACTGAATTTTGTACGACAAAACGGTGCTTGCCAAATACTCTCGTCAGTGAAGCATGTATAACATAAACAGTGGGATTTCGAACTATTAGGAAGGTTTGTGTCATGTTTGTCCTCCTACAGAAAAACTTTTTTTTTCTTCAACTTTTTCCATTTTCTTACATCTCTGAAAGAGGTCCAGGGTAGAGATGTCCGATAATATCGGACTGCCGATATGTAATATCAGAAATTATCGGTATCGGTTTCAAAATTATCGGTATCGGTTACAAAAAGTAACATTTATTACTTTTTAAAACGCCGCTGTGTACACGGACGTAGGGAGAAGTACAGAGCACCAATGAACCTTAAAGGCACTGCCTTTGCATGCCGGCCCAATCACATAATATCTACGGCTTTTCACACACACAAGTGAATGCATACTTGGTCAACAGCCATACAGGTCACACTGAGGGTGGCCTTATAAACAACTTTAACACTGTTACAAATATGCGCCACACTGTGAACCCACACCAAACAAGAATGACAAACACATTTGGGGAGAACATCCGCACCGTAACACAACATAAACACAACAGAACAAATACCCAGAACCCCTTGCAGCACTAACTCTTCCGGGACGCTACAATATACGCCCCAACTCAACCCCGCCCACCTCAACCTCCTCATGCTCTCTCAGGGAGAGCATGTCCCAAATTCCAAGCTGCTGTTTTGAGGCATGTTAAAAAAAATAATGCACTTTGTGACTTCAATAATAAATATGGCAGTGCCATGTTGGAATTGTTTTTTCCATAACTTGAGTTGATTTGTTTTGGAAAACCTTGTTACATTGTTTAATGCATCCAGCGGGGCATCACAACAAAATTAGGCATAATAATGTGTTAATTCCACGACTGTATATATCGTTATCGGTTGATATCGGTATCGGTAGATAAGAGTTGGACAATATCGGGATATAGGATATCGGAAAAAAAGCCATTATCGGACATCTCTAGTCCAGGGAGCCACTTGGGTGGCGCTAAAGAGCCGCATGCGGCACTAGCTTCCCATATTGTTCCCTATTGGTTAAGTATCATACCCACTTCAAGACCAACCCTCTGATTTATCGTTGTAATTTGCACTGTAAGATATTCTGATTAGTTGTGTCTAATGCTTTTGTTAAGTCCATAAACGCTGCAGCTGCACACTCGGTAGTTCTTTCCAAGCCAACAGTTACTTACAGAATTTGGTATGCAAATAAAGGTAGGACCACAAATGTTTCTTAGTTTTTATGTTTATCCTGTTATTGAGCAACCGAGAGCACAAGTTCAAAGTTAATAGATAGTCACACACACACTAGGTGTGGTGAAATTACTCTCTGCGTTTGACCCATCCCCTTGTGCCACCCCCTGGGAGGTGAGGGGAGCAGTGAGCAGCAGCGGTGACCGCGCTCGGGAATCATTTTGGTGATTTAACCCCCAATTCCAACCCTTGATGCTGAGTGCCAAGCAGGGAGGTAATGGGTCCCATTTTTATAGTCTTTGGTATGACTCGGCCGGGGTTTGAACTCACGACCTACCGATCTCAGGGCGGACACGCTAACCACAAGGCCACTGAGCAAGGTTCAAAGGTTTAAGAAATAAGTCAGCCTCACCAGCCATGAATGTCACCGCAAGTCACTGGCAATCCTTTCAAGTAAACATGGCAATGCAGACGCCCTGTTCTGTCCTGTCGTATCATGTCGACTGTCGCTGTATTGTATTGTCGTTTTCTTACTTCTAGGATCAGACCACTTCAGACCGGAGCCTTGCTTGGTGAAGTAGTAATTACCACAAATCACACGTGAACTTTGCTATGTTCTCTTGACAGGGGCCAGATTTGGGAAGGATGGGTGGGTTAAACTCTCCCACGACCGACCACACACGACACGCGCCGATGGACCGGAACCTGTACTTCATTAGTCTGGGTTCGGATTTATGACGGAGATACCGATAAGAGGCGTAAAGAAACTGCGAGGGGAGCCTCCGTTCATCCTGGCACTTTTCATTCCCCGTGTAAGCTCCCATCAACTATGAACGTCCACACGTCAAATGTCGGGACACTCTGTGATGCGCAAGCTCCTGGGCCTACACTGCTTTGTAGATAATAAGAATTAGCTTTAATCACCCATGAGACACTGGACATGAGCGGACCGAGCTGCTGCTACCCATTCATGTAGTTTTGTGGCACACGCTTAACCCTAGCAATACCACCCACCGCATATTTTTTTATTGTCCGTGCAAATACTTCTGTACGAATGTGGACTTTGAATTGTATAACTGACCTTTCGCCATGATCTTTTGTATCATAGTTGAACTTTACTCTCATGAATGTCCTCATTGAGGCGGGTCTGATCAACCCAACCGTCCAAAATACACTACATTGCCAAAAGTATTTGGCCACCTGCCTTGACTCGCATATGAACTGGAAGTGCCATCCCATTCCTAACCCATAGGGTTCAATATGATATGGGTCCACCTTTTGCAGCTATTACAGCTTCAACTCTTCTGGGAAGGCTGTCCACAAGGTTTTGGAGTGTGTTTAAAGGAATTTTCCACCATTCTTCCAAAATTGCGTTGGTGAGGTCACACACTGATGTTGGTGGAGAAGGCCTGGCTCTCAGTCTCCGTTCTAATTCATCCCAAAGGTGTTCCGTCGGGTTCAGGTCAGGACTCTGTGCAGGCCAGTCAAGTTCATCCACACCATCCATGTCTTTATTGACCTTGCTTTGTGCACTGGTGCACAGTCATGTTGGAAGAGGAACGGGCCCGCTCCAAACTGTTCCCACAAGGGTTGGGAGCATGGAATTGTCCAAAATGTTTTGGTATGCTAGAGCATTCAAAGTTCCATTCACTGGAACTAAGGGGTCAAGCCCCACTCCTGAAAAACAACCCCACACCATAATTCCTCCTCCACCAAATTTCACACTCGGCACAATGCAGTCCGAAATGTACCGTTCTCCTGGCAACCTCCAAACCCAGACTGGTCCATCAGATTGCCAGATGTAAAAGCGTGATTCATCACTCCATGAACGCTTCTCCACTGCTTTAGAGTCCAGTGGCGACGTGCTTTGCATTGAACTTGGTGATGTATGGCTTAGATGCAGCTGCTCTACCATGGAAACCCATCCCATGAAGCTCTCTGCGTACTGTACGTGGGCTAAATGGAAGGTCACATGAAGTTTGGAAGCTCTGTAGCAACTGACTGTGCAGAAAGTCTGCGACCTCTTTGCGTGGCCGAGTTGCTGTTGTTCCCAAACTCTTCCATTTTCTTATAGTAAAGCCGACAGTTGACTTTGGAATATTTAGGAGCGAGGAAATTTCACGACTGGATTTGTTGCACAGGTGGCATCCTGTGACAGTTCCACGCTGGAAATCACTGAGCTCCTGAGAGCGGCCCCATTCTTTTACAAATGTTTGTAGAAACAGTCTCCATGCCTAACTGCCTAATTTTATACACCTGTGGCCGGGCCAACTGATTAGGACACCTGATTCTCATCATTTGGATGGGTGGCCAAATACTTTTGGCAATGTAGTGTATTCGTGTCATAGCTAACTCCATTCCCCACCTTTGTATTGTCAGTACCACACAGTCTCCATCCAGCTTGCTATATAATATATACCATGGTGCTACAGGATAATGATACAGAAACGCCGTGTGCTGTACAGTACAGTTTGTAATTGAATGTATGTTGTGCAATTAATATAAATGTTTACAATATTTTTATAATAGCGAAGAGGCGGACCTCACTGTGTGAGTTGAAACAGGGAGACTTGTAGATAGAGGAATGTTGAATGAGGAAATTCTGACGCCTGCAATTTGTCTTTTGCTTCTTTACATGGGAAAAGCACTTCAAAGGATTCACTGTGAAGACATCGATCTATAGAATTTATGAGGAACACAACAACGTTATGAACCTGATGATGTGATTTTAAGCGATCTACCTTTTCTCCCACTTTTTTTCCCCCTCTAGCAGTTTGCCTGAGTGCTGGTAGTCATTGTGAATAAAGTCTTGTTTGACCATCAAGTGTCCAGCAGAGGTCGCTGTTTGTCCGTATGGTAACACTTAGTGTCGCTTTATGGTTCCGTAATAATTAGATTATTATAGCGACATTTCACATGCACATACTAAACACTGAGTTGTGTTTCGAGGCTACAGGTAAAACAGCTCAACTGAGACATGTCTTGTTTGATTTAAAAAAATTAAAAAAAAAGTTAAATAAATTCAAGTACAGAAGTCCTATTTAGTAAAATGTAAAAATTAAGCAAACAGAAAAAGACCAGCGATGGGAATTTCAGCTCTTTTCTGTGGCTCGGCTCCCAGAGAGAACTTAGTTCTTTCTTTGTATCAACAAGCCCTAATGCAGGGGTCCCCAAAGATGCCTCATTTGGTGCAGTTATTTAAACTTTTTAATTGTGCAAAAGCAACATCCACCAAAGCCCTGCTGTGTCCTATAACGTATTCCCCTTAGTTTGTAAATAGAGATGCTTTAAAAATGTAATATCGGAAATTATCGGCATCGTTTTTTTTTATTATCGGTATCGTTTTTTGTTGTTTTTTTCTTGTTTTTTTTTATTAAATCAACATAAAAAACACAAGATACACTTACAATTAGTGCACCAACCCAAAAAACCTCCCTCCCCCATTTACACTCATTCACACAAAAGGGTTGTTTCTTTCTGTTATTAATATTCTGGTTCCTACATTATGTATCAATATATATCAATACAGTCTGCAAGGGATACAGTCCGTAAGCACACATGGTTGTGCGTGCTGCTGGTCCACTAATAGTACTAACCATTAACAGTTAATTTTACTAATTTTCATTAATTACTAGTTTCTATGTAACTGTTTTTATATTGTTTTACTTTCTTTTTTATTCAAGAAAATGTTTTGTTTTATTTATCTTATTTTATTTTATTAATATTTAAAAAAAGGACCTTATCTTCACCATACCTGGTTGTCCAAATTAGGCATAATAATGTGTTAATTCCCTGACTGTATATATCAGTATCGGTTGATATCGGTAATTAAAGAGTTGGACAATATCGGATATCGGCAAAAAGCCATTATCGGACATCCCTATTTGTAAACATTACAATAGTACCATACTACCTGTCTTTGTTTATAATGTCTATTTTCTGCTGGATCTACTCTCTATTTTACGCTGCAGCTGTTACATACACTGTAATATTGTACATGGTCATTGTTATATATTGTATATATTATATAAAAATATAACATAATATAACGCTTCCGTCATTCTACCCCAGGGCAGCTGTGGCTACGAAAGTAGTTTACCACCACCAGGTGTGAATGAATGATGGGTTTTTAACATGTAAAGCGACTTTGGGTACTTAGAAAAGCGCTATATAAATCCCAGGTATTATTATTATTAATATATCAGTATATCATATACTGTATATATAATATGTAAATATTATATTTTATTTTGCTACTACGGTATTTTTTTAGTCTACTTTATACCTGCATTATCCTTTCCATCCTTTGTAACTGAGCTACTGTGTGGAACAAAGTCTAAGAATGTAATATATTTAAACAACGCGTCAAAAACACACATTTGTGAAAATAAATAAAATAACTTAAAAATATCGATCCCATGTTTGATCCCATCACTCTAGTATTTGCCACTATTTGCTATTAATGCAACAAATAAAAAAAATAGGGTTGATTATCCGTGTTCTGTTGAATCAAGTTGTTTTGTCGAGCTACCAGTTGCAGTGATTTAAATAAATAAAAAATATTTGTAGTGCGAGTGACAAAGTATACACGACGTAAATCTACACTAAGTAGTTCATTTTGTCAGCTAATACTCTTATATTGTTCAAATCAGTAACCGGTAGTAAAACTCCTCCTTTTCTCATGGCCCAAAGAGTTCACAGTATAGCACTATACATGATCATAATACCAGGGCGTCCAGTGAGGGGCATTTTGTACTCCCTCGTCCCAGGAAGAATGCTTTGCGGAAATCTTTTATTTATAGATCTTTATCGCTCTGGAATAACCTGCCTCCAATTCTCAACGGCACTGAAAGTAAACAGGTTTTTTTAAAATAAAGTAATATTTTATCTGAGTCTTTAAATTAGTTCGCTCGTTGATGATATGTTTGGTTTTATATTGTGTAGTTACATTTATATGGTAATTATTATTCTGTGACTGTAAATTGTTTGCTTTGTTTTCTTATTGATGCTTTTATTTTTTTATTGTTTTCTGTATTGTGTAGTTATAATCATATGCTTTTACTTGTAATTGTATTGAATTGTGGACCCCAGGAAGACTAGTGGGTTGTTGAGGCAACCAGCTAATGGGGATCCTTAATAAAAATCAAAACATTTCTATTTGTTTCGAGGACAATTTGATGCGCATGCTCAGTAGCGACGGGTAGCTCTCTTTGACAAAGTCGCTCGATTCGTCAGAACAGCCGCTCTAAGTCGATGGGAGTCGACTCTTCCGAGTCGCAACAAAGCATCTTACTCGTTCGCCGCGAGTCGTTTCCAAATAGTTCGGATGGTTCACGTATAGCCCACGTCCCAAACTCACGTGCGAGGGGGCGGAGTTTTTGGTCTTCATCCTCCCAGGACACCCCCCACCCCCCACTCCCTCCTCCTCCTCCCTCGTCCCTCCTTCTTTACTCCACAGTCGGCAGTGTGCTGCGTGGACCTTCACCTCGGACTCCAACTCAATTTTATCTCAGTTTGCGCCTTTTTTTTGTGTGTGTGCTCTTTCTACAATGTAAAGAAAATGTCCGGGACTAGGTAAGTTGTATCTTTAAAAAAAAGTGACTGAAAGTTGTAAAGGTTTAAACGTCACGTTGGCTGGTGAGCAGCACGCCGAAGCACGTCTCTTTACTATTGTTTCCACGCTATTTTTATTGTATGTTAATCTGTAACGTTTCACAGTCATGGTTGTTATTTTTCAATGTTATTTTTAATTGTGACGTTGTTAAAAGCTTTGAACTTTAAGAACACGCAAAAAGGCAGCTTGCCTAAGTCGAGTCTCCATTCAGTGATGTTGGTCTTTAATAGTAGACGTGGAGTGTTCTGGTCCACTTCTCTGTTTGCTTTAGCTACAATGCAACTTAAGTATGATTTAAGAGCGCCCATAACTGCCCATTTGCCTTCTGCTGCACTTGCACTGGTGCATGACTTTCTGATGTTCTCCACATGCTGGTTTCCTCAGCAACTTTTTATTGCTTCCATGTGCTAACAATCCATATATTCTATGTAAAGCTACTGAAATATGTGCATTTAATAGCTCGGTTTTTTTTAGGTCAAAAATGCAACGTTGTGCATGAAAGATGCTAAAACTAATTCAATGTAGGTCAAAACTTTTGACATGTTGACTCTGCGGTGTTGAAATTAATTCGATTGGTGCTTGCTTCTCCCTCAAAACAGAAACATTTTAACTTGTAACATGCCTTTTAAAAAAACACCTAACCTTTAGATAATAAATGTACAAAAACAATACTAGAGAATAAACTACAAACAACTACAGTAGTTTTATGAAGTAATGTCATAATAATGCACATAATTTTATCTTAGAGAATGGGCTTTTACACTATCCTTCCAGCTACTTCTCTGTCAAACACACCATCAGCAGCTTTTCCATACTTTCATGGATAAATGTCCAATGTTGAATTATTAATCTAATGCTAGTGGCTGGTGTTTTTGACTCGTTTTGCTTCAAATTATTGTATAAAAACAATACAATAGATTAAAGTTAAAGTTAAAGTACCAATGATTGTCACACACACACTAGGTGTGGTGAAATTTGTCCTCTGCATTTGACCCATCCCCTTGGGGAGCAGTGGGCAGCAGCGGCGCCGCGCCCGGGAATCATTTTGGTGATTTAACCCCCAATTCCAACCCTTGATGCTGACTGCCAAGCAGGGAGGTAATGGGTCCCATTTTTATATAGTCTTTGGTATGACTCGGCTGGGATTTGAACTCCAACCTACCGATCTCAGGGCGGACATAAACTAATAACAACTTCAGTAGTTTTGTGAAGTAATGTCATAATAATGCACATCATTTTATCTTAGAGAATATACTTTTACAGTATCTCCTTCCGGCTACTTCTCTGTCAAACACACCATCAGCAGCTTTTCCATACTTTTGTGGATAAATGTCCAACGTTCAAATATTATTGTAATGCTAGTTGCTGGTGTTTTTGACTCATTTTGCTTCAAAATATTGTATAAAAACAATACAATAGATTAAACTACAAACAACTACAGTAGTTTTATGAAGTAATGTCATAATTATGCGCATCATTTTATCTTAGAGAATGGACTTTTGCAGTATCTCCTTCCGGCTACTTCTCTGTCAAACACACCACCATCAGCTTTTCCATACTTTCATAGATAAATGTCCAACGTGCAAATATTATTTCAATACTAGTAGCTGGTGGTTTTGGCTCATTTTGCTTCAAAATATTGTATAAAAACAATACAATAGATTAAACTACAAACAACTACAGTAGTTTTATGAAGTAATGTCATAATGCACATAATTTTATCTTAGAGAATGGACTTTTACACTTAGAGAATGGACTTTTACACTATCTCCTTCCGGCTACTTCTCTGTCAAACACACCATCATCAGCTTTTCCATACTTTCATGGATAAATGTCCAACGTTCACATATTATTTTAATGCTAGTGGCTTGTGTTTTTGGCTCATTTTGCTTCAAAATATTGTATAAAAACAATACAATAGATTAAACTACAAACAAATTCAGTAGTTTTATGAAGTAATGTCATAATAATGCACATAATTGTATCTTAGAGAATGGACTTTTACAGTATCTCCTTACAGCTACTTCTCGGTCAAACACACCATCAGCAGCTTTTTCATACTTTATGGATAACTGTCCAATGTTTAAATATTATTTTAATATATGTATGGTGTATTTTATATATATATACCGGTATATATATATATGTATGGTGTTTTTGACTCATTTTGCTTCAAAATATTGTATAAAAACAATAAAATGGATTAAACTACAAACAACTAAATCAGTTTTATGAAGTAATGTCATAATATTGCACATCATTTTATCTTAGGGAATGGACTTTTGCAGTATCTCCTTCCGGCTACTTCTCTGTCAAACACACTATCAGCAGCTGTTCCATACTTTCATGAAAAAATGTCCAACGTTCAAATATTATTTGAATGCTAGTGGCTGGTGTTTTTGGCTAATTTTGCTTCAAAATATTGCATAAAAACAATACAATAGATTAAACTACAAACAACTACAGTAGTTTTATGAAGTAATGTCATAATAATGCACATAATTGTATCTTAGAGAATGGACTTTTACAGTATCTCCTTACAACTACTTCTCTGTCAAACACACCATCAGCAGCTTTTTCATACTTTCATGGATAACTGTCCAATGTTCAAATATTATTTTAATATATATATGGTGTATTTAATATATATATATGGTGTTTTTGACTCATTTTGCTTCAAAATATTGTATAAAAACAATACAATAGATTAAACTACAAACAACTACATCAGTTTTATGAAGTAATGTCATAATAATGCACATCATTTTATCTTAGAGAATGGACTTTTGCACTATGTCCTTCCGGGTACTTCTCTGTCAAACACACCATCAGCGGTTTTGCCATACTTTCATGGATAAATGTCCAACGTGCAAATATTATGTTATTGCTAGTGGCTGGTGTTTTTGACACAAGGTTGGGAACATAGAATTGTCCAAAATGTTTTGGTATCCTGGATCATTCAAAGTTCCTTTCACTAGAACTAAGTGGCCATGCCCAACTCCTGAAAAACAACCCCACACCATAATTCCTCCTCGACCAAATTTCACACTCGGCACAATGCAGTCCGAAATGTACCGTTCTCCTGGCAACCTCCAAACCCAGACTCGTCCATCAGATTGCCAGATGGAAAAGCGTGATTCATCAGTCCAGAGAAGGCGTCTCCACTGCTCTAGAGTCCAGTGGCGACGTACTTTACGCCACTGCATCCCACGCTTTGCATTGGACTTGGTGATGTATGGCTTAGATGCAGCTGCTCAGCCATGGAAACCCATTCCATGAAGCTCTCTGCGTAGTGTACGTGGGCTAATTGGGAGGTCACATGAAGTTTGGAGCTCTGTAGCAACTGACTGTGCAGAAAGTCGGCGACCTCTTTGCACTATGCGCTTCAGCATCCGCTGACCCCTCTCTGTCAGTTTATGTGGCCTACCACTTCGTGGCTGAGTTGCTGTTGTTCCCAAACTCTTCCATTTTCTTATAATAAAGCCGACAGTTGACTTTGGAATATTTAGGAGCGAGGAAATTTCACGACTGGATTTGTTGCACAGGTGGCATCCTATGACAGTTCCACGCTGGAAATCACTGAGTTCCTGAGAGCGGCCCATTCTTTCACAAATGTTGTAGAAACAGTCTCCATGCCTAACTGCCTGATTTTATACACCTGTGGCCGGGCCAAGGGATTAGGACACCTGATTCTGATCATTTGGATGGGTGGCCAAATAATGTTGGCAAAATAGTGTATATGCGTTACCTCAAGAGGCTGAAATATATTTTGCGGTATGGATTTTAGGTCATATCGCCCATTCCTAGTCCCTCACTTTTAATGTGTACTGAGTGGGAAATTGCTATGCTTCTCTAGCGAACCAAAGGTTCCGCTCTGTTCCGCACTCCTACACCCCTGGGATTTAATACGCAGCTTATGTTTTCAATTTGATGTCATTTTGATCCAAGCCTTTTCAAAATGATATTTTAATGTGCTATATTTTGCTTAAGGCAGGCATTGGTGTGGTCAAATATAATTTATGTAGCCTTAAGCAGTTTGGCATGTCATGCAAACCAACCGGTTGGTGCTCCTCCAATAACTGCAGCTGGTTTCTGCGTTTAGTATTGTAACTCCACAATGATGGAACCATTCCGTGATCGATTCGTTTTTTACTGTTACCTTTGAAACTTCTCTTGACTCCATTTGCCTTAAAGGTGTAGGGAATGGAACCTTTTTTATAGGATATTGTCTCACTGTTATCCTGCCTGCTCAAACTAATATGCTGACCAAATAGAACAAAGTATTTCCCCAGCTAGATGAATCCTGCACATACACAAGCAGGATGTCCATCCTTCAAGTGTTTTGACAATGGACTTACTTGTCTGTTGAGAGGAAGCAACAATCTGTTACTGTTACATTTTCATATCGTGTTTGCCAGCTGGTTTCCCAACTTATTTCATTTTGGTTTTTTTACTTAAATTATCCATAGCGAGCCGTCTGTAACAAGGTTAAGATGGTTTTCCCAAACATGTTTATCTGTGACTACAACTACGGAGGTGCGTAAACTTTTCCATTGAAAGGATTAAGGTCTGGTATAACAGTCTGGTCATCACTGGCTAAACCTAATGCTCAATGTGTTGGTCAACACTGACCTGCATTAACACTTGTGCTTGTAATGAGTCTAAGGCAGGGGTGTCCAAAGTGCGGCCCGCAGCTAATTGTTTACCGGCCCGCCACACATTCTGGAAATGCTATTGCAAAAATAAAAGAAAACATTAAAAAAAGTGGAATGAGGTCAAATCTGACTAGAAAAATTTGCAATGTTGACACAAAGCTGCCATGCAGGCTGTTTTTTTTTTCTTTTGTCTATCTTTATTTTATTTTTTTTGCCATTGCTCAAAAAAAAAAGTCAATAATGAATTATTGACCTATTCAAGGCTCCAATTATTTCAAATATTTCACTTTAAAATGTTTTATGTGGAAAATATTGCATATATTGTGTGGTTGCCATACAAAAACATCAACGTTTTCTTTGACAAAAGAGCATAAAACAAACAAAATAATAGTTCAAACGTAAAATCGACAGATATATCTGAAGTTGATCTCGTAAATTAAGTGTTGAAAGTAAAAAAAAAACCTAATACAAATGTATCACTTTATGAGTGGGGCACCTTTTGGATCCTAAATATATTTAATGGGATTTTATTTATCTTTTCACTGTGATTACTCAAAAATAGCAATGAGTTAATATCAATGGTGTCTTGCATTATTGATGTTTTTAAGGCTCTAATTACTTCACATCAAACATTGCTTTCAGAATGTTTTGGGCAGTGGGGGAAATATTGCATATTTCAGTTTTATTATAAAAAACAAAGTTGTCTTGACAGAAAAGGCATAAAACCTTTTTGGTTTTTTAAATTGTATATCAACCTGAAGTTGATATACTGTAGAGATTTACTGTAAGCGTTAAATTAAAAAAATAATTTGACTTGTTTTTAACATTTTAATAACTTAGACCCTTTATGGTCCCCGGGAGCCCTAAAGGTAAAAAAAACCCAAATCCATTTATTTTGTTATGATTTGAAAATGAAAACTATCAAAATGGCCCCCGTAGGCTTTAATTTTTCCGTATGCGGCCCTCAGTAGAAAAAGTTTGGACACCCCTGGTCTAAGGACTGAGTTGAACAGGTTTATACTGAATGATAAATAGCTAGAGGTGGGGAAAAATGATCGATTCTCCGATGCATCATGATTAAACCATGAATCAAATGTCCAAATATCTATTGTTTATGTGTGTTAAAGGCCTACTGAAACCCACTACTACTGACCACGCAGTCTGATAGTTTATATATCAATGATGAAATCTTAACATTATAACACATGCCAATACGGCCGGGTTAACTTATAAAGTGACATTTTAAATTTGCCGCTAAACTTCCGGTTCGAAACGCCTCTGAGGATGACGTATGCGCGTGACGTAGCCCGGGGAACACGGGTATGCCTTCCACATTGAAGCCAATACGAAAAAGCTCTGTTTTCATTTCATAATTCTACAGTATTCTGGACATCTGTGTTCGTGAATCTGTTGCAATCATGTTCATTGCATTATGGAGAAAGAAGCTGAGCAAGCAAAGAAGAAAGTTGTCGGTGCGAAATGGACGTATTTTTCGAACGAAGTCAGCAACAACAGTACACAGCCGGCGCTTCTTTGTTTACATTCCCGAAAGATGCAGTCAAGATGGAAGAACTCGGATAACAGAGACTCTAACCAGGAGGACTTTTGACTTCGATACACAGACGCCTGTAGAGAACTGGGACAACACAGACTCTTACCAGGATTACTTTGATTTGGATGACAAAGACGCAGACGTGCTACTGTGAGTATGCAGCTTTGGCTTCTAAACATTTGATCGCTTGACCGTATGTGCGCAACTTTTTTTTGCGTATGTACGTAACTTTTTAAAAATATATAAGCTTTATGAACCTTGGGTTAGGTGAACGGTCTTTTGGGCTGAGTGATTGTGTGTGTTGATCAGGTGTTTGAATTGTATTGGCGTGTTCTATGGAGCTAGGAGCTAGCATAGGAGCTAGGAGCTAGCATAACAAACACGCAGGTGTTTTTATGCAGGATTAATTTGTGGCATATTAAATATAAGCCTGGTTGTGTTGTGGCTAATAGAGTATATATATGTCTTGTGTTTATTTACTGTTGTAGTCATTCCCAGCTGAATATCAGGTACCGTGAGTATGCAGCCTTGGCTGCTAAACATTTGATAGCTTGACCGTATGTGCGCGTCACGTACGTAACTTTTTAAAAATATATAAGCTTTATGAACCTTGGGTTAGGTGAACGGTCTTTTGGGCTGAGTGATTGTGTGTGTTGATCAGGTGTTTGAATTGTATTGGCGTGTTCTATGAAGCTAGGAGCTAGCAGAGGAGCTAGGAGCTAGCATAACAAACACGTAGGTGTTTTTATGCAGGATTAATTTGTGGCATATTAAATATAAGCCTGGTTGTGTTGTGGCTAATAGAGTATATATATGTCTTGTGTTTATTTACTGTTGTAGTCATTCCCAGCTGAATATCAGGTCACCCCCGGCTCTCACAGCATCTTCCCTATCTGAATAGCTTCAACTCCCCACTAGTCCTTCACTTGCACTTTACTCATCCACAAATCTTTCATCCTCGCTCAAATTAATGGGGAAATTGTCGCTTTCTCGGTCCGAATCTCTCTCACTTCATGCGGCCATCATTGTAAACAATAGGGAACTTTGCGTATATGTTCAATTGACTACGTCACGCTACTTCCGGTAGGGGCAAGCCTTTTTTTTATCAGATACCAAAAGTTGCAATCTTTATCGTCGTTGTTCTATACTAAATCCTTTCAGCAAAAATATGGCAATATCGCGAAATGATCAAGTATGACACATAGAATAGATCTGCTATCCCCGTTTAAATAAAAAAAATTCATTTCAGTAGGCCTTTAAACAGTGTTTTTCAACCACTGTGCCATGGCACACTAGTGTACCGTGAGATATTGTCTGGTGTGCCGTGGGAGATTATGTAATTTCACCTAATTGGGTTAAAACATTGTTTTGCAAACAAGTAATTATAATCCGCAAATGTGCCGTTGTTGAGTGTCTGTGCTGTCTAGAGATCGGCGGAGTAACCGTGTAATACTCTTCCATATCAGTAGGTGGCAGCAGGTAGCTAATTGCTTTGTAGATGTCGGGAACATGGTCTGTCGTGATCACAATATGCAGACGAAAGCGGGAGGCAGGGTGCAGGTAAAAAGGTGTCTGATGCTTAAACCAAAAATAAACAAAAGGCAAGTGCCGCTAAGAAAAGGCATTGAAGCTTAGTCCGGCTATGCAAAACGATGCTAAAACTGAACTGGCTGCAAAGTAAACAAAAACGGAATGCTGGACGACAGCAAAGACTTACAGCGTGTGGAGCTGCAGACGGCGTCCACAAAGTACATCCGTACATGACATGACAATCAACCACAAAATAGGAGCGCAAGACAGGAACTAAAACACTACACACAGGAAAACACCAAAAAACTCCAAATAAGTCACGGCGTGATGTGACAGGTCATGACCTACTTTGAGACAAGAGCTATATTGATGCATGGTTGGTTATGGTTTGAATTCATATCCAACAATTGCGAGAACAAATTTTTATTGTCAATATCTGCTGCTGAGTTTAATTTTTTAATGTTTTCTGCTCATGGTGTGCCTCGAGATTTTTTCAATGAAAAAAATGTGCCTTGGCTCAGACGGTGGTGTAGCGGGGGGTGTATATTGTAGCGTCCCGGAAGAGTTAGTCCTGCAAGGGGTTCTGGGTATTTGTTCTGTTGTGTTTATGTTGTGTTACGGTGCGGATGTTCTCCCAAAATGTGTTTGTCATTCTTGTTTGGTGTGGGTTCACAGTGTGGCGCATATTTGTAACAGTGTTAAAGTTGTTTATACGCCCACCCTCAGTGTGACCTGTATGGCTGTTGACCAAGTATGCCTCGCATTCACTTGTGTGTGTGTGAAAAGCCGTAGATATTATGTGATTGGGCCGGCACGCAAAGGCAGTCCCTTTAAGGTTCGTTGGCGCTCTGTACTTCTCCCTACGTCCGTGTACCACTCCGTACAGCGGCGTTTTAAAAAGTCATACATTTTACTTTTTGAAACCCATACCGATAATTTCCGATATTACGTTTTAAAGTATCTGTCGGCCGATAATATCGGCAGTCCGATATTATCGGACATCTCTAATAATAATATACAATATAATTTATAGATGTCTAAAAAATATATTTTTTAATCGAAATCGTAGCCCCTGTACCGTAATCAAATCGTGAGGTGCCCATTGATTCGTTCGTACTTCTATAAGCTGTGGCAAAATTAATGATAGCATTACTGTTTCAAACTTTACTTATCGCAACACTGCACTTTGAAAACATTACAGAGATATTATACTGCTCTTTTCCTGTAGGAGGATCGAGCACATTAATCACTAGCTAGCTTAAAGGCTAACATTAATACAAGACACTGTTTTGCCTCTATCATTAAGAAGTTGGGGCTATTGGGTAAATCTCGTGCTATAGGAGTCAAGGTATTATGACATATAAACAACTAATTGAACCAGACAAAGACAATCTTCTCCTGTTCACTCTTTACCACAACACTCGGAAGTAGAATGCAAGAAGTTCAGGTAATAAATGTTTAGAGTAATAACACTTTCCCATCCGTTTGCCATAATAGGACAGTGTTTCCCATAAACTGCCAAGATACCTGTGGCGGTGGGGGCGTGGCTATGGGCGTGTTCACCATGACATCATCGAGTAATTTGCATAATTTACTACAATGATTTGATTTTCTCTAAAAAGGCTCAAAAAATTTAAACTTACTAATTAATAATAACAGTTTTGTTTTAAACGTCCATCCATCCATCCATCCATCCATTTTACAATATAATTACAACACTTTATGTACATATTTATATACAGATTTGAACAATAAGTTATTCACTGAAATATATTTATTAATTGTGGTTCTTACAAAAAATATATCTTATAAAATATGAAAGCTAAAATGTCTCAAAGCTCTGCCCCTTTAATTAGTGCATACTAAATAATTTAACTTTAGCCTACTACTACAACCATATTATTTACCAGCAACATAAAGTGAAACAGAGGCAGAGGTGTCCTGCCACAGTCAGTAACAAATAAACAGAAAACAGTAGTGGTGGTAGATAGACACAGAGCTTCATCAAACATCTGATCCACTGAACAAAGAGCTCCAAAAATCTTGAACTTTAGACTACCATCAGTTTTACTCCCTACACTTAACCATGTGTCCTACTGCCTGCAGACTTTGCACCCTTTGTTATATACACATGTTGTGTTTCTAATATAAATACATTTAATAAAGTGAAATACAAATAAGGCAACAAGAGAAGTATCCTACACTTCTCTTTTGTAAAGTAAATCTGAACAGCCGATATGGGCATCTACATCAACTATATGATTTGCCTGAGAAGCTGGAGAGGACAAAAAAAAAAATATATTTTTAAATTTTTTTATTTTAATTTTTTAAATTTTTTTGTGGCGGACGTAATTCTTTCGTGGCGGGCCGCCACAAATAAATGAATGTGTGGGAAACCCTGTAGGAATTCTCAACTGATTTTAGCCATGTTCCAGAAATGCAAATTGACCAAGCACAATTCAACCAAGCTTCGCTGACAGTTTTTTTCCTCTACATTTCCAATAACCAATTTATAATTAAAAGGTGTGCTAGGGACACCTGTCCAAGTGACACACGTTATCCAGAGAGGTTGTGTACATTGTTTTTGTTGTTCCCTTTCTCGTACCCAAAATACTAAGAAAGATTGCAAGATAATCAGCAAAGTCATTTGAATTGTAAGATTAAATATAGACCGATCCAGCTTCAGAGGTACAGTGTTACTCTGGATATCCATGAGATGTGTAATATAATTGTCCATCTGTATCCATCCTCAGAAGATGCAATGGTTCATTTATGCTCTGAAGTCCATACGAATTAGTTTGCATATTGTATTTGTTCCGCATTATTCCTTTGTGTCAAATTGATATTGTTGATGAAACTTTGAAAAGCCTTTTAGAGACTCTGCTTCTGTCTGAAATTGGAACCATTTTGGATATTTCCTCTTCATGGAGTGCAGGCTGTGGAAGTGCCATGTTTGCTTGGAAAGCTTAGCAACAGTAAGTAAGGGGGGCAGGCCTCAGTGCAGGGTCACTTTTACGCCAACCCACAATTTGGCTGCATTTTTGTGATGTAATAGGTCCACTGAAAATGTTGTTTGGATGGTCCAATACTATAAAGTCTAACAGGGAACTTCGTGTCACCCATAGTAATGAAAGGCAGGCATACAGGATTGTACGAGTCTTAGTATTTTGTCCATACATTACTAGAATGTCACTTTGGAGAGCCCAGACCTCCACCTCTGTCGAATTGTCAATGAAAGCTGGGTCAAATGCTGGTGCTGTTTTTGTGTTGGTTTTTCAATCATTTGGTTAGTTTGGCTGCAGTTTGATGACCAGACAGTAGGATCTAAGATCTGTATGTTTTTTTATTGCAAGGGTTTGATAGTTCCAATGATTCCTAAACTTTTATCTAGATTCTTCTCTGTACAAAGTGTTTGTATTTTTTATCTTATATTCATCAATGTCAAAATAACCGAGCAAAGTTAGTTTTGTATTGTGCTGTACTACAGCTACCACTTTGATTATTCTCTAGTATACTGAGAGAAAAATATGCTTTAGTCTCGGGCTGAGTGATTATATGATCACTGTGATGATTTGTGATTAACACAAATCCTGTTAAAATATCATTAACTCAATCAAACATGGCTGAAATGAAACTTCCGGTTGTAAATTGCCGCAGAAGTAAACCAAATGCAGTGTTTCCCATAAACTGCCAAGATACCTGTGGCGGTGGGGGTGTGGCTATGGGTGTGGTCACCATGACATCATCGAGTAATTTGCATAATTTACTACAATGATATGATTTCCCCAAAAAAGACTCAAAAAATGTATACTTACTAATTAATAACAGTTTTGTTTTAAATATCCATCCATCCATTTTACAATATAATTACAACACTTTATGTACATATTTATATACAGATTTGAACAATAAGTTATTCACTGAAATATATTTATTAATTGTGGTTCTTAAAAAAATATATCTTATAAAATATAAAAGCTAAAATGTCTCTTAAAGCTCTGCCCCTTTAATTAGTGCATACTAAATAATTTAACTTTAGCCTACTACTACAACCATATTATTTACCAGCAACATAAAGTGAAACAGAGGCAGAGGTGTCCTGCCACAGTCAGTAACAAATAAACAGAAAACAGTAGTGGTCAAATACAAATAGGGCAACAAGAGAAGTATCCTACACTTCTCTTTTGTAAAGTAAATCTGAACAGCCTATATGGGCATCTACATCAACTATATGATTTGCCTGAGAAGCTGGACAGGACAAAAAAACAAACAAACAAAAAAAATAATTGTATTTTATTTTATTTTTAATTTGTGGCGGACGTAATTCTTTCGTGGCGGGCCGCCATAAATAAATGAATGTGTGGGAAACACTGAAATGACAAAACTTCGATTTATCCTCCAACTATGAGATTGTGTTGTTTTTGATTTTTATGCAATTATTTTCCTGTTGGGTAAAAAAAAAATCAGCGTTTGGCCTCAGCATTATTAGTTTTATTTTATATTGTTGTAATAAAATTTAAATATTTATATATTTGTACAAATGTATTTTTATTTTTTTTAACCTGCTTATGTGTATTTGGGATCTGCATAAGTTCTGAAAACTTTAAATCAAACCGTGAAAGCATTGGCGAGATATTTATAAAGCGATCTTGCCTTCCTTCATACTTCTCCCAAACGGTCCATATGGAATTTGCTCCTTTTGTGACGTTTTGGCCATATGTGACGTCAACGGCTTATCCATATATGGTAGACATTTACCCAAACGTGCTTGCGTGACTCAGCCAATTTAAATTTATGTAAAACCGTCTGTGCTACAACATCATGTCGACGATGAAACCCAACAAAGGAAAAGGCTTTATTTGTTTGCTTTAACCAGCACAAGTCACTACACTAACATTCGGCCTCATCTAAAGTAAAAAGTGCTTTGCATTTTTATGATTCTTGGCAAAGGGCCTTCAACTGTAAAGACGTCGCTTCAAGTGTGTGCAGTGATTAGCCCTGCTTCAACCATAGACCTTCACAAAAAGATGGATTTTCCAAAATAAAATACTTTTAATGGGGGGGGGGGCCTCGGTGACGACTACTAATGAAAGTAAGTAATAACTGTAGGTTAGAAATGTGTAAATAATACGTTAGCAATGTTAGCTCGCTTTGTTGTGCAGCTAACTTAGCCTTCTAATGTAAGACAATAGCATCACCAGATCTTCCTAAAAACACCTTTTAATTGGATCAGTGCCTCCCGTGTTTGGCAAGGGACCTGTTACTATAATAATCCGGTTCGTGAACTGGCTCGGGCCTCTATTGTTTACAAGGGTTCAAAGCAGCAGTGCAGTAAAAGTATTAACGTGATATAGAATAGAACAGGGGTCTGCAACCCAAAATGTTGAAAGAGCCATATTGGACCAAAAATACAAAAACAAATCTGTCTGGAGCCGCAAAAAATTAAAAGCTATATTACATGTGTCATGAGATATAAATTTAATTAAGAGGACTTAAAGGAAACTAAATGACCTCAAATATACCTACAAATGAGGCATAATGATGCAATATGTAGTAGTACATATCGCTAGCCTAAATAGCATGTTAGCATCGATTAGCTTGCTGTCATGCAGTGACCAAATATGTCTGATTAGCACTCCACACAAGTCAATAACATCAACAAAACTCACCTTTGTGCATTAATGCACAACGTTAAAAGTGTGGTGGACAAAATGAGACAGAAAAAGAAGTGGCATAAAACACGTCCTAGAAAGTCGGAGAAAGTTATACATGTAAACAAACTATACGGTGAGTTCAAGGACCGCCAAAATTAGTAGGACAAAACGGCACTCGCCAAATACTCGAATCAGTGAAGCATGTTTAATATAAACAGTGTGATTTATAACAATTAGGGAGGTTTGTGTCATGTTTGTCCTCCTACAGAAACCATACTAAAACAAAAAAATAGATTTTTTTCCCCTCATCTTTTTCCATTCTTCATACATTTTTGAAAAATCTCCAGAGAGCCACTAGGGCGGCGCTAAAGAGCCGCATGCGGCTCTAGAGCCGCGGGTTGCCGACCCCTGGAATAGAAAATACATTTATTGTCAATATACTGTACATATGCATACGTCCAAGATCTAGCATTGGAGAAATAATGACTAGGTAAAGTTTAACCTTAGCCAGCGTTTCGCACCAGAAATTTTTGACCAGGCTTCCTTACTTCGTGTCCACTGTGTCGTCTTCTCCTTCAGCCGAAAAAAAAAAATCATGGCGAGCCACATGGTCTCGCTATGTGTTGTGGTAAAAGTCGAGTAAAAATTAGATGGCTGGTGGCGATCACCGGTGTCCATATTCCATACGGTCTTAGCAAAACAAAATAAAAAAACAACTACTGTAGTAAACAAGTCTGCCGGCGCGGGGATGAAGGGTAGTCAGCGTGAGGGGGTGTGGATGCCTCTCAAAACCAAGGGTTTTCGACGGAAGCCAAAAATTGACTTGAAGATAGGTCTTCACTCAAAAATCTATGCACAATTTTGACCCAAGAACCATCATTACATGTTGTATAGACCGAAATAAAGTGTTTCGAAAATAGAAAGAAAATAATTATATGACCCACTTAAACTAGCGAGCTAGCACCAATCAGTGAGTGAGTTTATCAGAGTGCAGTTATCATCACGTTTTTTCGATGATTTTAATTGAAAACGGTAATACTAACCATGGGAGTTTTACCGCGGTCATCATTAATACCGTTTATTGTTACATCCTTAATACAGAGGGAGTAAATGATAAATGATAAATGGGTTATACTTGTATAGCGCTTTTCTACCTTCAAGGTACTCAAAGCGCTTTGACAGTATTTCCACATTCGCCCATTCACACACACACACTGATGGCGGGAGCTGCCATGCAAGGCGCTAACCAGCACCTATCAGGAGCAAGGGTGAAGTGTCTTGCCCAAGGACACAACGGACGTGACTAGGATGGTAGAAGGTGGGGATTGAACCCCAGTAACCAGCAACCCTCCGATTGCTGGCACGGCCACTCTGCCAACTTCGCCACGCCGTCCCCAGTAAAAAAAATATTTTAAAATGAAAAGTTGTTTGTTTTATTAGGGCACTGTTAATCCTCTTTCCTGTTGGATCATTCTGCAATAATCATTTACATCATAATATCATTTCAATCGTAATCCACCCCACTCTGTACACTTCAGGTCCACACAGACCAAGCATTTACATCTTCGCCACACTGTCCTGTTTCTCCAATCGTTGTGATCCTGTCGCACCTCCACTTCCTTCAGAGGACAATCGGTACATTTCTTTCCTGTGTGGCTCCGCGGTCGGCCTCTGACCCCCTACTAACCCTGTAACTCTACTCTGGGATTAGACGGTGGCCTCGTTTGTCTTGTCAGCAGCAGGGAGGTTTCAGGGGGATGGTTGGTCCGACTCTAAAATGAAGTTACTAACTGGTTGTAGAAAGGTAAGGAAATATTGTTTAGGTAGTAGCACGCAAGATTGAGTTTGTCAGTCTTGTCAGATACGGTGTGGCCCTAAGTATTCTGACAAGATCATCTTTAGGTACCTTCATAATTAAGTACTGTTACATCCTAACAGGTTCATTTAACGTCTTTTGTTTGCACAAGTGACGCCATTGTTCCTGCTCAGACAGCTGGTGTACTGGGCAGAAAGGCCTCCCTGTATGTAGTAAACACACTGATCCTCCACGCTCTCAGCGTCCCCCCGCACATGTTCACTCTCGTCCACTGTCTTTTCCAACCCATACCATTGACACATGTTCCTTAAGTAAGAAAAAGGGGAGGATTTTAGGAAGGACCATGACTTGTGTTTGGTCAGGAGCGGACTTGAGGCTCAGACATGATGTGGGGCTGTTGAGCAGAGCGGTTGTGGCTGGAATTGCATATTTGCTTATTGCTTATGGCAAGACAAAACAGTACTCTTCTTAATTAATTATTAATTCATGAGTCTGGACTACAACAGTTTTGAGTTGACTGACTTGTTGCACTGGAACTAGTTAAAAGGTAGGTAATATTATTTCACACTTTAATTTGAATCTGAGGAGCAAAATATTTGGATTAAAGGGATATGAATCAATTGACGATTGTTAATTGGAAAGCAGAATGGGAAAGTCTGGCTTTGGCTGATTAATTTTGTGTGATCTAGTCTAATGGCAAAGGGAAACTGAGCCTAGCTGTGGCTCAGGACAGCTGTCGAAGAACGTCACCCAAGAACTGTTGGAATCTTCTTTCCCTTCCAGCTCGATTGGCTTGGCTTTGCAGTGAGAGAGGTCCCCACTGAATGAAGTCCACCCGTTGATTTGACAATAGTCGGCATTGTTCTGTACCATCACAGGCTTCAGAATAGGCAGCATTTCATGGGCTTTGTAATGCATATGAGTATGAGTCATCACATGACATTCTTGCAACTTGGTAACCATTTCCAAAAATCAAACAAGGCCACAGACTCAACTTTTGGTGGGCTAAATAAGAAGAGGAGCTTTATTCTGAGTAGCTGTTTCCCATGGGTCAGTTTTTAACTTAAAATGGGATAAAAAGCTCATGAAAGTCATCATATAATTTGTAATTAAATAGTCTAATAAAAGGGCTGAATAATGTTATGCATATATTTAAGGACAACATTTTAGTGATTTGTGTATCAGTATCAACATTTCACCTTTTTTTCAAAACTTAAATAAGCTTTTTTTTTTTGTTTAGCTTTTTTTCAAGGCCATAGAAAAACAGCCATGTTCTGCATGTGGCCCGCATGTCATCAATAGGACAAACCCCGCTTGACCTAGTCATACATTTGATAGTTTGTGGTGAAACACCTATATTAAAGGGGTCCTATTATGCAAACCCAACTTTTCTTACCGGTTGGTACCTGTCTTTGTGTATTTTGGATTTGCATAAGTCCCGAAAATGTGAAATCAAACCATGGAGGCATGGCGGAGATATTTCTTAAACAATCTCGCCTTCTTCTAAACTTGCTCCAAAGAAGCTGTTTGGAATTTGGACTTTAGTGACGTATTTTGCCTTAGTCGCGTCAGCGGATATCTCCTGATTTGGTAGAGATTTACCGTATTTTTCGGAGTATAAGTCGCACCGGAGTATAAGTCGCACCGGAGTATAAGTCGCACCGGCCGAAAATGCATAATAAAGAAGGAAAAAAACATATATATAAGTCGCACTGGAGTATAAGTCTCATTTTGGGGGGGAATTTTTTTGATAAAACCCAACACCAAGAATAGACATTTGAAAGGGCAATTTAAAATAAATAAAGAATAGTGAACAAAAGGCTGAATAAGTGTACGTTATATGAGGCATAAATAACCAACTGAGAACGTGCCTGGTATGTTAACGTAGCATATTATGGTAAGAGTCATTCAAATAGCTATAACATATAGAACATGCTATACGTTTACCAAACAATCTGTCACTCCTAATCGCTAAATCCCATGAAATCTTATACGTCTAGTCTCTTACGTGAATGAGCTAAATAATATTATTTGATATTTTATGCTAATGTGTTAATAATTTCACACATAAGGCGCTCCTGAGTATAAGTCGCACCCCTGGCCAAACTATGAAAAAAACTGTGACTTATAGTCCGAAAAATACGGTACTTATAGAGTTTTGCGCAGTCAACCATTTTTATTTAGTTGTGGTCCAAAGTTGTAGTCAATAAGTTCCTTCTTTTGCTCTATCCTCTTGTTGTGGGGCAGACTGCCTAGTACATGCACATGCATGCTAAAATCGTCCATTGTTGCCATTTTTTTATAAAAAGTAGCAAAGATTTCAAATTGTATATCTTATCTGTAGGCTCGACACGGAAGCGCTAAAAACTACATCATGGCTGACGGGATGGAAACGCAGTCGCAGGGGGCTTGGCCTGGGGAAGGTCTACAGCAGTGTTTTTCAACCTTTTTAGAGCCAAGGCACATTTTTTGCGTTGAAAAAATGCGGAAGCACACCATCAGCAGAAATCATTAAAAAAACGAAACTCTGTTGACAGTAAAAAGTTGTCGCAACTGTTGGATATGACTTTAAACCATAACCAAGCATGCATCAATATAGCTCTTGTCTCAAAGTAGGTGTACTGTCACCACCTGTCACATCACGCTGTGACTTATTTTGATTTTTTTGCCATTTTCCTGTGTGTAGTGTTTTAGTTCTTGTCTTGCGCTCCTATTTTGGTGGCTTTTTCTCTTGTTTTGGTATTTTCCTGTAGCGGTTTCATGTCTTCCTTTGAGCGATATTTCCTGCATCTACTTTGTTTTAGCAATCAAGAATATTTCAGTTGGTTTTATCCTTTTTTGTGGAGACATTGTTGATTGTCATGTCATGTTCGGATGTACTTTGTGGACGCCGTCTTTGCTCCACAGTAAGTCTTTGCTGTCGTCCAGCATTCTGTTTTTGTTTACTCTGTAGCCAGTTCAGTTGTAGTTTCGTTCTGCATAGCCTTCCCTAAGCTTCAATGCCTTTTCTTAGGGGCACTCACCTTTTGTTTATTTTTGGTTTAAGCATTAGACAACTTTTTACCTGCACACTGCCTCCCGCTGTTTCCGACATCTACAGAGCAATTAGCTACCGGCTGCCACCTGCTGATATGGAAGAGTATTGCACGGTTACTATGCCGAGCTCTAGACAGCACCGACACTCAACAACAACACATCATTTGCAGACTATAATTACTGGTTTGCAAAAAATATTTTTAACCCAAATAGGTGAAATTAGCTCATCTCCCACGGCACACCAGACTGTATCTCTGAAAAAACTCTGGTCTACAGCACCTAAATAAGACCGCCCAAAAAACGGCGAATTCTGTAGAGACGGTCAGAAAGCAACCTAAAGATGGTCTATAAAACAATTATGTACATCACAAGGAAGTGTTTTAAATGTAGAACAATCATAATATGCCATCTTTAAATGACATTAAAAAATGTAGCGTTATTTAGTGTAACTATTGTACTCACATGAGTGTTCTTCAAAGCGCGCATTAGGGCTGCACGATTATGGCCAAAATATTGATCATGATTATTTTCATCAATATTGAAATCACAATTATTAATCACTATGATTTACTGTTAATTACAACATATTTCATTGCACACTTTATTTTGAACAAACTTTATGAAGGGATGATACTCAAAACCGATTTTCCCGGTTGTTCGATAAGAAAAGAACCGAGTCCTCGGACTCGAATACCTTTTTGAGAACCGGTACCCGTTATCGAGACCACTATAGTAAAGAAAAGAGTTGGTTCTTTATTCGAATCCCTGGGAACGAATCCCGTCCCGACCAGAAATGCCCCGTGGGACATCACAAGAAATGACGTCACGTAGCTCAGTCATTAGGCGCAGATAGGGAAAGCTGGAAAAACAGCTACAAGGTGTAATAAAGTTCAAAACAAAAGGTATAATCCAATGAATAACTTTACTGACAGATTTGAGCAGGGTACAAACACACGACGAACACTTTTACGACCAACCGGAAACATCAACAACGGACCTCCTTTACGGCAGCTGTCGCAACATTCTTAAAGCAACCGCAGCACATACATAGTGTATATATACAACATATATGACATGATCTCCCTTTTTTAACTTTTGTTTTTCTTTCCTAGTAAACAAAACAAAATCACACTGTATATGTGTTGTTTGTCTAATTATAAATAATGCAGACGAGGCGTGTTGGCTGAGTTCTTGACGTTTACTTTCACGGCGTGCTCATAACCTCATTCTTAGCTGCCGGGTGGCGACATGCAACAACACTTTTCGGGGCTACCGCGCATGCTCGTCACTCCCGTTGCATGCTGGGTAGTGTAGTTGTCATATTCCCTAGCTCATAACATCACATCTTTCCCCCTATAAAGAAATAATGTTAACGCAATAAAGTGTATTTCTTTTTTTAGCTTTAACTTTTAATTTTTTAGCATTGTAACCACATTTGCAAACAACTTTTCTCTTCATAGAATTTTCTTTCAATAAAGAAATAAAGTGCAAAAATGTCAAAGCATCATAACAAACAGTTATGTCAAATAGCAGCAGAAGCTGTATTATTTTCAGTTTTGTGCCCAAGGGACTGATTTTATTTAACACTATATTATTATTTATACACCTATAGTGATCACAGAGACAGGTTGTTTTTGTGTTACTGTATATATTTGTTTTTCTGAAAAATCCCACTTAATATACTTTGGGTAACAACAGTCAATATTTATTTATTAGATTTTATTTTTTTCTTATATAATAAAAGTGAGCTTTTGTTAAACCAAATATTGTGTGTTTTTTTCCATATACAACAACCTATCTGGACTTTATAAGAGAATCGATAAGGAATCAGTTCGATAAGAGGATTCGATAATAGGCTCGAACTCGATAATTTTTTATCAAACATCATCCCTAACTGTATGTAAACTTGGCTTTCATTTCAAAATGAAACTATAAAAACAATTCATTAATGACTAAATGAAATGTAAATCAACGGAAGTGAAACGAGGCTACAGCTGGCAAGGTGGTGGCTGTGTGGTCTTGGAGCTCTGTGCGCATACACAATGGCATCTGGCGTGGGCAGATCGCTTCACTGGGCTCCCAAACGAGCCGCTGTTGCTTTTCTGCCACTGCGGCTGTAAAAGCGCAGCCTGCTTTTTAAATGTAAATATCGGCAAGGATCACCCTCATTTAATCGTAGCAGCCAACATTTTTATTGTGATTTAAATTTGATTAATTGTGAAGCCTTTTGCAGCTCTCTGTCAGAATTCTAAGGGGCAGTGTTTCTTGACAGGCAGAAACCACAGTTGTTGTTGACTAGTTAATTACCTTTGAAATGAAGTTAATCATATTTACATAGCACTTTTCTCTAGTGACACAAAGCCCTTTACATTGTGAAACCCATTATCTAAGTTACATTTACACCACTGTGGGTGGCGCTGGGAGAAGGTGGGTAAAGTATCTTGCCCAAGGACACAACGGCAGTGACTAGGATGGCGGAAGCGGGGATCAAACCTGGAATCCTCAAAGTTGCTGGCACGGCCGCTCTACCAACCGAGCCACGACACCCCACATTGTTCTGTTTTATGATGAGCAATGGAGACGGCAACATTCAGATTGTTGTTGGCACTGACTGGAACTAATCATACACAAACAATTACAGTACTTTAAAAAATTACATGTGGCTCCAAAACCAGAGACTTTCTCGACGGTGGGCTGTCGAGGCATGGGACGGACCAATTTCAACAGTCATTTGACCAACACTTGGCCTGTGATTAAGCTACGTTATTAAATAAAAAAGAACCAGTTTGTGCAAAATGAGCATCATTGTAAACAACACTCTCAGTAATGTTTAACGAGTGCACTTTCACATTAAGTACACAATAATTCAACAGTTTGCATTTAAATTCCCAATTACGGTTACTGATCACAAGGTTAAACATTTTTTAGAGGTGCACATCAAAGTCCACCGGAGGGTTGGCAGGGGGAAGAGCACTTATTCTGGCGTGTGACACTTAAGCATAATGAATTCTTCAGTTTTTCTATTATTTATTATCTACATGCCTTTTGTACTAGGGCTGGGCGATTGATTGAAAAACAATCAAAATCAACATTTAACACTTTTAACTAGAGATAAATGCTTTAAAATGTAATATCGGAAATTATCGGTATCGATTTCAAAAAGTAAAATGTATGACTTTTTAAAACGCCGCTGTACGGGGTGGTACACGGACGTAGGGAGAAGTACAGAGCGCCAAAAAACCTTAAAGGCTCTGCCTTTGAGTGCCGGCCCAATCACATAATACCTACGGCTTTTCACACACACAATGGAATGCAAGGCATACTTGGTCAACAGCCATACAGGTCACACTGAGGGTAGCCGTATAAACAACTTTAACACGGGGACGGCGTGGCGAAGTTGGTAGAGTGGCCGTGCCAGCAATCGGAAGGTTGCTCGTTACTGGGGTTCAATCCCCACCTTCTACCATCCTAGTCACGTCCGTTGTGCCCTTGGGCAAGACACTTCACCCTTGCTCCTGATGGCTGCTGGTTAGCGCCTTGCATGGCAGCTCCCGCCATCAGTGTGTGAATGTGTGTGTGATTGGGTGAATGTGGAAATACTGTCAAAGCGCTTTGAGTACCTTGAAGGTAGAAAAGTGCTATACAAGTATAACCCATTATAACACTGTTACAAATATGCGCCACACTGTGAACCCACACCAAACAAGAATGACAAACACATTTCAGGAGAACATCCGCACCGTAACACAACATAAACACAACAGAACAAATACCCAGAACTCCTTGCAGCACTAACTCTTCCGGGACACTACAATATACCCCCCCCCCGCTACCTCCTACCTCTCTCACCTTAACCCTGCCCTCCCCAACCCCGCCCACCTTCACCACCTCATGCTCTCTCAGGGAGAGCATGTCCCAAATTCCAAGCTGCTGTTTTGAGGCATGTTAAAAAAAAAAAGCATTTTGTGACTTCAATAATAAATATTGGCATTTTTTTCCATAACTTGGAAAACCTTATTACATTGTTTAATGCATCCAGCGGGGCATCACAACAAAATTAGGCATAATAATGTGTTAATTCCACGACTGTATATATCGGTATCGGTTGATATCGGAATCGGTAATTAAGAGTTGGGGAATATCGGATATCGGCAAAAAAGCCATTATCGGACAGCTCTACTTTTAACTGACGGAAAACTGTAGTGTCAATTATTTTGATTGCCCCCCCTCCCCCGCCTCCTCCTACTAATACAACATTCCCTTACAGTACAGTACTGCCCGTGTAGTTACGACAGGAAGCCAGGTGTTCCAAAGCTGCCAGAAACCCTGCAGAAGAAGAAGCAGCCGCCAAGTAGCCCTGTCCCATCCAGTCTGCTACACAGAAGCGCCATGGAGGAAAACTGAAACACTGAGCCAACAATACAACATGAGCAGCTTGTACCCCAAAAGGGAATCCATGTTAGTTGTTTGGACACACTTTGGCTACAATAATGATGACGTTGGCGAAAGTAGTTGAGCGTGGAATAATCATGCATTAACCGAAATTGAGGTAAAAGGCTCAATTCATATTTATTTATATTTTTGCCGTAAACTCCCTGCCCTACTTTGCACATACATGTTTCACAAGAACAGTATAGTAACGGTATCGGCACAATGCTGCATAAGGCATGTCTGCTTTTCTTTTAAAGTTGGTGAATCATCCTAAAATAGACCACGTACGTGTTCAACATTTTGTAAGAGCGTTTTTTGCACTGAACCAGAACCAGGCCATCTGGTTCTTCGGAGCTACCTTTCCACCCATAACTAGAAACCTGCTGCTCCTGTGCTTGAGTCAACGAACATAAAGCTGGCTCTGTCCAGCCCGACACGTTTTTACTGTGAAAGACGACTCCTAAATCAGTGGCAGCACACTTGACAGAAATTGACACTGACAACTGCTGTTGAGGGCTGGAAAGATGGGGGAGATTGTAAAATGTGTTCACATTTGCTATTCAGTCATATTTTTAGTATAGATCGAACACAACTCTTGTATATCATATTTCCCGAACTATAGAGTGCACCAGTATATATGCTGCACCCACAAACTTTAAAGATTTTTTTCCCCATAATAGTCGCACCAAACTATAACCTGCAGACATATATGTTGCCAAATGAGTAAAAATATTCTCTAATCGTTTATTTACATACCTTTAATTGTTTCCAAATGGTGCCTGTAACACGGCAGTAAAACATCTGGTCAAACAAAACAGAAGTCATCGTTATGGACCCACTAGCTAGGGAAGCTCGCTCTCCAATCAGCTGAACAGACTTAATACCTCCACAGTGATGTTTTGGTAAATTTACTGAGGACTTTGTGAAACTGAAACAATACAAAAAGAATGTCATTGTTAGTTAATAATTCTAACACAGACACTCGTAAATGTGTTCGCATTTACGAACAGTTTTAGTTATACTGTAACACTTACAAACGTTGCTTGGAGTGATGAATGAAGAATCCATACGAGTAGAAACGCTATGGACGGCGAGGTCGACTAAAAGGCACTTGTACTTCCGGTTAAAAGCACTAAATGGAAGGACACTGCAGCAACTGAAGTGAGCAAACATCTTTTCAGGCATGTTAAGAAAGGAAAAAAAAGAAAATATGTGATGTATCATTTTCATGTATACATGTTCAAAGTAAACGTCAACTAACCAACCAAACAAAAGATGCACGAACAATAAAAAACCTATTCAGTGTATTTGCTTGTTTTTAAAAAAAAATGTATTTACAATTTGTATTATGGCAATCAGTGAAGAAAAATCCATAAATTAGTCGCACCATTTTATTAGCTGCGGGGTTCAAAGTGTAGGAAAAAAAGTAGCTGCCTTTAGTCCGGAATTTATTGTATTCCTTTTATTAGTTTAAAAAAAAAAAATTAATTAAATAGCTTTGCTTCTTTAAATCACTCTGGTACCTTATCTGACATAATCAAAACAAATGTCTAGAGTGATATACAAGTCAACTACAACAGAGATTTCAAGTACCCGCTAAATATTTGTATTTTTGTATGTACAGTATTTATATAATTTGTGTAAATGCGAACTGGATGAATATAATGGGTTTCAGCACCTTGGGTCTCTGGAAAAATGCTCTATATAAATCCAATCCAGTGGTACTTAAATAACAATAACCTTGGCTGGTTATTGTTATTAATGGCATGCCCATCAAAAAACAATATTTACCTGTTATATGTTAATATGTCCAGGCTATTATGTAGAAACAGCTAATAGAACTTGCTGCAATTGCAATACGACAAAAAGATAAATAAATCAGACAATGACCTGTAAAAAATGTTTCTGTACTTAACGTGATTGATCGACGGAGTGAATGATGCTTAATGGTCTGAACCATTGATTATTTTTGCTGTCGATTAAAATGTTTTCATGCGATGTCCCTGCCACGTGACTCTGGTAGCTCTGAAATACAAGAAAGTGTTGCATACGCACAGGACACTAGACATCTAAAATATCTGAAATGAAAGTGATGGCCTTGTCATCACTTAGAAGTCTATTACTCTATTATAGACTCTTCCGCTCTTGGCGCACTTTGTAATTATATACAACACATACTGTACACACACAAAGACTGCAAGGTTTACTGACATTTGACCCTGGTGACATGCCAGGAATTGAAGGTGTTAAACAAAAGGGACAAAGAATGTGTTTGACAGGTGCAGAGCTTTTTTTTCTGTCATCTGAAACATGTGCACTCTTCTCTTTCTGGCTGTTCCGGAACGCCGAAGCCTGCTCATAACTTTTGCACACAGAGACAAACCTTTCAGCTCTTATTTTTATGTTAATGGAAGCTTTTTTAAAGGCAATAAGTATAGAGGTTGTGTTCATGTAATGTCATTTTAAAAGCGGAAGCCATAAAACCAGACCATTGGTTACTGCTGTGTTCCATTCCATAGCTGTTCTTTCAAATAGATAATTACAGGATTTCACGTTTTGGTTAGTTGAAGCCCTTGAACAAGTTTTATATGACAGACAGCAAATTAATTGATACATGTTAAGAGTACGGGTGTTTTTATTGTTTTTAACATAGTTTTTCTACTGTATTGATTTTCGCTGGAAGAAATTAACAACGGAAACAAACACCATTTCTCAGATGATGTACCGTATTTTTCGGAGTATAAGTCGCACCGGAGTATAAGTCGCACCTGCCGAAAATGCATAATAAAGAAGGAAAAAAAACATAAGTCGCATTTTTGGGGGAAATTTATTTGATAAAACACAACACCAAGAATAGACATTTGAAAGGCAATTTAAAATAAATAAAGAATAGTGAACAACAGGCTGAATAAGTGTACGTTATATGACGCATAAATAACCAACTGAGAACGTGCCTGGTATGTTAACGTAACATATTATGGTAAAAGTCATTCAAATAACTATAACATATAGAACATGCTATACGTTTACCAAACAATCTGTCACTCCTAATCGCTAAATCCCATGAAATCTTATACGTCTAGTCTCTTACGTGAATGAGCTAAATAATATTATTTGATATTTTACGGTAATGTGTTAATAATTTTACACATAACTCGCTCCTGAGTATAAGTCGCACCCCCGGCCAAACTATGAAAAAAACTGCGACTTATAGTCCGAAAAATACGGTAATTGTTGATGACTGAAGTGCTGATATCAACACCACCCCAACCCCCTCCACATCCCATCCCCCGGATTGTAAATAATGTAAATAATTCAATGTATATACTCTGATGATTAACTTGTGTAATGACTGTATTATGCTGATAGTATATATTTGTACCATGAATTGATTAACGTGGACCCCGACTTAAACAAGTTGAAAAACTTATTCGGGTGTTACCATTTAGTGGTCAATTGTACGGAATATGTACTGTACTGTGCAATCTACTAATAAAAGTCTCAATCAATCAATCAAAAACCATGAGGTGTCCTACTCATGTTGTTCTTCGGACAGGAAACTACTTGAGGCTGAAAATTACATTGTTTCTGCTGGTTGCAAAGAGGTAATGCAATCAATTATTTGCTGAGTTTGAACAATTAACATGATAATTTATCAAATGACTAATAGATTAATATGCTCATTGTTAATATACGTCCTTTAAAGGCCTACTGAAACCCACTACTACCGACCACGCAGTCTGATAGTTTATATATCAATGATGAAATCTTAACATTGCAACACATGCCAATACGGCCGGGTTAACTTATAAAGTGCAATTTTAAATTTCCCGCTAAACTTCCGGTTGAAAACGTCTATGTATGATGACGTATGCGCGTGACGTCAATAGTTAAACGGAAGTATTCGGACACCATTGAATCCAATACAAAAAAGCTCTGTTTTCATCTCAAAATTCCACAGTATTCTGGACATCTGTGTTGGTGAATCTTTTGCAATTTGTTTAATGAACAATGAAGACTGCAAAGAAGAAAGTTGTAGGTGGGATCGGTGTATTAGCGGCTGGCTGTAGCAACACAACCAGGAGGACTTTGACTTGGATAGCAGACACGCTATCCGACGCTAGCCGCCAAACGCACGGATGATCGGGTGAAGTCCTTCGTCCTTCCGTCGATCGCTGGAACGCAGGTGAGCACGGGTGTTGATGAGCAGATGAGGGCTGGCTGGCGTAGGTGGAGCGCTAATGTTTTTATCATAGCTCTGTGAGGTCCCGTTGCTAAGTTAGCTTCAATGGCGTCATTAGCAACAGCATTGTTAAGTTTCGCCAGGCTGGAAAGCATTAACCGTGTATTTACATGTTCATGGTTTAATAGTATTGTTGATTTTCTGTCTATCCTTCCAGTCAGGGGTTCATTTCTTTTGTTTCTATCTGCATTTAAGCACGATGCTATCACGTTAGCTCCGTAGCTAAAGTGCTTCGCCGATGTATTGTTGTGGAGATAAAAGTCACTGTGAATGTCCATTTCGCGTTCTCGACTCTCATTTTCAAGAGGATATAGTATCCGAGGTGGTTTAAAATACAAATCTGTGATCCACAATAGAAAAAGGAGAGAGTGTGGAATCCAATGAGCCAGCTTGTACCTAAGTTACGGTCAGAGCGAAAAAAAGATACGTCCTGCACTGCACTCTAGTCCTTCACTCTCACGTTCCTCATCCACAAATCTTTCATTCTGGCTCAAATTAATGGGGTAATCGTCGCTTTCTAGGTCTGATTCGCTCTCGCTGCTGGTGTAAACAATGGGGAAATGTGAGGAGCCTTTCAACCTGTGACATCACGCTACTTCCGGTACAGGCAAGGCTTTTTTTTATCAGCGACCAAAAGTTGCGAACTTTATCGTCAATGTTCTCTACTAAATCCTTTCAGCAAAAATATGGCAATATCGCGAAATGATCAAGTATGACACATAGAATGGATCTGCTATCCCCGTTTAAATTAAAAAAAATCATTTCAGTAGGCCTTTAAATTAGAGATAGAAAAAACGTAGAGTCTCCACAAAACTAAGCACACAAAGCAAAGGGCATTAATATACACTTGAAGTTCACTTACATGTAGGAATCATGTTAAAATGACAATACAGCTTGGTATAAACTGAAGAAAAGCAATGCAATTACACAGGATAAAAGTTGGCTCTTATACCGCTATCTTAATTCTAATAAACTATGGCCTGCCCCATTGACAGGCTAACGGAAATTAGCGTTGCGATTGTTTAAACTTGTACAAACTTTCGGCAAAAGATATTTTAATCAATAAAAATGGACATAACAAAGCTAATGAATTTCTAGTTACAGGTATATAGTTACCAGAGGTGGGACCAAGTCATTGCTTTGCAAGTCACAAGTAAGTCTCAAGTCTTTGCCCTCAAGTCTCGAGTCAAGTCCCGAGTCAAGTCCAAAGTCAAGACTGGAAAGTGTCAAGTCAAGTCCCAAGTCCTGCATTTTGAATTTCGAGTCCTTTCAAGTCCTTTTAACCACAGACTAATATATTTACACAGATTGTGTATGCTTTTAAAACGCTGTATTTATTTATTAAAACAAGTGCATTTGAAATTGCAGGAAAAAAAATAGTGCTGACATTGCACTTCATAATAGCACTATTAACCAGTCATTTTAAACATTTAACTCATTCCTTTACAGAATAAACACATTTGAAAAAACAAGTGCAACTGTACTTATTTGCACAAAAGTGTTAACATTGTATTTCCATGGCATATTGCATTGTAACTAGTTCCACAGCAATTTCTATCCTGTTCTTACCTTATCTCATTGATCTCATCTCATACTGTATGTGTGTTGATGTGTGCGTACATATGAAAAACATAACAAAAACATGAACGAAACAATGAACAGAGTTGTACTTTTTAGATGTCAGGGCCCTATGCAATATGTTCACATATTCTTAATATAGTATACATTTTAACTGACCTTTATTTGACTATGTTTGTGTTTTTGTAGGTGGCTAAAATATGCGGTGCTGCTGATCGCCGTCTAACGTTACGTTACTGTGTGTGATACATTGACTAACGTAACGTTATGAATAGGTACCTCATGCAACCCTGCTTAAAAAAAATCACTTGACAAAAAGTATGAATAAGGTAGCGAACTGCAGTGGACGCAACAGATTGCCGTGTTTGCAATGATGTTATAACCATAGACATCTTATAAGTAGATGCAGCATTGGCTGCTGTGACACGAGCAATTTGGCCGCCATCTTGAAGTGGTGATGAGGAGCCGGCGAGCAGCCTAAACTGACAGTTGACAGGTAGAAAACAAAGATGGTGTTCAGCGTTTTCCTACTCAAATGAGCGGACTGTTGAAAATAGGAATCGGGTGATTACTTTTCACAAGTAAGATTTAACATTAATGTACTATTGGTTGTATTTTATGAAAATAATATTACCACAGAGTTGAGAAAGAGCAAAGATCTTTAATATTTGTATGTGAAAATCACAAAGAAATCTTCTGAGGGAGGATGACGCCCTTACAGGGGTTTGGTTTACAAACTTTCAGCCCCACCTAAAACAAAATTCACCAGCCGCCACTGATTATGATGCATTCTCAATTTAGGCAAAATATAAGACAATACTTTCTTAACAGTATAATTGTAACCAGGAATAAGTCTTCAAGTAACAATATTCAAATACTAACATTGTTGGGTAAGACAGAATTTGGTTTTATTCTGAATCCAGTTAAACAGATTGGTGGTTTTAGCTTTTAGCTGATATAAAGACTTCCAGGTATATATATGTTTATGTTGAAGTATTTGGCAGACGCTTTTATCCAAAGCGACATACATAAAAAATACATATAAAACAATGACTGTAAACATGATCATTTAAGGGAAGAATGTAATACAAAATATCAATACAAAGTGTCAAGACAGAATAAACTCTCTGCTGCTGCAGCAACAGAGATACAGTCTATAAGATATATAGATATCTAATGTATTCATACATTGTTTATGTAGGATATACGCATGTATGTATAACCTAATCATATTGTTTCTTCAATTTAAAAATAGCTGACCGTTTTTTTCCCCCTTCTCTGGGATTATATTCCAAGTTTTGATCTCGGACGTCTGGTCACTTATAGTTTATAAGAATATTATATTACTGTTAAGCAAACTATGAATAATAAAACACGCCAAAACATGTGTCCTTTATCATAGCTACACATATAACAAAAAAGCACGTGAAAATGAGTGGTATTCAGTGAGGTAAGATAATTTAAATGCGCTGACAGTTCATTGCTCCTGCCAAATGAATTGCACTAGTTGAGCGGATCACCACTCCAAGATGGCGGCCCCGCGTCTCGTCTGCGCCTGTAGGCAGTAGCGCGCGATGCTGCGTACCCTTATAAGATGTCTATGGTTATAACGTTAGCAGTGAGTTTACAGCCTCACTGATTTAACTACACAGCAAATAAAAGGCATGTTACTTAGCCAATAAACGTTATCTTACATTCAAAACTTACCCTTCTTTGTGCATCTTCAAATGTCGAAGGAAGTTGGAAGTTGTTACGTCTCCGTCTATAATATTCGAACTGCATGATTTGCATAGGGCTATTCGTTTTTTGTTGACCGAGTCGTAGTTTTAATACCCGAACGAAATTAACTTTGGCATAATTGTTTCTCACTGCCGCATTGTTTGACAATTCTTCTTCATTGGTTGTCCTGCAATTTGATTGGATGAGAGCTGTGGGATGAAAACAGCGTAGATCTAATTTGATTGGCTGTTGTACTGAGAGCACACCAGCTGACAGGAACAACACGCTGATAGACACAGACGAAGAAAATGAAAAATACGGAGCGGCGCGCTCCCAAATAACTTTTTAATCATTGGGTTTTGGGGAAAGTAGCAAGTCATGTCAAGTCAAAAGGCTCAAGTCCAAGTGAAGTCACAAGTCATTGATGTTAAAGTCTAAGTCGAGTTGCAAGTCTCTTTACATTTTGTCAAGTCGAGTCCAAAGTCATCAAATTCATGACTCGAGTCTGACTCGAGTCCAAGTCATGTGACTCGAGTCCACACCTCTGATAGTTACCAACCTCTGTGGAAACTAATATTGACCGCTAATGTACCCCTCGGCCAGTCTGCTGCTTGTCACTGCTAACCATGGCAGCCTGTTTCTCGATCCTCAAAATCTAGTTTTAAAACACATAGTTTAACATAGTCAATGTTTTTTGGAATATGATTGGCTGGAGATGGCAGCACTTATAGGGATGTAATGATATAAACATTTCATATCACGGTTATTGTGACCAAAATTATCACAATTATCATTATCTCAGTATTGTTGAATGTGCTCAAAAAGTACTTATCACACACTGCAATCTTTTAACGAAGTTTTATTTTTTTCAAATAACTGACACACAATATACTTCATGGGCAGAAGAAACAATACATATTGTTCTGGTTTCATAAGAACCATGTCTTTTTTTGAGTGTTTAAATATGTTTATCTTCTGCCATTTTAATTTCTAAACAATTATAGATATTTTTTTTGTTGATAAATGTAAATTGGATATTCACTTTGCATCACTTCCTGTTTTACGTGAAGTCATGCCAGTTCACTTTTTGTTGAAGACACCTGTGTCTGGGTTGACTCGATACTGTCGAGTATAGATGGATCTCTTTGTGCTAAGACAGCACAGCCTCTATGTTCAATATGAATATATTCAGACAGTAATATGTTGGATCGGGGTATGATGTAGGGCTGGGCGATATACCGATATACTCGATATATCGCGGGTTTGTCTCTGTGCGATATAGAAAATGACTATCGTGATATTCGAGTATACGTTCTCACGCGGTTGCTTTTAGCTGCTGGCGTTACACTACAGGCTCTTCCCACTCTTTCTTGTCTCTCCTTCTCACAGAGACATAAAACAAGCGCACCTTCTTAAATACGTCACATACAACGTCATACGCCCTCGCTGAGTGGAAAGGTAGCGGCATGGGTAACATTAGCTGTGATGCTAACGGAGGGGTGCTAGTGGTAATACGAGAGAAAGAAGGTGCAAATCTGGTAACAAATGAAGGAAGAATTAAATTCCCAAGAAAAACAGCACGGCGTCCATCGTCTGGCGGTGGTTTGGCTTCAAGCGGGAAGATGTCGAACAGACAACCATGATATGTCAAGTATGTGGCAAAAGCGTTGCTACAAAAAGTAGCAGCTCTACTAATGTAGCATCATTTGAAAAGTCACCCGCTAGAGAATGAAGAGTGCTTGAAACTCTGCATGTCAACATCTCCGTTTGGTGCCACACCAACAAAATGCCCAAGCCACCATTTCCACATCAACACCGTATGAAACAAATACTCAACAACAGAAGGAGATAACGTCCGCAGTAAACTACCACATAGTGAAGGACATACACTATTTGATTTCCTATTATGCAGCTCATTTTTATTTGACAGTTATTGAAATATCTTGTGTGACATCATGCACAAAAGTGCACTTTATTTCTTTTAAACTATTGTAGTGGTGTTCTGTACAAAAAGTGCCCTTTTTATTTATTTATTTTTTTTACAACAATAGAGCAACATCAGCAAATAGGACATGTACAAATATGATGGTAAAAGTAATAGCAAATAAGCAGCTAGCGAAAATAAAAAAATAATACAGAAATGACAATGAGCATTATTACACTAAAAATGGAGCAATATGAATACCAATAGAAATAGCGCTATTGATAATGAACAATACCAATACTTTACCTTCATTATCAACAATACAGTTGTTCAAATGCAACAATACATATACGTAATGATAACTTGAGATATGAAAGAATGCAGAAAAATGGAGGGGAAGAAAGAAGCAACCTACATTAACCTTGTAGATTGTTATAGTAACAATAGGTTAAGCTTTGTCAGTGTGCCATGTGTTATACCCAGTTTACCCTAGGGCAACAACATTAATATATGTTTGATGAAACGTGATTATATGTATGTGTGCATATGTACTTGTATATGTACAGTATGTGTATATCTGTGTTTGTACAGTGAATGTATATGTACAGTATGTGTATGTGTGTTTGTACAGTGAATGTATATGTACAGTATGTGTATGTGTGTGTTTGTACAGTGAATGTATATGTACAGTATGTGTATACAGTATGTGTGCACTTTAATTCAGTGTTGTTTTGATATGTCATCTTAGTGACATCATGCACAAAAGTGCTTGTTTTTAAAATGTCTGACAATCTTGCACTTTCTGTTTTGGAAATGACATGAATGTTTGTGCCACTGCTTAATAACTGTTTAATAAATACAGTTTTGGTCAATTGACTTAGTTGTGATTTCCCTCTCTGCATGAAAGTTTAAAGTGAGCATATATTAATGCAGTATGAACAAGAATGTTTTAATGTAGACACACAGAATCATCATACTGGTGTGATTATATGCATCAAGTGTTCATTCAAGGCTAAGGCAAAATATCGAGGTATATATCGTGTATCGTGACATGGCCTAAAAATATTGAGATATTAATAAAAGGCCATATCGCCAAGCCCTAGTATGATGTTTCTTAATAGAGAAAGACGGTAATTGCTACGTTCACACTAAAGGGTGGGATGTCCAATTCAGATTTTTTTTTGTCAAATCCGATCTTTTTAGTGGCCAAAAAAGTTACCATTACCAAAAAATAGGATTTCTAATGTGGGTGGGTGGGGGGAGGGGTATATTTATAGCTGGAATTCACTAAAATTCAAGTATTTCTTATATATATATATATATAAATACTTTCAGTGAATTCTAGCTATATATATATATATATATATAAGGCTGAAACGACGCGTCGACATAGTCGACGTCATCGGTTACGTAAATACGTCGACGCCGTTTTTGTGCGTCGACGCGTCGCATATTTACGTCACACTACCGTCATGGCGGACCGCAAAGCAGACGATCAAAGCAGACGATGCGAGCGGTGCGAGCGAGGGGGGAAAAGCATGCCAAAAGTGGTCAAAAGTGTGGGAGTATTTCAATAAACGGCCTAGTAATGTTGTTGTATGCACACTGTGTCGAGCGGAAATGGCCTATCATAGCAGCACAACGGCTATGAACGAACATTTGAAAAGAAAACCAACTAGTCAATCGTCCGCGCGAGCATACGTTGTCATCATTACACAAAAACATGACTGTGTCATTTGTATCTGCTAGGGGTGTAACGGTACGTGTTTTGTATTGAACCGTTTCGGTACGGGGCTTTCGGTTCGGCACGGGGGTGTACCGAACGAGTTTCTAAGCTAAAGCTAACTTTAGCTGCTAAAGTCTTAACAAGCTGCTTCGCTCCTCTGAGTCTGTCTCAGCACGCAGCATTGTCCCACCCACACAACCATCTGATTGGTACACACGCAGCATTGTCCCACCCACACAACCATCTGATTGGTACACACGCAGCATTGTCCCACCCACACAACCATCTGATTGGTACACACGAAGCATTATCAGCCAATCAGCAGTGTGTATTCAGAGCGCATGTAGTCAGCGCTTCAGCGTCGAGCAGATAGGTGTTTAGCAGGTGAGCATCAGGCAGCGGACTCTCCCCAAATGATAATAAACACCTCCCAGTCAACTACTAGTAACATCACTATGAGCCCGTTGACCTTCTAGAAATATAAACTACAGCTCAGCTCACTCGCAGTCCTGGCTTGAGGTGAAGGCTAATTACCTCTCGTTCCAGCCACATCGACCCCTTCTGAGCGCCTATTTTCAGCTGCTGGGAATATTGTAAACAAGAAAAGAACCAAACATGTACACATGCTAACCTTTCTTCATTACAACTGTTAGACCCTCACTGGAATGAGTAGAATTGGTTATTGTGTACTGTGTTGGACTGGATGTTTATTTTGCACATTTTAAAAGCAATACTTAATGTTTACAGTGCTCCAGAATATTTACATTGGCACTTTTTTGTATTGGATGTTTATCTTTATTTTTGCACATTTTAGCAAATAAGCAATACTTTCACTTTTGTTGAAATGTTTACACTGTTGTTACAGAATATTTCGTTTTGCACTTTTTTGTATTGGATGTTTATCTTTATTTTTGCACATTTTAAAGCAAAATAAGCAATACTTTTACTTTTGAAATGCTTATACTATTGCAGAATATTAAGATTTGCACTGGATGTTGACTTTTATATTTGCACATTAAAAAGCAAATAAGCTACTTTTAATTTTGTTAAATGTTAAAAGTTTTAAATGTTTACATTGTTACAGAATATTTAGTCATGTTGTTGTCAATGTTGACTGAGTGGCCATACTTCTTTTTTTTTGTAAATAAAAGCCATGCCTTTTGAAAAAACGGGCCTACATTTATTTTTTCATCTTCATTTTGAATAAAAAAAATAATCGGTAAAAGGAAAAATAATCTATAGATTAATCGAAAAAAATAATCTATAGATTAACCGATTAATCGAAAAAATAATCTATAGATTAATCGATAGAAAAATAATCGTTAGCTGCAGCCTTATATATATATATATATATATGTGTGTGTATTTATGTATGTATATACTGTACATACATACATACATTATATATATATATATATATGTATGTATATACTGTACATACATTATATATATATATGTATATATATATATATGTATATATATATATATAAATAAAATAAAATAAATACTTGAATTTCAGTGTTCATTTATTTACACATATATACACACATAACACTCCTCTCTACTCATTGTTGTATTTGAAAGTGCAATGCTTTGCAGCCAGTAGCACAGCCTTTGAAGGAGCGTAGGTATGGGCAGTGTAATATTCTGGGTTGGAGTCAATAACCAGTCGAGGTGACGAAGTTACGTCTCTTTACTTCATACTTCAGAACCGACTCCCACACTTGCCGTCAGGGTGCGCAATACAACGTAAACTGTTGGCCAACCAAAAAGTAACCACAGAACACTATACGGTATAGTGTTCTGTGGTTACTTTTTGGTTGGCCAAGCAGACGTGACGACAGGCTGTCCTCACTCAGGTCCGCACGGACCTGGAGGGGGCGTGCCTTAAGTCCGGCTGGAAATCGGGAGAAATTCGGGAGAATGGTTGTCCCAGGAGATTTTCGGGAGAGGCACTGAAATTCGGGAGTCTCCCGGAAAATTCGGTAGGGTTGGCAAGTATGTGTGTGTGTGACAAACATTGGTACTTTAACTTTAAATTTAAGCAAGCTAGCAAGCTAGAGCTTGTTGGTCCATAAGGTTGAGGTGGGGGGGTAGCGGGGGGTGTATATTGCATACTTGCCAACCTTGAGACCTCCAATATCGGGAGGTGGGGGGTTGGGGGGGGTATTTACCGCTAGAATTCACCAACTCGAGTATTTCATATATATTTCATATATATATATATATATATGTGTGTGTATATATATGTATATACATATGTGTGTGTATATATGTGTATATATATATATGTATATATATACATGTATGAAATACTTGACTTTCAGTGAATTCTAGCTATATATATATATATTTATTTTATTTACATAAAATAAATACTTGAATTATCTATCCATTAGATGGCAGTATTGTCCTGTTTACCTTCTCTGTTCATGACTGAGAAATCATTTCGGCCACTGTGTTCAATGGAGAAGTCTGTTCTACATATTTACAGGCAACATACACCTTCCCCTTCGAACTGTCCTGGATGAACTGAAATTCTTGTTTCCATTCGTTTTGGAACTTGCAAGCGTATTTATATTGTGGGAAAGTGGACGTGAGAATAGGCTGTCCCCACTCAGTCTCAGGTCCGCATTGAGCTGGAGGGGGCGTGGCCTCCAGCTCCGGCTGAATACCGGGAGTCTGTCGGGAGAAGGGAGGTTGTCGGGAGAGGCGCTGAATAACGGGATTCTCCCGCTAAAAACGGGAGGGTTGGCAAGTATGGTATATTGTAGCGTCCCGGAAGAGTTAGTGCTGCAAGGGGTTCTGGGTATTTGTTCTGTTGTGTTACGGTGCGGTGCGGATGTTCTCCCGAAATGTGTTTGTCATTCTTGTTTGGTGTGGGTTCACAGTGTGGCGCATATTTGTAACAGTGTTAAAGTGGTTTATACGGTCACCCTCAGTGTGACCCGTATGGTTGTTGACCAAGTATGCATTGCATTCACTTGTGTGTGTGAAAAGCCGCAGATATTATGTTATTTGGCCGGCACACAAAGCCAGTGCTTTTAAGGTTTATTGGCGCTCCGTACTTCTCCCTACGTCCGTGTACACAGCGTTTTAAAAAGTCATATATTTCACTTTTTGAAACCGATATCGATAATTTTGAAACCGATACAGATAATTTCCGATATTACATTTTAAAGCATTCATAGGCCGATAATATCGGCAGTCCGATATTATCGGACATCCCTACTTTTTGGATGTTTTTTATTGGGTTTTATGGTTGGAATAGATTCAACAATGTCATGACTTCATGGCTCTCATAGCCTCCATTACAAGCAGACTTTTTATTTAAGAGTTAGTATACATTAAAAATGAAGACGTGTTCTTGTCTCCCGTAAGGATTGTGAATTATAAGCAAAATTCCCAAAAGAAGTGCAGTTCCCCTTTAAGTCTTAAACTTAGAAACTGTGGATACCCTGGTTTAAACAAAGCTACTCAACATGCTGCTAGAAACATAGTTGTCCCTCTTATCGATGAGTTTGTTTTACAATATTTAGATAAGAAAGTTGCCTAGCAGCCACCTTCATTAGATGTTGTACAAGGTTGGCAAACAACCTTTGCTCCAAGGACTCACGGTGTTCTCTGTAAGAGCACAACTGATTCTTCACAGCTTATATACCGGAAAGTTAATTTGGCGTCCTGGTGAGGGTAAGCACTTTCTATTTTAAGCCATTACTTATTTTAGGAATAGTATCTAAGGAGAAAGTATGGTCCTGAGTCTCTAAAGAGGAAAATCAGGTCTGTAAATATACCACGCAGGGGGTGGGCCTTGGCACCTATTGATGTGCTTGCAGAACAACCAGCTAAGGTTTCTTAGATGAATGGCTGTCCCTGTGTGAGAACGCACCCACAAGAGACAGCCCAGAGTAGTCTGTTGTTGGAAAGGTTAAAGGTTACTTTACGGAAAAGCTAAATAGTAATGGGAGCCTAACAGGGTTTTATTTCCCGTCTCACTTTAACAGTTTTATGAACAACTTCATGTGGTAATCGACCTCATTTGTCTTTCAGTGTGCTCGGGAACATTCTACTTCCTAAAATGGTGTGTCTAAGACATTTTCAGTTTAGTATAGTTTATTAGCTTGTCAGAATTTGTTTAATTTTCCAAATTGTTTTACATTTACCTCAATTCCGTGTTTTTGCGTCAAACCTTGTTCACGTTTTAGCCAATACAAACTTAAGTTCTCTGATTACTGCTGCTTTACCTTGGTCAAAAAAAAAATGGACAGTCTGTTTGGTTATCATTTCGATTGAATCATCCAACTTTCAGCACTGGACAGACAATGACACAAGGCCGCATGTTGGCTAGTTCCAGGTTAATGTATTGTCCAGGCCTCTGTTTACTGCTGCTGGGAAAAGTGCCAGTTACATTTTGGCATTGACATGGAACAATGGGGCAGATTCCATGAGCTATATTCTGTTGTTTCCCTCACACGGAGGGAAACTGAACACATTTCTAGTTATTTTTGGACTCAAATGTAAGTTGTGGATGATGGATATATATATATATATATATATATATATATATATATATATATATATATATATATATATATATATATATATATATATATATATATATATATATATATATATATATATATATCTACGGTTGTGGTCAAACTTTTACATACACTTGTAAAGAACAATGTCATGGCTGTCTTCCAATAATTTCTACAACTCTTATTTTTTTGTGATAGAGTGATTGGAGCATGTGATGTACTGTACTCGTGGTTCGATTGAGAGTACTGCATTGTTGTTGTGGTGATTGATTGCTCATGTCTGACTGATCTCCTGGACTCACATTCAGAGTATAAAGTAGACACACTGCTGCTACACTGGTGTCCTGTCCAGTTATTATTATACCTCATAGTCCAAGACTTAACATGGTCTCAGAAGTGGCTGACTCTTCACTTGAGGCAAGCTGATCTCACGGAGACTTTAACGGATTTGCAGAGCGAGTGAAGAGGACCTGTTTGATGTGCTAGCAAGCCCCGCAGCTAGCATTAGCATCCCGGAGATGGAACAGCTCAAACCACCGTCATCTCTGCTTCTTTCTGGGAACCTGGCTGAGAATTGGCGCAGGTGGGAGCAACGTTTTCAACTGTATATGACAGCCTCTGGAGCCATTGAGAAGGATGAAAAAATTAAAGTGGCCATACTGTTGCACACTGTTGGAGAAGATGCATTGGAGGTATTCAACACATTCACTTTTGCTGATGGTGATGATAAGAAAATGGATGCTATCCTCAAGGCTTTTGAGACATATTGCAGCCCACAGAAAAATGTTGTCTTTGAGCGCTACCAGTTCTGGTCTCATAATATGGCTGATGGGATCTCAGTTGACAAGTTTGTAACAGAACTGCGCCAGAAAAGTAAGAACTGTGAGTTTGGAGCAAGTGAGACCGAAATGATCAGGGATAAGCTGGTGTTCAGCCTGAACAATGCATCTTTGAAGGAAAGGCTGCTGAGGGAAAAAGACTTAACCCTGGGGAAAGCAGTAGATCTGTGCAGAGCATCCGAAGCAGCAAGGAGCCAGATGCAAGCTATGCAACCTACACAAGCCACTGGTGAGTCACACGTCCAAGCCATGAATAGAGCTACAGCTCACACAGAGAAAAGGAAGTTCTACAAGGACAGAAGGACAGAAAATAAAAACAGAGAGTGGAGTGCACAATGCAACAAGTGTGGGAGGACACATGAACCTCGCCAGTGTCCTGCTTACGGTTCTGTATGCCACAAATGCGATAAGCAAAACCATTTTGCCAGGATGTGCTCTGCACCCACTGACAGGACGGGCACCCTGACACATAGCACAGGCACAACAACAAGACGTGGTGTCCATGACCTGGAGACTGAGCTGGATGAAGAAGTGGATGTCAATTCACTGTTTATAGGTACTGTGTCATGTGTGGATGTGAATGCAGTCACTAAAAGCAAAGACACTGCATGGTACACTATGGCTAGTGTTATGAATGTCCCGGTCAAATTCAAGATTGACACGGGAGCAGATGGGAATGTGCTGCCTATGTCCATTGTAGAGACATTTCCAGGCCGTATAAAGCTACAGCCCACAAGAACAGTGCTGGTAGCTTATGGGGGGAACCGCCTCAGACCTGAAGGGACTGTGTCACTGATGTGTGAAACTGCTAAAGCTAGAGCCAAGCTTGACTTCTTCGTGATCAACCAGTCAGCTGTGCCAATCATGGGCAGAGAGGCAAGTGAGGAACTGCGACTGGTGAAACGGATTGATGCACTTCATGAGAGATGCCCAGCCACGACAGAGAAGCTAAAGAGGACTCCGTCTACAAAAGAGGAGCTGCAGGAGATGTATCCTTCAGTTTTCACCGGGCTGGGTGAGTTCCCTGGTGTACATCACATACACACTGACCCTGCTGTGACACCTGTAGTACATGGGTGCAGAAAGATTCCTTTGGCTATCATGGACAGACTGAAGGTCACGCTGCGACATCTAGTGGACACAGATGTAATAGCCCCTGTGAATGACCCAACAGAATGGGTGAGCAGTTTGATGATCACAGAAAAGAAAAATGGCTCACTTAGGGTGTGCTTGGACCCTCAAGACCTAAACAAGGCCATTAAGAGGCAGCATTACTCCATTCCTACTCCACAAGATGTCTGCTGCAAACTAGCAGGGAAATCCATCTTCACCATTCTGGATGAGAAGGATGGATATTGGCAGGTGAAGCTGGATGAGCCATCGCCTATGCTGTGTACATTCAACACACCATGGGGCCGGTACCGCTTCAAGAGACTGCCATTTGGCATCAAGTCAGCCAGTGAAGTGTTTCAGCAGAAGAACTGTGAGACCTTCGGCGACATTGAGGGTGTACATGTCATAGCAGATGACATGATAATTGCTGCATCATCAGAACAAGAGCACGCGAACATCCTCCAGCAAGTCATGGAGAGGGCACAAGCTGCCAAAGTCAAATTCAACAAGGACAAGATCCAATTCAAAATCAACACAGTGAGATACATGGGCCACATCATCACGCCAGAGGGCGTTAAACCAGATGATACCAAGGTGACCGCCATTGCCAACATGCCAGCACCAGAAGACAAGAAAGGTGTACAGAGACTGTTAGGAATGACACGGTACTTGGCCCAGTACATTCCAGGGGAGGCTACAGTGACGGCCCCTCTGAGACAGCTGCTGAGAAAAGACGCAGTATGGCAGTGGGCTCATGAACACAATGCAGCTCTGGAAAGCCTGAAGGCTGCTCTGATTCGTGCCCCAAGTCTCAAGTTTTATGACCAGCACAAACCCTTGACAATCCAGGCAGATGCGTCTAAAGATGGACTGGGGGCGTGTCTTCTACAGGAAGGCTTCCCGCTGAGCTATGCCTCCCGAGCATTGACAGACACAGAGCAGAACTATGCTCAAATTGAGAAGGAGCTGTTGGCCATTGTGTTTGCAGCCAAGCGCTTCCACCAGTACATATATGGGAAAACAGTGACTGTGCAGTCGGATCACAAACCTCTTGAGGTGATCTTCAAGAAACATCTGGGCAAAGCACCAGCAAGGCTACAGCGGATGCTTCTCCAGCTGCAGTGCTATGATCTAGAAATTGCATACACTCCAGGAACTGACATGCATGTCGCGGACACACTCTCTCGCGCTGTGGTGACAGGACGAGTCGATGACCTCACGGAGAACCTGTTCGAGGAGAAGGTTGTGTATGCCATGGAGGCCACAGATGCCTTGAGTGAAAACATGCTCAAGCAACTCCAGGGAGCAACTGCAGCAGACAAGGTGTTGCAGGCAGTGATACAAGCACACCAGACAGGCTGGCCAGGGAGGAGACAACGCTGTGACGGCATGTTACACCAATACTGGCCTATCCGTCACACAGTGAGTGTCAAAGATGGTGTAGTAATGGCGGCTGATAAGATAGTCATTCCCCAGAGCATGAGAGCTGTCATCATGGATAGATTGCACCTTGCACACCAAGGTGTTCAGCGAATGAAAGCCCATGCCAGGAAGGTCCTGTACTGGCCAGGAATGGCACAGGACATAGAGAAGAAAGTAGAAATGTGTGCCACATGTCAGCAACTGCAGCCACAGAACCAAAGGGAACCTCTCCAGTCACACGAGATACCTGAACTGCCATGGTTGAAACTGGGGACTGACATATTTGAGCTGCATGGACAGTCATATCTCCTGATTGTAGACTACTTGACAAAGTACCCAGAAGTGCTAAACCTACCAGATAAGACAGCCCACTCGGTCATACAAAAGATGAAGTCGGTCTTCTCCAGACATGGGATTCCCAAAGAGTTGGTGAGTGATCATGTTCCTTTTGCAAGCTGTGAGATGCAGAAGTTTGCTGCAGAATGGGGCATCAAGCTGACACATTCTAGCCCTGGATACCCACAAGCCAATGGGCTTGCAGAAAATATGGTAAAAACTGTGAAACGCTCACTGAAGAAAGCAGCTGCAACAGGGACTGACCCACATCTGGCTTTGTTGTCATTGAGAAACACACCGGTGACGGGCCTGGATGTCTCCCCAGCGCAGATGTTGATGGGACGCGTCCTGAGAAGCCCTCTCCCGCGCACCAGTGCTGTGCTGCAACCTTCAACTCCTAAAGACGTTCATGACAGACTTCGACAACTGCAGACTCAAAGAGAGAAGTACTATAATGTGGGCACCAGGCCACTGCCTGAACTGACTCCTGGGACCACAGTGCACATGAAGACGAGGCAGGGTTGGAAACCTGCTGTTGTACTAAGCAAGAGAGTAGAGCCACGCTCTTACTGTGTGGAGTCACCGGCAGGCGTGATCTTCAGGAGAAACAGACGACACCTGAGGAGAATTCATCCGAGTCTGCTTGAGAATGCTGATCCTGAGTCCGTCGACCAGCCGGAGACTGTGTACGATGACCCACAGACCCTGCAGGACGAGACACCCGCCACTGAGGCCCTGAACAACCAGAACTCCCAGTCCGGCACGTGCGGCGCTACACGCCACACCAGATCTGGGAGGGCTGTCGTTCCGCCTGCGCGGTACAGAGACTATGACACGAGCCAACGCTGAAGGTTGTGCTCCACCGGTGGGCCATGTTCTGGAACCTCTGACCCCAAAGAAGAAACACATGCTTGGCAATCACACAGTTAAACGTTAAACTTGCATGAAACACATTGACAGGAACCCCGCACTCTAAAAACCTTTTCACACAGCACACGTGGACTTTTCCATGCCATGAGTTTTTTTTTATTTTGTTTCTGTGCTCTACCTAAGTTCATTTTTTGCCACTATGTTGCTAAAAAAAAAAAAAAAAAAAAAAAAAAAAAAAAAAAAAAAAAAAAAAAAAAAAAAAAAACGACAAAGGAGAGAATAGGTGTGGCATAGCTGTTCGTGATAATGATGTTTGAGTCCATGCTACATTGTTTATTTTTGCACTCTTGTTCAGCAGTTGAAAAGTTAACCTTTTTCCTTAAGAAAGGAGGATGTGATGTACTGTACTCGTGGTTCGATTGAGAGTACTGCATTGTTGTTGTGGTGATTGATTGCTCATGTCTGACTGATCTCCTGGACTCACATTCAGAGTATAAAGTAGACACACTGCTGCTACACTGGTGTCCTGTCCAGTTATTATTATACCTCATAGTCCAAGACTTAACAGAGCACATACTTGTTGATCACAAAAAACATTCATGAAGTTTGGTTCTTTTATGAATTTATTATGGGTCTACTGAAAAGTAGCAAAAAGGCCTCACCATTTCTCCTCTAAACATATTGCTGGGTATTGTGGCCAAACGGCAAAATTTTTGTTTCATCTGACCACAGAACTTTCCTCCAAGAGGTCTTATCTTTGTCCATGTGATGTCAGATGAAACAAAAATTGAGCTGTTTGGCCACAATACCCAGCAATATGTTTGGAGGAGAATAGGTGGAACTGGTGCTTTACAGAGAATAAATGGGACAATGAAAAAAAGAGGATTACCTCCAAATTCTTCAGGAAAAATCATCAGCCCGGAGGACAATGACCCCAAAACACACATCAAAAGTGGTAAAGGAATGGCTAAATCAGGCTAAAATAAAGGTTTTAGAATGGCCTTCCCAAAGTCCTGACTTAAACGTGTGGACAATGCTGAAGAAACAAGTCCATGTCAGAAAACCAACAAATTTAGGTGAACTGCACCAATTTTGTCATTTTGTGGATGGCTACTAAAAGCGCCTTATTGCAGTGAAACTTGCCAAGGGACATGAAACCAAATATTAACATTGCTTCAATTTAAAGTTAAAGTACCAATGATTGTCACACACACACTAGGTGTGGTGAAATGTGTCCTCTGCATTTGACCCATCCCCTTGTTCACCCCCTGGGAGGTGAGGGGAGCAGTGGGCAGCAGCGGTGTCGCGCCCGGGAATCATTTTTGGTGATTTAACCCCCAATTCCAACCCTTAATGCTGAGTGCCAAGCAGGGAGGTAATGGGTCCCATTTTTATAGTCTTTGGTATGACTCAGCCTCACAACCTACCGATCTCAGGGCGGACACTCTATCCACTAGGCCACCTATACTCAGTTGCCTATATGTGGTTAGCTTTATGTATACTTTTGACCCAGCAGATTTGGTCACATTTTTAGTAGACCCAAAAAAATTCATAAAAGAACCACACTTCATGAATGTTTTTTTGTGACCAACAAGTATGTGCGTCAATCATTCTATCACAAAAAAAATAAGAGTTGTAGAAATGATTGGAAACTCAAGACAGCCATGACATTGTTCTTTACAAGTGTACACTACTGTTCAAAAGTTTGGGGTCACATTGAAATGTCCTTATTTTTTAAGGAAAAGCACTGTACTTTTCAATGAAGATAACTTTAAACTAGTCTTAACTTTAAAGAAATACACTCTATACATTGCTAATGTGGTAAATGACTATTCTAGCTGCAAATGTCTGGTTTTTGGTGCAATATCTACATAGGTGTATAGAGGCCCATTTCCAGCAACTATCACTCCAGTGTTCTAATGGTACAATGTGTTTCCTCATTGGCTCAGGAGGCTAATTGATGATTAGAAAACCCTTGTACAATCATGTTCACACATCTGAAAACAGTTTAGCTCGTTACAGAAGCTACAAAACTGACCTTCCTTTGAGCAGATTGAGTTTCTGGAGCATCACATTTGTGGGGTCAATTAAACGCTCAAAATGGCCAGAAAAAGAGAACTTTCATCTGAAACTTGACAGTCTATTCTTGTTCTTAGAAATGAAGGCTATTCCACAAAAGTGTTTGGGTGACCCCAAACTTTTGAACGGTAGTATATGTACACTTTTGACCACGACCGTGTATATTTCTCCTTCACTAGAGAACTCTTGCTCATCATACTTAGTGTAGCTAGAGGGTTAAAAATGGGAGCGTGTGTAAATATTGTGACTTTTATGGCTGTGTTTATCTGTTTATGCCTGCAGGACAGGCTTTGCAGAGCAATTTTTCACGGTGTATTTTTGGTTGCCGTGAAATAATGAGTGACCGTAGTAAGCACAAGCTTCTCCTTGACCCATAAAGACAGAGGACCTGTGTACAACAGCAACGCTGAGCTGAACACAGGCTCCATCTCCTCTCGCCTTAGGAAAATGAGGAATCAATAATTTTATAATAATTATAATTCAATCGTTTGATTGTGTAATGGTGAGTCAAATTGCCTTCCCTTTTCCTTCGGAGGTTGGGGAATTGCTCTCACGAAAATAAGAATGCCTTTAAATATATTATTTAACACACAAACAATAGCGATTAAAAACGTTTAATTTATTATTGCACTGGAGCTAGACTGCCAGTCGAATAGCTGCATGTGCAAGGAGTTATTTTAGATCAATAGAAAGCATTTCTGCTGGAGATTCGCTGAACTGGTGCAGACTGCATTCCAAACCATTTATGAACATTTGCAGGATAAGGCGAGCTGCCACGGTACGCTGGAGTTCCACTCTCTCTACTTGTATGCCTTACTCTCCTTTCAGTCAGCAAAAAATGACTAATTTGCAGGGTATTACAAAAACCTCATCAAGAATGAATAACAATAAGTGCTGCTCTGCTGAGTCTTTTTTTTATATTAGACTGTCTATTCTGGGCAATTACATTTTGATTGCATATTTACTTATTATGTGTTGACAGGCAAATCCTGTAGCGCCCCAGTCCGCTAGTTTTATATAATCCATGTAATGGAGTTCTCTTATGTTGAGTACTCCCTAAAGAGATGTTCAGGAATTTCAGGACCTGAACTCCGGACTGTCTTCCGGCTTATCTAGTCATGTCAACAAAGCCCAACAGGTTCACGCTCGGCTCTAACTGGTGCTTATTTATCCAGAGGGAACGGTCCTTATGCAACCACGACACCATGTGCAAAGGAAACAGTCAGCCATGCCCTCAACAGTTGACCCTCGAAGACTGACTTCCTGTTGGGGTGTTTTGGACGCCATTTAGCATGTGGAATCTTGTGCCGTTTCCTCAGTGTGACATTTTAGGAGACAACAAAGGGCACAGTATGAGGCCTCAACTTTCTTTGGCTTATTTGGATTTGGATATAAACACGGACATCAGCACACACGGGAATACTGCATTAAGAGGGATCATATTCTAGGCATTTGAATGCTTCTTTCGCAGGGCGGAAGTAGTAAAGGATGAAGGCTCCCTACTGTGTGTGTGGGCGGTGTCGACGCTCTGTCCTCTTGTTCCAGAGCTCCATTATTTGCAAGGTTTCCTGTCTAAGTGTTGCACATCAAGTTTCAGAACATATTTGCAACCTTTTTTGGACCCCAAGATTCATTGGAGGCGGCATTCCTGTCTAAATGCTAAAAAACGGTGCTCCATACTAGGGCTGGGCGATGTATCGATATACTCGATATATCGCGGGTTTGTCTCTGTGCGATATAGAAAATGACTATATCGTGATATTCGAATATACGTTCTCACGCAGTTGCTTTTAGCTGCGGGCATTACACTACAGGCTTTTTTCACTCTTTCTTGTCTCCTTCTCACAGAGACTTAAAACAAGCGCACCTTCTTACATACGTCACATACTGTCGCATCATACGCCCTCGCGGAGCAGAGAGGTAGCAGCATGGGTAACATTAGCTGTGATGCTAGCGGAGTGGTGCGAGTGGTAATACGGGAGAGAGAAGGTGCGAATCTGGTAACAGATGAAGGAAGAATTAATTCCTAAGAAAAACAGCACGGGGTCCATCGTCTGGCGGTGGTTTGGCTTCAAGCGGGAAGATGTCGAACAAGTATGCAGTAAAAGCGTTGCTGCAAAAAGTAGCACCTGCTGCTAATTTGTAGCATCATTTGAAAAGTCACCCGCTAGAGCAGACCTGGGCATTGTACGGCCCGCGGGCCGCATCCGGCCCTTTGCGCATCCCTGTCCGGCCCGCGTGAGGCCAATCATAAATTACAAAATAAATTTCAAAAAGTATCTATGTCGAGTGTGCAATACAACGGTGCTGCTTTTGTTTTGAAACGCGTTATTTGTACAACTTCCGTGTGGACGTATGCGCGTGTGCGATTGTGAGTGAATTGAACGGCGCAATTACAAATGACAAAATAAAGTTTAAAAAACATCTATGTCGTGCGCGCAATACAACTGTGCTGCTTTTATTTTGAAATGTGTTATTTATGCCGTATGTCCGGGGGGAACCTGTGAGTGAAGGTGCATAGAGACAAGTGATGAGACGCTAAAAAAAGAAAAGTTGATGAGGAATGGCGTGTTTTCAACAAGACATGGACTGCCAAATATTTCTTTACATAAATTAATGGTAAAGCCGTGTGCTTAATGTGTGGTACACAGGTTGCTGTGTTTAAATATCATTTTAATCGCCACTACACGAAGAAACACGAGGGAAAATACCGGAATGTGTCTGATGAAGCGCACGCAAGGGAGGCTGATGCGTTGATGGTAAAACTGCAAACCCAACAAGGACTTTGTGCCATATTTCACACCCCCAGAGATGCAGCCGTCAGGACAAGTTTCGTCATTTCTCACAAAAGCGCCAGAAAAAGTAAGGCGTTTTCTGACGGAGAGTTTATTAAGGAGTGCTTATTGGACTTTGTTGCGCTGATAATGCCCGGAGACATGGACTGTTTTTCGCTAACTTTGGATGAGAGCTCTGATGCAGTCAATTGAAGAGACAACCACAGGTAATGACTTGCTCTCAGAGGTAAATGCGTGTTGGGACAAGCTGGCAGGTGTGACAATCCAATCCACTTTATTTATATAGCACATTTAAACAACAAAATGTTTCCAAAGTGCTGCACAACAATATTAAAAACAATATTCAAATATTATCCTTAGCTCCACCAATGACTGAATAAAAAGAAAAAACAATTACATATAAAACCAATATAAAAAACAATATAAAATAAATATGATTAAAAACTATTTTTAACAACAGATGGTTGTCCAAATCTGATGGGGAAAAATGTTGGATAATGCAGGATAAAGTGACCATCAAAAGCAATCTGCTTTTGTATAAAGTTAAGTTAGGTTAAATTAAATTATTATTATTATCATCATCATTATTATTTATCTTACGGTATATCAAAAATAATATTGAGCAAAATTTAATTGAAATATTGTCGTGTGGCCCTCCAGCAGTGCTCGGGTTGCTCATGCGGCCCCCGGTGAAAATTAATTGCCCACCCCTGCGCTAGAGAATGAAGAGTGCTTGAAACTCTGCATGTCAACATCTCCGTTCGGTGCCACACCAACAAAATGCCGAAGCAACCATTTCCAGATCAACACTATATGAAAAAAATAGTCAACAACAGAAGGAGATAACGTCCGCAGGAACCTACCACATAGCGAAGAACATAAACCATTTGATTTCATATTATGCAGCTAATATTTATTGTACAGTTTTTGAAATATCTTGTGTGACATCATGCACAAAAGTGCACTTTATTTGTTTTAACCTATTGTAGTGGCGTTCTGTACAAAAAGTGCGCTTTAATTTAGTGTTTTGATATGTCATCTTAGTGACATCATGCACAAAAGTGTACTAATATTTTGTTTTAAAATGTCTCTGACAATCTTGCACTTTCTGTTTTGAAATGACATGAATGTTTGTGCCACTGCTTAATAACTGTTTAATAAATACAGTTTTGGTAAATTGACTTAATTGTGGTTTCCCTCTCTGCATGGAAGTTCAAAATGAGCATATATTAATGCAGTATGAACAAGAATGTTTTAATGTAGACACATAGAATCATCATACTGGTGTGATTATATGCATCAGGTGTTAATTCAAGGCTAAGGCAAAATATCGAGATATATATCGTGTATCGTGACATGGCTTAAAAATATCGAGATATTAATAAAAGGCCATATCGCCCAGCCCTACTCCATACACATGCAAGTGTGAATAAATGAAGAAATTTACAGATGTGCTTTCCAGTCCCTTTAAAGGTGTGTAACAAACTTCATGATTTGGTTAAACCCCCTAATGTTAAAGTGAGTGTTTTGTAAAGCCTATTGATGTGTGTGAGTAATTTCAAGTCAATGTGACTTAATGGGGCCAAATTTGAAGTTTAATATTGTAACCATGTGGTCGATTGGTTCGAAGGATAACCGTAGGGGTTAAGGCTGCACAATTTTGAGAAAAAAAGCTAATTGCGATTTAATTTTTTTAATTTTTTGCAAAAAAAATTGCAATAAAGATTTGATTTGCGTTTTTTTATTATTGTGGTCGTTTAAATACATAAAACTGCTAAACATGAGTGAAATGAAACATTCTGAATTTATCTCATCCATCCATTCATTTTCAAGATAATCTTACTCATCTCACCATATGAAATATAACTTACTTCACCAAGTATTATTTATGTATTTATTTATTTTTATTGTAATTACTTATGGAGTATATTGTGAATAAATACATTGAGAACAGGAAGTGAACAAAGGTTTTAGCAACTATGTAGTAAAAGAAAAGGGGTAGGAATAAATAAGCTCTGCTTCTTCCTACTCCTTTTCGAACATGTTGAATAGAGAAACTGGAAATTGTGATTAGAGATGTCCGATAATATCGGACTGCTGATATTATCGGCCGATAAATGCTTTAAAATGTAATATCGGAAATTATCGGTATCGGTTTCAGGAAGTAAAATGTATGACTTTTTAAAACGCCGCTGTACAGAGTGGTACACGGACGTAGGGAGAAGTACAGAGCAGTTGCGTCTCCCAGTCATACTCGCCAACCCTCCCGATTTTCCCGGGAGACTCCCGAATTTCAGTGCCCCACCCGAAAATCTCCCGGGGCAACCATTCTCCCGAATTTCTCCCAGACAACAATATTGGAGGCGTGCCTTAAAGGCACTACCTTTGCGTGCCGGCCCAGTCACATAATATCTACGGCTTTTCACACACACAAGTGAATGCAATGCATACTTGGTCAACAGCCATACAGGTCACACTGAGGGTGTCTGTATAAACAACTTAAACACTGTTACAAATATGCGCCACACTGTGAACCCACACCAAACAACAATGACAAACACATTTCGGGAGAACATCCGCACCGTAACACAACATAAACACAACAGAACAAATACCCAGAACCCCTTGCAGCACTAACTCTTCCGGGACGCTACAATATACACCCCCCGCTACCCCCCCCCCCTCCCCAACTCAACCCCGCCCTCCTCATGCTCTCTCAGGGAGAGCATGTCCCAAATTCCAAGCTGCTGTTTTGAGGCATGTTAAAAAAAAATAATGCACTTTGTGACTTCAATAATAAATATGGCAGTGCCATGTTGGCATTTTTTTCCATAACTTGAGTTGATTTATTTTGGAAAACCTTGTTACATTGTTTAATGCATCCAGCGGGGCATCACAAAAAATTAGGCATAATAATGTGTTAATTCCACGACTGTATATATCGGTATCAGTTGATATCGGAATCGGTAATTAAGAGTTGGACAATATCGGATATCGGCAAAAAAGCCATTATCGGACATCTCTAATTGTGATGTATCATGTTGTATGCATGCATGTTCGAAATAAACTCAACTCAACACTATGTTGATGAAATGAATCCTCTCACAGCTACATCAGCAAATGTGTAGACACTTTAGTAATTTTACCAAATTTCCTCTCCCTACTGCTCTGGTTGAAAGGCGGCGTAAAAACACGGTGCACATCGAGCCCCATAAGGTCAGGGCTGCATGCTTGGTGTGAGGGATTGCACCAGATGGCCGCCCAGCATAAAGCGCTGGGACACATGGCTGGACAGTATGACGAACACTCTTACAGCAATGTTTTTTGTTGGCTAGATGAAATATAAATGAAATAAATAAAGTGTAGTGTTTTAGTTGATTGCTTACTTGATTGATTTACTTGATTAACAGGTAGAGGAAATTAAGTCAAGCTGGCTTTTGCAAATATAAAACAGCTGTCCTTTTCACACTGTGTAGCAATGAGTGGAACCATGCTCCTTTTCTGTGGTTGCTGTGCGTGCAGCGTGGACTTGGCAGGAGCATGGGAACAAATGTGGCTACTCGATGGACACTAACGGTAGCGTTGGCCATGCCATGCTTCACGTCCTCTTTAATCGTCCTGTTCAAGGAATTGTTAGTGTTTACTGCATACATCGATTACATTGGGACCATTGAGTTGAAACACGATTACTGCCCTATAGTTTCTCTGAAATGCAGTTCATGCTCTAATTATCGTACAGTGACTGTGTCTAGCTTATCTGTGCCCTTTTTTCTTTTCTAGAAATTGGCTTTTCCCCTTGTGTATTTTTAGTATATTTCATTTTTGGGCCTCACCACTCTCTCATTTTGTTGTTTGTGTGCGTGTATTCTGCTGAGCTTTCTGTTGTCACTTTGCGATTGTCACTAAGCACAGTGGTTTTTTTGTTGTCTGTTGGTGGTTCCTCTTTGTGCCCTGCTGACTCCATGCCTGTTGGCTCCCAGGGAGGGTCCACCTGTCGCCTTATTCAGGAAACACACAATCTGCTCAGTGTTGTCCAAAGAGATAGGCATAGATCATGTTTCCAGAAACATCTCTGTCCACATGCAAGCCTAAGAGTAAAATTAGTAACTGTTAAAGGCCTACTGAAATGAGATTTTCTTATTTAAACGGGGATAGCAGGTCCATTCTATGTGTCATACTTGATCATTTCGCGATATTGACATATTTTTGCTGAAAGGATTTAGTAGAGAACATCAACGATAAAGTTCGCAACTTTTGGTTGCTGATAAAAAAGCCTTGCCAGTACCGGAAGTAGCGTGACGTCACAGGTGGTGGAGCTCCTCACATCTGCACATTGTTTACAATCATGGCCACCAGCAGCGAGAGCGATTCGGACCGAGAAAGCGACAATTTCCCCATTAATTTGAGCGAGGATGAAAAATTTGTGGATGAAGAAAGTGAAGGACTAGAGGGCATTGGAAGCGATTCAGATAGGGAAGATGCTGTGAGAGGCAGGTGGGACCTGATATTCAGCTGGGAATGACTAAAACAGTAAATAAACACAAGACATATATATATACTCTATTAGCCACAACACAACCAGGCTTATATTTAATATGCCACAAATTAATCCCGCATAACAAACACCTCCCCCCACCCGTCCATATAACCCACCAATACAACTCAAACACTCGCACAATACACTCAATCCCACAGCCCAAAGTACCGTTCACCTCCGCAAAGGTCATACAGCACATATATTTCCCCAAAGTCCCCAAAGTTACGTACGTGACATGCACATAGCGGCACGCACGTACAGGCAAGCGATCAAATGTTTTGAAGCCGCAGCTGCGTACTCACGGTACCGCGTATTCAACTCAAAGTCCTCCTGGTAAGAGTCTCTGTTGTCCCAGTTCTCCACAGGCCAATGGTAAAGCTTGACTGTCACCTTTCAGGAATGTAAAGAATGAAACACCGGCTACGTGTTTGTGTTGCTGCAGCCGGCCGCTAATACACCGCTTCCCACCTACAGCTTTCTTCTTTGCTGTCTCCATGGTTCATTAAACAAATTGCAAAAGATTCACCAACACAGATGTCCAGAATACTGTGGAATTTTGCGATGAAAACAGACGACTTAATAGCTGGCCACAATGGTGTCCCAAAATGTCCGCTACAATCCGTGACGTCTCGCGCAAACGTCATCATACCGAGACGTTTTCAGCAGGATATTTTGCGGGAAATTTAAAATTGCACTTTACTAATCTAACCCGGCCGTATTGGCATGTGTTGCAATGTTAAGATTTCATCATTGATATGAAAACTATCAGACTGCGTGGTCGGTAGTAGTGGGTTTCAGTAGGCCTTTAACTCATTTATTTATAGTTGACAATTCTGATAAATGCGTAGAATAGGTGTAGATTATTTTAAAAAAAAATTTAAGGCATGCATGCACATGCATTACGGCAAAACAGAAGTTCAGAACAGTCAAAGATTCTCTCATCCATTGTTTGCAAGTTTTCTGTTGCAAAACTGTTTGAATGTAAACGAGGTGTACTTTGTTGATTTACTGCTCATGCATAATGGCTGTTGTAAGTTTTCAGTCATGAATAACACCTTATATTTTCCATCCTGTTTGTTTTCATCCAGCTCTGATTGGGTGGAGATCCTGGAGCCACGCTCCCGTCAGCGTATGTTTGTGAACTTGACCACTGGTGAATGCGGCTGGGATCCTCCTCTGGGCGCTCCTGTCCGCCAGTCAGATGGTAACCAGTGGTGGGAGCTGTTTGACCCTCAAAGTGGCCGCTTCTATTACTACAACTCCACCGGGCGCCGCACAGTCTGGCATCAGCCGCAAGGAGCTGATATAGTTCCCCTTTCCCAGCTTCAGGCCATGAAGCGTTGCAGCGAGGGCAAGCGGGCGGTTGTGGGTGTAGACCGGCATCACCATGGGACCACAGGGAGTGTCGGCAGCGTAGGGAGCCAAGGACAGTGCACATCTCTGCCCGACCAAGATAGTCATGAGACCATTGAGGTGGCATCAAACCCAGAGCCAGACCCAGCACTGGATGTCAGATCACAGGCAGATGGATGCAGCAATGAACACCAAGAACCACAGAGGTAAGCCTAGAAAAGACAGTAGCCTCAACAGTAAGTGGAGGGGAAATTGTGGTTTATCATTGGTAGATCAAATTACCAGGGGAAATGGGATCATGAATGTAGAATGTATCTTAATAGCTCCCAAATGTTGCTGAAATAAGAACTCAGAGCGTTTAGACTTTTAGACCAGTTGGATCTATCTCTTCAAACTGTTTCCATTTTCCTTTGCTTATCTGACCGTTCCATATGTTCAATGTTTTCTGTTCTACTGTCTTTGAACCAAATTCAACTCTTTTAGTAAATTGCTACCAAATGGCGAGAATGGCCTGTTGTACGTTGCAGTGTGCAACATTACCCCCTCTATGCAAGGTTATTAGATGCATAGCGGCCCCAAACAGTAAGTCATTTAAGAATCCCATCATATGCTTTACGTTGTGGCCTCGTCTAAACCACCATCTCCTCCCTCAAATTCCACGCATGCCACTTTTGTTTCGTCTGGCAAACGGCCCTTGGAACCATCTTAGTGTCCTTATGCGCGCTCACCACCACCCCGGGCTGCTCTGATCCAATGCTCATTTCATTTTCCTAAAACAAATCTAGGCTCCAGGCCATCAAAGACCGTAACGCCTGTTAAGGTTGAGCCTCTGTGTGGTTGCACGAGAAGCATGTGAGAGTGTTGCCTGTGATTAATAACAAACTAAGACGCTGCATTCCAGCTACATACAAACAAAGCAAACCCTGCTATATTTTCACAGGCTTTGCCACAGTGACTCTTACGAGATCTTCTTGCTGCTCTTGGAGGTGTCTCCTGTGGTCTTCCTGTCATTTGGGATTTGCAGGGTGACTAATTAATTGATTGAACATGTCTTCAAAAAGAAACAGAACCGTGTCTGTTTACGTACCGTATTTCCTTGAATAGCCGCAGGGGCGTTAATTAATTTAAAACCTCCTGTCACACCTGCGTTTACCGGAAACCGGCGGGATGGCCGTGCATGCGGTAATTATTTTAAAACCTCTTCTCACTCCGGCGTTTACCAAAAGGAATCCATAAAATTTAGGCGTGCGCTTTGAGTGTGATGTAAGCATACCATCATGAAAAGCACATTTAATTAAAAAAAAACGTTATTATGGTCTTACCTGTACTTATAAATGGAGTCCATTTGCAGCTCCTTCTGACCAAAAGCATCGATAACTTGTTTATAGAAGTCTTCCTTATTTTCTTTCTTCAGTTTTAAAAGTCTCTGTTTCGATGGAGATATTCCTTTAATTATTACCTCCTGCTTCCATTGAAAGTCCAGTTTAGAAAACTGTTTTATTTTAGATACCGGTATGTAATCCTCCATGTTAAAAGTTCAGGCAGAGGAAAAAAAAAAAATCTCTTGCTGCGTGTGTTCACTTCTTCTGCAGTACCGGAAGTCGCAAGAAGGATCACTAGCGCGGCAGCGCCCTCTACCACCAGGAGGCGGGAGTCATTTAATGACTTATACAGTATTTCACACACGCAGCTACGGTATATTAATAAAACATAGCTGCTTACTGTTCTCTTTAGCATACTGTACCGGTATTCAATAGCTTGGACCTTAAATCCTACTGAAAAGCTCTTTATCTTTTTTCCTTTGTGCGATTGTAAACTACTGAAAGCAGCTTCCTCCCTTTTGAAAATGAGGACAGATGCGTCACTCGTGACGTAACGAATTTGACCCGGTGGAAGTTCTAGCCATATGCTAAATATTTTGCGAAACGAGTTTGACCCGGCGAAAATTATAGACATGCGATAATAAAATTAATATTTTGCGAAACGAATTTGATCCAGCTTCAATAATAAACCGGCGATAAGGCCAAGCATGCGTTAATTATTTTGAGAAACGAGTTTGACCCGGCAGTAATTCTAGACGTGCGAATACTATATTCCCTGCGCCAATTCAAGGAAATACGGTAAATGTAACTTCAAGATACAGATTAAAAATGCTATGATTTGTTTGCTTTTGGTACATATTTTTTGGTGTTTAAGGACTCATTCAGATAGTCTGCAGCAAACATTCCCAAATGCCTTCCACTCAAATCAACATTGGCAATGAATGTGACTGTCCCAATGTACCTAGCTACTTAAAGGCCTACTGAAATGATTTTTTTAAATTGAAACGGGAATAGCAGATCCATTCCGCGATATTGCCATATTTTTGCTGAAAGGATTTAGTAGAGAAAATCGACGATAAAGTTTGCAACTTTTGCTCGCTGATAAAAAAAGCCTTGCCTGTACCGGAAGTAGCGTGACGTCACAGGAGCTAGGATTCCTCACAATTCCCCGTTGTTTACAATGGAGCGAGAGAGATTCGGACCGAGAAAGTGATGATTACCCCATTAATTTGAGCGAGGATGAAAGATTCGTAGATGAGGAACGTTACAGTGAATGACTTGAGAGGCAGCGATGGACGTATCTTTTTTCGCTCTGACCGTAACTTAGGTACAAGCTGGCTCATTGGATTCCACACTCTCCTTTTTCTATTGTAGATCACAGATTTGTATTTTAAACTACCTCGGATACTATATCCTCTTGAAAATGAGAGTCGAGAACGCGAAATGGACATTCAGTGCCTTTTATCTCCACGACAATACATCGGCGAAATGCTTTAGCTACGAGCTAACGTGATAGCATCTTGTTTTAACTGCATGTAGAAACAAAATAAATAAACCCCTGACTGGAAGGATAGATAGAAAATCAACAATACTATTAAACCGTGGACATGTAAATACACGGTTAATGCTTTCCAGGCTGGCGAAGGTTAACAATGCTGTGCTAACGACGCCATTGAAGCTAACTTAGCAACCGGACTGCACAGAGCTATGCTAAAAACATTAGCTCTCCACCTACGCCAGCCAGCCCTCATTTGCTCATCAACACCCGTGCTCACCTGCGTTCCAGCGATCGGCAGAAGGACGAAGGACTTCACCCGATGCGTTTGGCGGCCCGGAGACGTAGGAAGTCAAGGTGAGGTCGGCGGCTAGCGCGGCTAGCGCGGCTAGCGCTCCAACAAAGTCCTCCTGGTTGTGTTGCTGTAGTCCGCTGCTAATACACTGATCCCACCTACAACTGTCTTCTTTGCAGCCTTCATTGTTCATTAAAAAAATTGCAAAAGATGTCCAGAATACTGTGGAATTATGAAATGAAAACAGAGCTTTTTGTATAGGATTCTACGGAGTACTATAACTTCCGTTACTCGGACTTCGTCACGCGCATACGTCATCATACCGCGATGTTTCAGCCGGATATTTCCCGGGAAGTTTTAAATGTCACTTTATAAGTTAACCCGGCCGTATTGGCATGTGTTGCAATGTTAAGATTTCATCATTGATATATAAACTATCAGACTGCGTGGTCGGTAGTAGTGGCTTTCAGTAGGCCTTTAAAGGCCTACTGAAATGAAATGTTTTTATTTAAACGGGGATAGCAGATCTATTCTGTGTGTCATACTTGATCATTTCGCGATATTGCCATATTTTTGCTGAAAGGATTTAGTAGAGAACATCGACGATAAAGTTCGCAACTTTTGGTCGCTGATAAAAAAAAGCCTTGCCTGTACCGGAAGTAGCGTGATGTCACAGGTTGAAAGGCTCCTCACATTTCCCCATTGTTTACAATGCAGCGAGAGCGATTCGGACCGAGAAAGCGACGATTACCCCATTAATTTGAGCGAGGATGAAAGATTTGTGGATGAGGAACATGAGAGTGAAGGACTAGAGTGCAGTGCAGGACGTATCTTTTTTCGCTCTGACCGTAACTTGGGTAGAAGGGTTCATTGGATTCCACACTTTGTCCTTTTTCTATTGTGGATCACGGATTTGTATTTTAAACCACCTCGGATACTATATCCTCTTGAAAATGAGTGTCGAGAACGGGAAATGGACATTCACAGTGACCTTTATCTCCACGACAATACATCGGCGAAGCTCTTTAGCTACGGAGCTAACGTGATAGCATTGGGCTTAAATGCAGATAGAAACAAAAGAAATAAACCCCTGACTGGAAGGATAGACAGAAAATCAACAATACTATTAAACCATGGACATGTAAATACACGGTTAATGCTTTCCAGGCTGGCGAAGCTTAACAATGCTGTTGCTAACGACGACATTGAAGCTAACTTAGCAACGGGACCTCACAGAGCTATGCTAAAAACATTAGCTATCCACCTACGCCAGCCCTCATCTGCTCATCAACACCCGTGCTCACCTGCGTTCCAGCGATCAACGGAGCGACGAAGGACTTCACCCGATCATAGATGCGGTCGGCGGCCCGGAGACGGAGGAAGTCAAGGTGAGGTCGCCGGCTAGCGCGTCTGCTATCCATCTCAAAGTCCTCCTGGTTGTGTTGCTGTAGTCCGCCGCTAATACATCGATCCCACCTACAACTTTCTTCTTTGCAGTCTTCATTGTTCATTAAACAAATTGCAAAAGATTCACCAACACAGATGTCCAGAATACTGTGGAATTTTGAGATGAAAACAGAGCTTTTTGTATTGGATTCAATGGGGTCCGAATACTTCCGTTTCAACGATTGACGTCACGCGCATACGTCATCATACATAGACATTTTCAACCGGAAGTTGCACGGGAAATTTAAAATTGCACTTTATAAGTTAACCCGGCCGTATTGGCATGTGTTGCAATGTTAAGATTTCATCATTGATATATAAACTATCAGACTGCGTGGTCGGTAGTAGTGGGTTTCAGTAGGCCTTTAAAGGTATTATTAATTGTACCATTCAAGTAACATAAAAGCAGAGTAAAAGGAATACATTTTGTGCAAGATAACTTGTTTTTGAATGTTACTATTAAATAGTAGCTATATATGCAGCAAGAGCGTACTGTCACGGAGCGGAAACCGTTCCTGATCTCCAAAATACAACTTTCTTCTCGACCCACCAACGCATGATAGAATGCTAAGATGTCACACAAAACATATCAGGAGTTTGGACAAAAGGACAAACAAGAAAAGTAACTTTGTGCTGGTTGTCAATGGTTTCGGCAGAAATTGCATTAAATTCTCCCAGCCCTGAACTTTGAAAAGTTCAATACAGAGTGAGAAGGGTCGTTGTGGTGACAATTTAGTAGCTTTAAAAACCAATCGTTCAATCACCCCACTAGGTCCTACTCTACCCCGGTGACTCAACCTTTCTCAGAACCATTTACCGGTATGTGTCTTCCTAAAACAATGGCCAGCTGTGTGCTGCAGAAGATTATGTTGCCCACGGGAGCCTAATACCATACTTCACCATACCTCATGTGCTCACTAGTTAATATATCTTGGGCCCTAATTAGAGACCATGTCAAAATGCACAGTCGTTTCTGGCTCAAAATGGACTAAAACAAACGTTGAGGCATGCTTGCCTTCAGTCAGTGATGGATCTTATTGATAAAGACATCGATGAATGGGTGAGGAAGAAATTTGAAATTCAATATATAAAAAGGGTCTCTATGGTTTGTGTTTGTGGTTGTTACATAGTTTCCACCCATTGTGGGCGGCTTTGATTTTGTTTAAACTGTCTTTTAAGATTATATTCTATTTTATATATTCCACAGTTCATGTCTCTGCTTGTTAAAATGTTGTTAGCTTTGTTGCTGAGATCTTAGTAGAGATTAAATGGCTTTTTGGTCACATTTGGAAAAACAATGCTGTTCTCTGTGGAGCTAAAAGATCCCAGTTGTTCCCCCAGTTTCCTTTTGTTTTTGGCTGTGCATAAATCTGTTTATGATAGATAAGACAGCTCAATTTTTTTTCCAAAAGAGTATGCCAATATGGTAATATCTGTCAGAGGTGTGATGAAATGTTCAAATGTAGTATGTTGTCATTATTGTTAAATTTATTTTAAACATCACAAAGTCCAAGAGAGGACATAGTAAATGTCACCATATGTCAATGTCTTCCAAAGATGAATGTATACATATTTTGATTGTATCCTTCTTTTTTTTTTACTTTTGGTGTTTTTTTATAACTTTTACATGCAGAAAACCCCCCAAAAATGTAAATCATAATGTCAAAATACAATGTTTTTATTAGGCTTTGTGTGTATATTTACACTTTTGCAAATTGTTCACAAATATTATTACCTAGCATTCGCACTGTTCTCGAAAGACTGGTGATCTCTTCTTAGTAAGTTTGAGGGCTTGATCTGTCATTTGCTAAGTCTTATCACATGTCCTGGGAATTCTGGAGTACTTTGAGCCTGTGGAGCTCATCAGGAAAGTCCTGTGGTTTCTACAGGTAAACATACCAGTCACGTGTGGTTAGTGCTGCAGGAAACATGCAAACGGATTGCTTTCCATAATGTAAAATTGGGATGTGTTAAGAATACCTAGTGCAAAGCATTTGTGTTGATTTTCACCCGCCTTTTAATGCATGTGTCTCTATTTGTTGTTGCCCTGAACCATATGTAGGGTGTTTCTCCGCACACAGTTAGCCACACAAGTTTGAGCAGACCTACCATGTGTGTGGGCTTTCTTCCACAGACCTTTCTAGTTGTTGTAAGACTGCCTATGGGCTTCAATAAGTTGTCTTTTGTCTTATAGGCTGGTCATAAGTGTATAATGGACCACTATAAAGAACAAAGGCCTTTTCCCTGGGTCAAATAGAAGCTCTTTCTTAGCAGTAAGTCAAAGTGAAGGATTTTTATATGCCCTCTCATTGAGCTCTCTTTAATGGTATAGTCATAACTCTGCGTTAGCATCGGGCAATCATGGTGACATTTTACACCCATCTGTAATTGTCTTGTTTAAGGTTGTGTGTTTACATATGTTTAACTTATTGTCATACCAGCACACATGAGATGGCACGAAATTTAGAACTCGAAGTAGTCATTGGGCTAAATGTCGGGGTATGGGCTGGATCAGTTAACACAGGGGTGTCCAAACTTTTTCCACTGAGGGCCGCACACTGAAAAATCAAACCAAGCAGGGGCCGTTTTGATGTTTTTTCATTTCAAAAACCAGTACAATATATGTATAAAAAAATATACATTTAAGCCTCCACTCAAGCTTGATCCCGGGCGCCCCAAAGGGTTTTGGTCAAAAAAAATATAAAAAATGTGTCATTATTCAGTATAATTATTTTTATTATTATTCAAGTTTTACATCTCTAGATCAACATTAGGTCTATCTGTCAATATAACGTTTTTAAAGATTTAAGTTGTATGCTCTTTTTGTCAAAGAAAACCAATTTTTTTAATGGAAAAAACACAAAATATGCAATATTTTCTCCCAATAAAATTTTTCAGTAGAATATTTGAAATTATATAATAATTGGAGCCTTAAAAAGGTCAACTCATAACACCATTGATTTTAATTCATTATTATTTTTTGAGCAATGGCACTTAAAAACCAATCACTCTAAAATTATTGTGGATCCAAAAGGGTCCTACTCATTAAAGTGTTAAAAAAATAAATTATAATTTTTTTTTTACTGTTTACTTTTAACACAATAATCTCAAGATCAACTTCAGATCTATCCGTCAATTATAAGTTCTATTGTTGTTTATGTTTTTTGTTTGTTCGTTTTAGGCCCTTCTTTTTTTTTAAAAACTGCTCAATTTTTTGTATGGCAAACACAAAATATGCAACATTTTTCCAAAAAAAATATCTCAAAGTGGAATATTTAATGTGACTTAATTGGAGCTTTTAATAGGTCAATAATTCATAATGACATTGATTTTGATTCATTATTATTTTTTAAAGAAAGAAAAAGCCTGCATGGCAGCTTTGTGTTATTAGAGTAAACATTGCAACATTTTCTTGTTACATTTCACCTGTTTGCTCTTTTATACCACTTTTTATGTTTTAAATTTTTTTCAATAGTATTTTTAAAATGTGCCGTGGGGCCGTTAAAAAATGACCTGCGGGCCGCAAATGGCCCCCGGGCCGCACTTTGGACACCCCTGAGTTAACATATTTGACAGTTTGATCCAGTTCAAACATACTCTAGTCCCTAGTACAGTTCATTTGTCAAGTGTGAACGCAGTCCAGGACCAAACAGACGGGTTTAGACTGCCTAAGGTATGGGTCTTGGTCTGCCTACAAGTGGACTTTAGTCCTGAGTGAGGCAAGTGTGAATGCTGACCACACCTAGTGTTTTCCATTCATTTGTTTGTGACAGCCCACCGACAAGCAGGAAAGGTGTAAAACAGTATTTGCAGCACCGTGCCTCCCTGTTTAAAGCGTCACCTTTATTGTTAATTTTGGCGTCCAAATACCTCCATATTGCGCTTCACGCACCCTCTTTTATTAACAAGTAGAATTTGAGTTTTTTGCCATTTTTCCTCTCCAAGATGTTATCGCTTGTATGCACTTTGTGTTTGCGTTTTGACACACTCCGCATCATGCACCTCGGCTCTGTAGTCACCGCCGCACAGCGGAATTCAGATGAAAGAACGGTACCGGTACTTTTAAAAGGTGGTATAGTACCAATTTCAATTGATTAGTACCGCTATATTTTATTGGTACCGGTATACTGTACAACCCTACATCCTACTAATGGTATGCGTGCAACAGAATAAAACAGGCTTTAAAGGCCTACTGAAACCCACTACTACCGACCACGCAGTCTGATAGTTTATATATCAATGATGAAATCTTAACATTGCAACACATGCCAATACGGCCGGGTTAACTTATAAAGTGCAATTATAAATTTCCCGCTAAACTTCCGGTTGAAAGCGTCTATATATGATGACGTATGCGCGTGACGTCACTAGATAAACGGAAGTATTGGTACCCCATTGAATCCAATACAAAAAATCTTTGTTTTCATTTAAAAATTCCACAGTATTCTGGACATCTGTGTTGGTGAATCTTTTGCAATTTGTTTAATGAACAATGAAGACTGCAAAGAAGAAAGTTGTAGGTGGGATCGGTGTATTAGCGGCTGGCTGCAGCAACACAACCAGGAGGACTTACTTGGATAGCAGACGCGCTAACCGACGCTAGCCGCCAACCGCACGGATGATCGGGTGAAGTCCTTAGTCGCGCCGTCGATCGCTGGAACGCAGGTGAGCACGGGTGTTGATGAGCAGATGAGGGCTGGCTGGCGTAGGTGGAGCGCTAATGTTTTTATCATAGCTCTGTGAGGTCCGGTTGCTAAGTTAGCTTCAATGGCGTCGTTAGCAACAGCATTGTTAAGCTTTGCCAGGTTGAGTATTATTAACCGTGTAGTTACATGTACATGGTTTAATAATATTGTTGATCTTCTGTCTATCCTTCCAGTCAGGGATTTATTTATTTTGTTTCTATCTGCATTTGAGCCTGATGCTATCACGTTAGCTCAGTAGCTAAAGAGCTTCGCCGATGTATTGTCGTGGAGATAAAAGTCACTGTGAATGTCCATTTGCGTTCTCGACTCTCATTTTCAAGAGGATATACTTTCCGAGGTGGTTTAAAATACAAATCCGTGATCCACAATAGAAAAAGGAGAAAGTGTGGAATCCAATGAACCCTTGTAACTAAGTTACGGTCAGAGCGAAAAAAGATACGTCCTGCACTGCCTCTCTAGTCCTTCACTCTCACTTTCCTCATCCACAAATCTTTCATCCTCGCTCAAATTAATGGGGTAATCGTCGCTTTCCCGGTCCGAATCTCTCTCGCTCCATTGAAAACAATGGTAGAATATGAGGAGTCCTTCCTTTGGTGACGTCACGCTACTTCCGGTACAGGCAAGACTTTTTTTATCAGCGACCAAAAGTTGCGACCTTTATCGTCGTTGTTCTCTACTAAATCCTTTCATCAAAAATATGGCAATATCGCAAAATGATCAAGTATGACACATAGAATGGATCTGCTATCCCCGTTTAAATAAAAAAAAATCATTTCAGCAGGCCTTTAATTCAAACATATCAGTGTGAAAATAACGTCAACATACCAACATGTACCAGGTGATGGCGGTAAGTGATGTTTGATCATCTCACAGATGTGTTCCGGCTGTTCATTGTCTCTTTATTAACTCACTAATCCGAGTTCCTTGGCTTTGCTTCTATGCTAGGAAATGAGACAAATCTCACCAAATCTTTTTCTTTTTTTTTCGTTAAGCGATCATGACAACCGTATTGATGCCGCGCACGTTGGCTACATACTTGGAACAAAAACACAACTTTAGTTTAGTCTTGCACTCAACCCAATGTAAAGATGCTATTCCGTTGCAGTAAGGCCCGTGATGCATTGTGTTTCCACGTCACACGTTCAAGCCCTATATTACCAGAAGGTGCATTGCTACAGGATAAAGTTGCCAAATGAGAAACTTTTTCTGAATTCTTTGCATGCATGTTATATAATTTTACATTACATTTTCAATGACAATAATGTTAGAAAATGATCAACTCAAATAAATAAACAAATATGTGGTACATTACATGTGACATAAGTGTCAAAAAGACAGTCAAAAGAGGTTGGTAGATGAGAATAAATCTAAAAGTAAAATATAGTTTAGTAATGCACCCTATTGTAGAAAATGTGATCTTGGTTTTCTAAATTTTCTTTTAGGGTTTGCGTGGCACCACTTTGTGTTGATTTAAATGTTCCTCTTTTTTTCTCAAGGTGCTCACATCCCTGTATATTTCAGAACTTTCAGAACTAGAGATGCCGATATCATCGGCCGATAAATGCTTTAAAATGTAATATCGGTTTCAAAAAGTAAAATGTATGACTTTTTAAAACGCCACTGTATGGAGTGGTACACGGACATAGGGAGAAGTACAGAGCAGTTGCGTCTCCCAGTCATACTTGCCAACCCTCCCGATTTTCCCGGGAGACTCCCGAATTTCAGTGCCCCTCCCGATAATCTCCCGGGGCAACCATTCTCCTGAATTTCTCCCGATTTCCATCCAGACAACAGTTTTGGGGGCGTGCCTTAAAGGCACAGCATTCGCGTGCCGGCCCAATCACACAATATCTATGGCTTTTCACACACACAAGTGAATGTAATGCATACTTGGGAAACAGCCATACAGGTCACACTGAGGGTGGCCTAACACTGTTACAAATATGCGCCACACTGTGAACCCACACCAAACAAGAATGACCAACACATTTCGGGAGAACATCCGCACCGTAACACAACGTAAACACAACAGAACAAGTACCCAGAACCCCTTGCAGCACTACCCCCTACCCCGCCCAACTCAACCTCCTCATGCTCTCTCAGGGAGAGCATGTCCTAAATTCCAAGCTGCTGTTTTGAGGCATGTTGAAAAAAATAATGCACTTTGTGACTTCAATAATAAATATGGCGGTGCCATGTTGGCATTTTTTTCCCATACCTTGAGTTGATTTATTTTGGAAAACCTTGTTACATTGTTTAATGCATCCAGCGGGGCATCACAACAAAATTAGGCATAATAATGTGTTAATTCCACGACTGTATATATCGGTATCGGTAGATATCGGAATCGGTAATTAAGAGTTGGACAATATCGGAATATTGGATATCGGCAAAAAAGCCATTATCCGACATCTCTATTCAGAACTCTTTATCAAAGGAGCTAATAGCGACCAATCTAGTGGAGAATTTTGGAGACTTTGCCCGACTTTTATATCGCTGTGGTGCCACTGTAGGCCCCTTCCCCATTTAAAAGCACTGTGTCTCCCCGGGCATTGTAAGGATGACAGGCTGCTGGTCAATCAACAATGTCTTTTTTTGCAAAAACATAAGTTACTGTTGGCCACAAAAACGCTAAAACATTGGTAAACTTAACTGTCTTAGACTGAAAACCACTGCCAGGTCGCTTCTGCACTCGCTGGCAGCTTGGTCTTGTGACATTAAACAGTGAGTTCGGAGGGGGTTTTTTTTCTACAAGAATGATGTGCGTGCGTGCGTGCGTGCGTAAGGAAGCGAAAGTGTAAAAAAGCCAAAACAATGTAAGTTGGCCCTCCGTGCATGTGACTGACTGTCAGTGAGTCATGTAGAAGTAATCACCTTTTTGCTCTTTCAGGAACAGAGGGGTGAAACGAGGGGGTGTCTTATAGGTTTGATAGAACTTCACTTCTTTATGTTCTTAATGAGTCACACATTGTATACATGTGTCGAGTGGGAGTCTTTCATGCTATCATCTGTCACCACTTTAGAGGATGTAAGTACCGCTGTTTTATGTTCATTTAAAATATATCTGCTTCTGATGTGGTTAGCTCATTTTCAACTTTTTCTACATGATGTTGTGAGCCTGTTTATGATCATGATTTATGTTTTTGTTAAGTTTTTTTCATAGGACTAAGTTTTATTTTAAAATAAAGAAAATCTGATATCACTCTTGTTTTAAAGGCCGACTGAAACCCACTACTACGACCATGCAGTCTGATAGTTTATATATCAATGATGAAATCTTAACATTGCAACACATGCCAATACGACCGGGTTAACTTATAAAGTGCAATTTTAAATTTCCCGCTAAACTTCCGGTTGAAAACGTCTATATATGATGACGTATGCGTGTGACGTCACTAGTTAAACGGAAGTATTGGTACCTCATTGAATCCAATACAAAAAAGCTCTGTTTTCATCTCAAAATTCCACAGTATTCTGGACATCTGTGTTGGTGAATCTTTTGCAATTTGTTTAATGAACAATGAAGACTGCAAAGAAGAAAGTTGTAGGTGGGATCTGTGTATTAGCAGCTGGCTGTAGCAAAACAACCAGGAGGACTTTGGCTTGGACAGCAGACGCGCTAGCCGACGCCAGCCGCCGACCACACGGATGATCGGGTGTAGTCCTTTGTCCTTCCGTCGATCGCTGGAACGCAGGTGAGCACGGGTGTTGATGAGCAGATGAGGGCTGGCTGGCGTAGGTGGAGCGCTAATGTTTTTATCATAGCTTTGTGAGGTCCCGTTGCTAATTTAGCTTCAATGGCGTCGTTAGCAACAGCATTGTTAAGCTTCGCCAAGCTGGGAATTATTAACCGTGTATTTACAGGTCCATGGTTTAATAGTATTGTTGATCTTCAGTCTATCCTTCCAGTCAGGGATTTATTTATTTTGTTTCTATCTGCATTTGAGCCTGATGCTATCACGTTAGCTCAGTAGCTAAAGAGCTTCGCCGATGTATTGTCGTGGAGATAAAAGTCACTGTGTCATAGCTCATAGACAGAAATCCCAATTCCATGTTTCTCAAAAGTGTAACAAAAGAAGAAATAATCAAAATTGTAAAAAATTGTAAATACAAGACTTCAACTGACTGTCATGGAATAGATATGGTAACGATAAAAAAGGTTATAGAAGACATTTCAGAACCTCTGACATATATCACCAATGTATCATTTTTAACCGGAAAATTCCCAGACAAAATGAAAATTGCAAAAGTCGTACCAATCTATAAGAATGGAGACGTACACCAGTTTACTAACTACAGACCAGTTTCATTACTTCCACAATTCTCCAAAATCATGGAAAAATTATTCAATAGTCGATTAGATTTATTTATTAACAAAAGTGGGACGCTCGTGGAGAACCAATATGGATTTCGAGCAAATATCTCAACATCAATACCATTAATTAAAATAACAGAGGAAATTACCAATGCAATAGATGGTAAAGAATGTGCGGACTTAACAAAAGCATTTGATACAATTAATCATGATATTTTAATACAAAAATTAGAACGATATGGCATCAGAGGTTTAGTATTGAACTGGGTAAGAAGCTACCGTATTTAACCAACAGGAAGCAATATGTGAAGATGGGTGAAAATATGTCAACACGGCTAGATATATCCTGTGGTGTGCCGCAGGGATCAATACTGGGACCAAAATTGTTTAATCTTTATATAAACGACATTTGTAAAGTTACAAAGGACTTAAAGTTAGTTTTATTTGCAGATGATACAACTGCTTTCTGTTCAGGAGAGAACACACAGAAGATAATATAAATAATAACAGAAGAAATGAACAAATTAAAAAGATGCTTTGACAAAAACAGACTATCTTTGAATCTCAGTAAAACTAAAATAATGCTATTTGGTAATAGTAGGAAAGAGCATCATACGCAAATACAAATAGACGGAGTAGACATCGAAAGGGTAAAAGAAACCAGATTTTTGGGAGTATTAATAGATGATAAAATGAACTGGAAATCTCATATACAAAACATACAACATAAGGTAGCAAAAAACATTTCAATAATGAATAAAACAAAACACGTCCTGGCCCAAAAATCACTTCATATTCTCTACTGCTCACTAGTGTTACCATATCTGAGTTATTGTGCAGAAATATGGGGAAATAACTACAAATGTGCGCTACATTCGCTAACCATGTTACAAAAAAGATCAGTTAGAATAATACATAATGTTGGATATAGAGAACATACAAACCCTTTATTTATTAAGTCAAAAATATTAAAGTTTGGTGATTTGGTAAAATTGCAAACAGCTAAAATGATGTACAAAGCAATCTATAACCTGCCACCAAAGAATGTACAATTCTTCTCAACTAAAGAGGAGAAATATAACCTTAGAGGAAAAAGTAATTTAAAACATTTATATGCACGTACAACACTTAAAACTTTTAGCATAACAGTATGTGGAATTAAATTATGGAATGGATTAAGTAAAGAAGTTAAAAATTGTACTGACATGATCCAGTTTAAGAGGTTGTTTAAATTAATAGTGCTTACAAAGTACAAAGAAGAAGAATTATGAGAAAAACTTCCAACCTTATTGAAAATATTCTTCATCTCAGTATGTTAATAATGACTAAATTAATTAATTACATATTACAAACTGTTGTATATACTAATTCATAGATGTTATTTTATTATATAAAAAGGTCAGTAAATGATTTTATATAATTGTAAATGCTTTGAAGTGGGAAAGGGGTAGGATTAAATAAGCTTTGCTTCTTCCTACTCCTTTTCGGGCATGATGTAAATGAAATGATATGAAATTGTGTGATGTATTATGATGTAAATGTGTTCATGTTCGAAATAAACTAAAAGAAAGAAAAGAAAGAAATGTCCATTCTCGACTCTCATTTTCAATAGGATATAGTATCCGAGGTGGTTTAAAATACAAATCCGTGATCCACAATAGAAAAAGGAGAATGTGTGGAATCCAATGAACCCTTGTACCTAAGTTACGGTCAGAGCGAAAAAAGATACGTCCTGCACTGCACTGTAGTCCTTCACTCTCACTTTCCTCATCCACAAATCTTTCATCCTCGCTGAAATTAATGGGGTAATCGTCGCTTTCTCGGTCCGAATCTCTCTCGCTGCATTGTTTGGGAAAATGTGAGGAGTCCTTCCTCCGGTGACGTCACGCTACTTCCGGTATAGGCAAGGCTTTTTTTTATCAGCGACCAAAAGTTGCGACCTTTATCGCCGTTGTTCTCTACTAAATCCTTTCATAAAAAATATGGCAATATCGCGAAATGATCAAGTATGACACATAGAATGGATCTGCTCTCTCCAGGCCTTTAAGATCTCCATTTGGTCAATAACCTTTGAAAGTTTATGGCTTTTGATTTAAACTACAGTACATGACAACTACTTTCATGCTGTATCAGTGGCCACCGTTGTCCTGACTCATTTGTTCATTCATTGCTCTTTTGTTGTTTGTCATTGAGATTGCCTTTGACCACTCTTTGTTTAAAATGGTGCTGTAGTAGTATCTACTCACAAAAAGAGGTGCAAATACATTTTCAAATTCCAGAAGTGTGTCGACTGGGTCTTGCTTGCTATCTTTTCAATATGATACCAGTGGCTGTTGAATGGTGCAGTTTGGCACTCCTCAGGATCGCACCCTGACAGCAGAAACATGCACAGCTGGTAGACGTCTTGGCTCTGATGAAGGTGCCAGTTCAGCTGTTGTAGGACAGGTGGCTCTACTGGGATTTTTTTAAAGATGTAAAAAGAACCAAGTCTAAATATTATGCTATGCAGACACTCCCTCACATACAAACTTGTTATCGTCACTGTCTGTATCATGTACTGTTCGTACGGCGTTATTTTATATTTTACATTCCCTCTCTCTCTGCACCGTTGTTCATTGAAACTCAAACTTGACACTATGTGGATGGCGTTGCATAGATTTGGTGTAGCACTACACTAAAGACGCACTATTCAAGAAGTATTGCTAAGATCGGTAGGTCGTGAGTTCAAACCCCAGCCGAGTCATACCAAAGACTATCAAAATGGGACCCATTACCTCCCTGCTTGGCACTTAGCATCAAGGGTTGGAATTGGGTGTTAAATCACCAAACATGATTCCCGGGCACGGCCACCGCTGCTGCTCACTGCTCCCCTCACCTCCCAGGGGGTGATCAAGGGTGATGGGTCAAATGCAGAGAATAATTTCGCCACACCTAGTGTGTGTGTGACAATCATTGGTACTTTAACTTTAAAGGCCTACTGAAATTATTTTTTTATTTATTTAAACGGGGATAGCAGATCCATTCTATGTGTCATACTTGATCATTTCGCGATATTGCCATATTTTTGCTGAAAGAATTTAGTAGAGAACATCGACGATAAAGTTCGCAACTTTTGGTCGCTGATAAGAAAAGCCTTGCCTGTACCGGAAGTAGCGTGACGTCGCAGGTTGAAGGGCTCCTCACATTTCCCCATTGTTTACACCAGCAGCGAGAGCGATTCGGACCGAGAAAGCGACGATTACCCCATTAATTTGAGCGAGGATGAAAGATTCGTGGATGAGGAACGTGAGAGTGAAGGACTAGAGTGCAGTGCAGGACGTATCTTTTTTCACTCTGACCGTAACTTAGGTAAAAGGGCTCATTGGATTCCACACTTTCTCCTTTTTCTATTGTGGATCACGGATTTGTATTTTAAACCACCTCGGATACTATATCCTCTTGAAAATGAGAGTCGAGAACGCGAAATGGACATTCACAGTGACTTTTATCTCCACGACAATACATCGATGAAGCCCTTTAGCTACGGAGCTAACGTGATAGCATCGTGCTTAAATGCAGATAAAAACAAAAGAAATAAGCCCCTGACTGGAAGGATAGACAGAAGATCAACAATACTACTATCAGGAGACACCGAACCAAACACTGGACCTGTAACCACACAGTTAATGCTGTGCCGCCTGTCGAAGTCTGCTATCCAACTCAAAGTCCTCCTGGTTGTGTTGCTGCAGCCAGCCGCTAATACATCGATCCCACCTACAGCATTCTTCTTTGCAGTCTCCATTGTTCATTAAACAAATTACCAAAGATTCACCAACACAGATGTCCAGAATACTGTGGAATTTTGCGATGAAAACAGAGCTGTTTGTATTGTGATACAATGTGTCCCAATACTTCCGCTTCAACCATCTACGTCACGCGCAAACGTCATCATACATAGACGTTTTCAACCGGAAGTTTCCCGGGAAATTTTAAATTTTACTTTATAAGTTAACCCGGCCGTTTTGGCATGTGTTGCAATGTTAAGATTTCATCATTGATATATATACTATCAGACTGCGTGGTCGGTAGTAGTGGGTTTCAGTAAGCCTTTAACTTTAAAACACGACATGTTCGTAACACAAATGTTTTTAAGTAGGGCAACATTGTACCTGTGCTTGAGTTTTTGGAGCAGACAAAGGCATAGGAATGAGTTTACCATTGGGGGAGACCGATATCAGAAAACTGACAGATGACTACAACTTAATAACCTAGAATTAAGATGACTTCACTCAAAAGACCTCGGTTCCAAATATGAATATAAATTAACGGCAAGCTATATTTCCGGCAACTTTTTCTACACACAGTTTTAAAGACCACTTGCAGTCTCTCGTCTCTCGTCTCTCTCAGGGTCAGAGCCACTGAGTAAAGGGGCGGGCCAGTGACTTGGCACTGTGTTACGCTTTCAAAATGAACGCACAAAAGTCAAAGATTTCAAAACCAGACATTTTTGTCCTCTGTGGTATACTTTTTGGGTGGAACAAATGTATCTGACTTCAATATTGTGGGGGGACACGTCCGGCCTGTATGAATGCACATATGATCAAACGCAAGAAGTAAAAACACATGGAGATATATCAGTCAATCAATCAATCAATGTTTATTTATATAGCCTTAAATCACAAGTGTCTCAAAGGGCTGTACAAGCCACAACGACATCCTCGGTACAGAGCCCACATACGGGCAAGGAAAACTCACCCCAGTGGGACGTCAATGTGAATGACTATGAGAAACCTTGGAGAGGACCGCATATGTGGGTAACCCCCCCCCCCCCCCCCCCCCCCCCCTCTCTAGGGGAGACCGAAAGCAATGGATGTCGAGTGGGTCTGACATAATATTGATACGGTACTGTCCTCACAGATATCCCTTTTGTCTGTTTCAGTTTCCTTCCTACACATACATTCCAATTATCCCATTGGTCAGTGCTCTAAGATGTTTGTGTAGCAAAAGCTTGGCTTGTACAAACTTATTTCCTCTTCCTTCGAGCCAATGTTAATAATAACCACTGTTTTGCAGACATCACTATTCCCAGGTTGTATATTTTAAAAACAAATCAAATCCATAAACTCTTCTGCAAAGGGTGCTCTGTGGATAGCTCCGTAACAGCGGATACTCTGTGCAGGAAAGAACGGAAAGACAACACCTGTGATAATCCCTATGGTAAATGTAGTCACTAAGACAATCTGACCACAGTAATACTCAGCACTGTGATTGAGGTATCAGACACTGTGTGATGTGAAACACTCGAGCCGCTGAGACTAATATGAGTTTGCTGACCGTTAAGTTGATTTGCTGCCCCAGAAGCCAATCAGATTAAGATGCAAGTTGTCCGAGGGGCCTCTAACTTGATTTCATCCTATATTTCTCTGATTTCTAAAGTTATCACATGCTCACATTAGGTTTTGAATGAAGGAGATTGTTACTGGCGATGTGGGCATATCGGCCGTGGGAATACATGCTTTCTTGCTTGAAGGGCAGCAGTCATCTCTTTGAATTCCAAAGACAGCTGAACATATTTTCGTTTTTGTATCATAAATTGCTGTGGTTCTTAATGGTACAACCATTTTGCCATTCTTTATGTTAGTACCCAGTCTAGGCCTGTTTGGTGTTGTGCCAGAGCCTTTTCGACCAACTCTGGAGATTGAAGATTCAGGTTCAGCCTTAGTCCTATCCTCCCCCACCTTGCACTCTATCTTTGTCATTTACAGAGGCGTCTCCGTGACGATGGCACAGCCATGCATTGTGAGGGACTCCCCACACAGCCACAGAGGCCCCTTGAAAGAGCTCTGAGGAATGCCAGCTTTCTCGCTCATTCCCTTGCTGCACTCTCCCACGACTAATCCCCACCCCTTCTCATTTACACATGCCCTTACCCTCCTCTTCTGTCTCTCTGGTCTCCTCCACTCCCACATTGGCCTCTCCAATTTCTCGTTGTTTTTTTTTTTTTTTTCTCACAATTTCACTTTTCCTTGGTTAGGGCTTTGTAATTTTATTTACCTGGCCCTGTGTTACTTACATCCAAGTGCTGTTCTAGATCAGGCCTGGGCAATTATTTTGACTCAGGGGCCAAATTTTTAGAAAAAATGTGCCTGGGGGCCAGTATATCTGATTTTTAGGAACACTAATACAAAACCTCACAATAATGTCTGATTGAAAGCTAAAAACGTTACGACCGACCGCCTTAAAAAAACGAAATGGAATTGTAATTTTTTTACTGAATGAGACACCCAGAATGTACATGAAAATAAAGAATATGGGATTTACAATATTAACTATGAATGATAAAACACTGAATATTGACAACTAGGGCTGTGAATCTTTGGGTGTCCCACGATTCGATTCAATATCGATTCTTGGGGTCACGATTCGATTATAAATCGATATTTTTTTTTTCAATTCAACACGATTCTCGATTCAAAAACGATTTTTTTTCCCGATTCAAAACAATTCTCTATTCATTCAATACATAGGATTTCAGCAGGATCTACCCCAGTCTGCTGACATGCAAGCAGAGTAGTAGATTTTTGTAAAAAGCTTTTATAATTGTAAAGCACAATGTTTTATCAACTGATTGTAATAATGTAAATTTGTTTTAACTATTAAATGAACCAAAAATATGACTTATGTTATCTTTGTGAAAATATTGGACACAGTGTGTTGTCAAGCTTATGAGATGCGATGCAAGTGTAAGCCACTGTGACACTATTGTTCTTTTTTTTTTTATATATAAATGTCTAATGATAATGTCAATGAGGGATTTTTAATCACTGCTCTGTTGAAATTGTAACTAATATTGATACTGTTGTTGATAATATTAATTTCTGTTTCACTACTTTTGGTTTGTTCTGTGTCGTGTTTGTGTCTCCTCTCACTTGCTCTGTTTATTGCAGTTCTGAGTGTTGCTGGGTCGGGTTTGGTTTTTGAATTGGATTGCATTGTTATGGTATTGCTGTGTATTGTTTTGTTGGATTGATTAATTAAAAAAAAAAAAAAAATACATTTTTTGAAAAAGTAAAAAAAAAATTTTTTTAAATCGATTTTTTAAAAATGAGAATCTATTCTGAATCGCACAATGTGAGAATCGCGATTCGAATTCGAATTTATTTTTTCCCACACCCCTATTGACAACATATGAACGTCACACCCCCTCTTGATCGACATATTTTACAATCAAGCGAAACGCAACACAAATGCAACAAACACAGCCAAATAAGAAGGCGAAGGGTAAAAAATAAACCACTTATGATCTGATATATCACTAAGCTTTAGAAATTTGTTGTAAAAATCTCCTTCCGCGTCTGTCCCTGACACCCGCATTTCAGGCTGGCCGCTTTGGAAACATTCTGTGGAAACGCTCCCCACCCACACTGCTTGGTGCCTCGTCTGAGCTGCTGTGACTAAGATTACCATAGTAACTAATTAGATTACCATATTAACTAATTACATTACCATAGTAACTAGTATATCATGCAAAAGCACAGATTCCAACCATTGAAATACTTTGTATAGTTCAAGTCTTACGGTCATTTGAAAACATTACTGCACATCATAATGGCAGCTACACTTTACATCATCTTAGAGATCTAAAAAATTATTTGGGAATGTCTGGCGGGCCAGATTGAAAAGCTTAACGGGCCGCATGTGGCCCCCGGGCCTTAATTTGCCTAGGTCTGTTCTAGATGAATGTTGGCTTTAGATAGAGATCAAAAACATGATACAGTCTTACTGCCGTAGTTAACTACTGACCACTTTTTGATATTGATGAACATGAAACTAAATTCTGAGCAATATCTATCAAAGTGTATTGTTAGGTCCTTCTTAAATCCTAATTTGCTATCCTACCAACCTTTTTTGGACAAGCTATTGTTTCCAATATTGTGGAAATTATTATTATTATTATTTGTTTACCATGTTCATACCATACCAATTAGCCACCATAAACGAGGGGCGATTGTATAGTCAATCATAAATAGCCTATTGTAATAATTTTGCCAATGCCCTTGTCATGAATGCAGGGTGTAAACAGCCTGTTTGTGCAACGTGAAAGGAAGCCCCCTCTCTCCATCCACCAATGCTTCTACTGTTGCAGGAAATGGATGTTGCTACTGTCTCGGGGTCAGTTTGTTTAAAAAAAAAAAAAAAAAAAAAGAATTCCATGAGCTCCAAAACACAGAAGGGAGATTCATGTTTTTCACAACTGGCCCTTGCATGAACCTCAGAAGTTGATTTGTTACAGACTTGATGTGTTTGCTGATAAAGAAAGAGGAAATTTGATTATTGTGGTTTTAGTGTGTGAGGTCTGTTGTTGCTCAGCCAATCAGAAGAAGGACCTTGATGTTACATGATGGCAAACTGGTGCAAAATGGTCAGCTGCGTGTCAACTGCCATGGTGGCAATGATTTTGTTAAGTTTGTCTCACCTCATACAACGTGACACGACCACAGTGAGGAAAAAAAACATACAGTGCTTCAAAGAGTACAAACAGCGACTTGCAGCTGTCACCCATCAAACCCCCCTCCTGTGTAACACGTCACACTTACTTGTAACAACCAAACACTGGTGTGTTTGGGGTGAGTCCCAGGAAAGCTTCTTGTCTTCACACGTGTGTCTGTTCTATTGTGTTTTAAGCAGTAAACTGTCTTGATTGGTGTCAGTTAGGAGAGGACTTTGGCGCCTTCCCAACGGCTGTGGCAGTCTTGGTGCCGTGCCAGGTGGTGTGGACCCAGCTGTTTATAGGCAAAGCTTGGATGGGAAATCTATGGAACCGTTTGAAGATGAGAGCTTGTTTACATTCAAACTGCGGTGGGGTGACTCTCAATTAACTGAGCTGTTGTGGGCCCGGAGAGAAAGAGAGCGACACGTTTTAGTTGGGGGGGCGGTTTTAAAGGAAGTTTGCCGTTGGACCTTAGACCTTCAGGGAATTATTTTAGCATTGTTCCAGAAAGATGTGGGAAGGAGAAGGGGGGCCTCAATCCGCCTTCTTCCCTCCTCCCTTTTGCGTCGCCTTCCTCCTGCCACAATCAAAATCTCAACTGATATGTAGTGCACTTGGGAAAAATGGAAGACTTTGGAACAGTATTTACGTTTGGATTAGCACGACAGCAGGTGATCAACTTTAATTTAATTAATCACGCCAAGGTCGAGACACTTAGGGTAAGTCTGTTGCTGCTCTCCATATGTATGTACTGTATGTATGGTGAGATTGTCCATTCTTTACTGCGTCACACTGTAATTTCACACACCTTGCCAACTTTAGCCATGCGTTTGTAATGCCCATGTTTGACGGAAGCCGGTTCATGAGGGCAAGTTGGAGGAATGATAAATCCTAATTTCAGGAGAAGATTACGAGGCGGCGCAAGAAAGGAAGGCGGCAGACCAGAGCAGTGTGACCAGATTGATGGCAGATTGCTTGAGGTTAGCTCAGCCGCTCAACCAAAAAGGAGACAAATTAACCTTGTGAGCTACTGCAATCCTGACTTTTCTCAGGGCACACGGTTTATAAGGTCTTCAGATTAACTTGGCATATGTTAATTTGTTCCTATTTAGATAAAAAATAGATCATTAGAGGGGTTAGTGCGTCTGCCTCACAATACGAAGGTCCTGAGTAGTCATGAGTTCAATCCCGGCCTCTGGATCTTTCTGTGTGGAGTTTGTATGTTCTCCCCGTGACTGCGTGGGTTCCCTCCGGGCACTCCGGCTTCCTCCCACCTCCAAAGACATGCACCTGGGGATAAGTTGATTGGCAACACTAAATTGGCCCTAGTGTGTGAATGTGAGTGTGAATGTTGTCTGTCTATCTGTGTTGGCCCTGCGATGAGGTGGCGACTTGTCCAGGGTGTACCCCGCCTTCCGCCCGATTGTAGCTGAGATAGGCTCCAGCACCCCCCGTGACCCCGAAGGGAATAAGCGGTAGAAGATGGATGGATGGATAGATCATTATCATAGCCCTCAGTGTGTGAATGGGTGAATGTGGAAATACTGTCAAAGCGCTTTGAGTACCTTGAAGGTAGAAAAGCGCTATACAAGTATAACCCATTTATCATTTATCAAAAATGTTCCCAAAATATCATACGCCTCTTATTGGAAGAAATACCACTGGATGGAGTGTAGCGTTCCCATAATATAATACGCCTCTTATTGGAAGAAATCCCACTGGATGGACTCTAGCGGCATGTGTTGTTTTCACTTATTTTACTAACTAGTGTTTTTTCATCAACTCTGATTTTCACAATCATCATGATTTACATGTTGTGCACCGTGTGTTTTTCTTAGGGATGCCCATCAAAGATGGCAGCCTGCACCGGGTTCTAAGGCAGCCATGTTGGTAAAGGTGAACAGCATGAGTCGGAGTCAGCCAAGTCCAGTTTTGCAGCAGCAATTCCAGCACAATGCACCCAACAAAGCCAACAACTTCACGCCCCATGTATCCAGCAATAAGACCCAAGGAGGATGCTCAAGCTCCACCCAAGCATGTAAAACCGTCCCCTCCGGCAAAGCAGCACCTGACCCTCGCCAGGCCCATCACCTGAGAAAAGCCAGTAATGGCAGCTTCTGTTTAGCGACAACAGACAGTAACCATCCCAGTCCGCTCCTGAACAGGTCACAGACCAGCACACCACGCCCAATCTCCCCTCAATATGGTTGCAGTGCCCCAATCTATGACCAGCCAGTTACAGACTGTCCCATATATGATGAACCCCCAATAGACATGGAGGTGGAAGGGGCACATCTTTACAATGGGCAACAACTGTCTCGCCTGACACCCACCCATAGCCTCCAGAAACCAAGACTTCTCCAGCACCCTGGTCCACCTCACCCAGGTCCTAGACACAGAAGAAATCCTTCTGCTTCGGATTATAGCCTAGCTGGCCTTGAGTGCATCAAACATATGATCAATGTAGACCCCAAACAGGGGCTCCTTCCTGGCTCCCCTGTACCCTCACATACACCTTCTCCTACCTCCAGGCAAGACATTGTCCCAACACAGCCGCAGGCTCAGCCACATCCCCAAACACAAGCTCACTCTTTGCCCCAAGTTCGAGGTCAGTTGAGAGACAGAGAAGCAGTGACCCCAGGCCCAAGTACACTGGATAAGAAGCAGAGTTGGCGCGTACTGGAGGCTACAGTGCAGCGTGCCATGGAGGCCCGACACAGTAGGCAGAGCAGTCAAGCTTCACAGGACTTTACTTCCTCAACACCACAGGCAACTGCAAACTATCAAGATTCCGGTTACTCAACCGGGCCTTCTCCAAGCTTGAGAAGGAAGAGCAGGAGAAGAATGGGCGCCGGCGGAGGGGCTGGCGGCAGGCCTGGGTCAGTTGGCAGCAATGGGGAACTTTGTGCCCTCAATGAGAGACTCATGGCTGAGATGAGGGAAGTAGTGAGTCGTTCCAACACTATGAGGGAGGTGAGAGTGGGACTGGATCCCGAGATGGGCGAGAGGGTGATGTTATCCCGGACACGTTCCCCTGCAGACTCTCTCAGGTGGTATGCTGGGGCCGGGGGTGCATCAACCGGCAGGTGCTCATCCCGAGAAGACATCACTGGGGCTTCTTGCTCTCTGAGTAACGCTGCGCTGACGCCTCTAGAGATACCAGGGCGGCAGAAAAGGACATTTGAAAAAGTTGACACCTTGGAGATGAGTATTACTAGCCAGGCCAGCCTGTCTTCACCTGAAACTCCAGGACCACCCTCTCAGGTAAGGCCCACCACACCCAAATTAGTGATCACTGATGGCAAATCATCCTAAAGATTAAAATTAGGGATTGCATTAGTCACATGTACAGGGTACAGCAAAAGTTTGTTTTTTTAAAAAGTCTGAATTTTTAGTATCAATGAGCATGTGCTATGAAAATCAAGGTTCAAGAGAACCTAAAAAAGTGAGTGAAAAGTATCATCTTTTAGAGAAACAAAAACAACAATGAGTGATTCTTCTTACTCATGAGTGTCCCCACTACCAAATATCTCCTAAATTGGCAGACTGGTCTCTACAGATCATAGTGGCCATGGTCCCAGCATTACCTATCATCTTCCATCTGTCCTGCTCTGTAGGTACTGTATACCCATATGCCCGTTCCATGCTTGGGCATATGGGGCACATGCCAGACCAGAGAGATTCAGGACATGGCCTCCCTCCTTCAGGAAGGAGGGAAGCTGTGGTCCATATGGTTCATGCTTGGCAGCAAAATTGTAGGAGAGGAAGGCAACCATCAAGCCTTGTTTGCTACACTGTAACTTGTAGTTGACTGCCAATTGACACCGGGCAGGCCCCACTACTACTAAGTCCGTCCTGGAATGTCCCTCAGACCTGGTGGCAAATCACTTACACACACAATCACTGACTCTAGGATTATGGTTCACTAGTTACAAGCTTGATGAATGCCCTATTTAAACATTCTGTTTTTACTGCAGGACCTTTGATTGAACTTGTTCACTATAATCCTTTTAACTTGAGACATTTCCATTAAACCATGAATAATTACAATGTATTATGTACAGCCTTTGTCCCTTTCTGTTCGATACTTGAGGCATATTGCAACATCTGAAATAGCACAAACTTCTGATTTGCTCCTGTAGACTGAGAAACCGCACAAATAAAAGTCCAACCAAAGTTGAGCGTGTCTGGCATCAAACTGTTCCACGTTACATCAGGATACAATTCAGAAGACAAGCCATCAAATTTTATGCTCGCTGGCAAAATTGTATTTTAAATTTGGCTGGGTTCTAGATTTTATGATGTTGTATTTGGCTGCTTCAAAATGTGTCTGGCTTACTGCTTGCTTTCTCTGTTGAGGGAAGTTGGTGCTCCATATGGTCATAAACCTCACCGCAGGAATCAGGACTAGGTTTTGTATGGGTCAATAAGTAGTAATAAATGTCCTTAGCGTGTCACCTGCTGCTGAGACCATACATAGCCATCCTCTAAGGCAACAGTTTCTCACCAAGCCACAGCAAAAGAGAGCAGAATAGCCTGCAAGCTTTTTCTTCTGCTGTACTTGTTTTTTTCTCAGCCTTTTCTAAACCCCCATTTTATTCTCCTGTAGGTGGGCACACTTGAATTGCAGGCTCAGTTGGAGAACCGAAAGAAAGACATGGTAGACGGACGGAGTTCATCACTTGGCCCACATCGGCCTGCCAGCCATGACAACCGAGAGGGCTCTGATGGAACAAAATCAGCAGAACCTTCCTACCAGTTCCCCTATGCCACCCTGCGACAGCCACCACCTCCAGTCATGGGCATGGAGGACTGGGCCAGCAAGCACCTCAACATGCACACGCAAGGCTTGTTCCGGCGCCGGGTCTCCATCGCCAACATGTTGTCTTGGAACCGAGGTTCCATCAAAAAGCCTATGCTCGTCACCACCAACCGCACTGTCAGGAAGGAGGCTTGCGAAATGTTCAAGCTGGTGCAGGCCTACATGGGAGACAGACCCTCTCGTCTGAACCGCCGTCACTCTGCGCTACTCATAGTCACCAAGTGCTGGGACATGGCGGGCCTGCGGGACGAGCTGTATGTGCAGCTAGTGAGGCAGACGACGGGAAACGCCAGCCCCAGAAGCTTAGCGGCAGGTTGGGAGCTGATGGCTGTCAGCTTGGCCTTCTTTGCCCCATCGCCCAAGTTCCGCTGTTACCTAGAAGGCTACATCCAGAGACACACGGAGCCCACCAGCGACAAGAAATGTGAGTCTCAGACTGAGCAAAACGGTGGGTCACCTTTTCTTCCCTTTTATATGTCAGATAGTCAACTTTACTTATGTAAGGCACAAATGAATTGTTTTTTTCATATAACTTTTACTAGTATGACCCAATTGTATGTGATGACCTCAGTCTTTTATCATCCAACATATGACCCTCACTGTCTTCTATCTTTCACAGTGACTCAGTTCGTATTGGACCAACAGGAACTGAAATTAAAGAAGAACTCAAAATCCAGGAAAAAGATGAAACAAAGCACAGACGAAGATGAAGGTACATTGAATAAATGACCATCACCCAAAATATAACTTTGTTCATCTAAAATGTTTTACTCAACTGTTGGGGTCTTTCAGCACTGCAACCTCTTAGAAGCCTCTTCTTGTTGGCGGATAAATAGTTGGGCGTTTTGGCACTAGCATCTAGACTAGATCTAACCAATCTAAGTCTGAGCATAAACCGATGAGCATGATGTTTGGATATAAGGCGAAACGACTTTTAGGACAAACTGAACAGTTGAGTTGCGATCAATTGAGTGCCCTGAGAATACAATGACCTGGAGGAATGAGAACATCCATAGACATCTTAGAAACCAAGCCTACTGCTCCCTCTTAAAGGGGAGCTGCAGTTTTTTTGCAATCATTATGAAAGACATAACGGATGTTTTTATTTTTAATGCATTCTAAATTTTAAATAAAGTCGATCAAAAGTCTGCTTATAATGAAGCTTATGGGAGCCATTCAATTCTGCCAATAGAGCCCCTAAAAAACATCCAAACACCTCAATTATGGTTTTATATACATGATGTACGTATATATGTAATGTAGTAACAGGCACATTTATAATACAATTTTATCATTTTAAGCATACACGGCGCATTCATTTAAAAAATGCATCACATTTGCTTTTTTTTTTTTCATCACTGATTTCTGCTCACTGTGGACTTTGAGAGCCAACAAACATAATAAAAATCACTTACTGTACAAGATCTGCTGTCATTAGGCTGCTGACTACTAGGATGTTCATATATTCCCATTTCGACGAAAAATGTCTCATAATACTCGCAAAAAAAACGTAGCGGGGAGAAGCGCTTTTCTTGTGGTTCTCGCCAGTTCCAGGTTCTAAATGGCTGGCAAAGTGTCCCAACTTGTCGGATTATATCCTCAGCCATGTACTTTTCAGGTGAGAGACATGATTTATGATCAACAAAAAACTTGCAGGGAAGCGAGGAAACAGCAGACCACTCAATGATGTAAACATAGGGACACACGGAAGTGATCACGTATCTGCTAGAAAGAGTTTGTCCGCGTTAGCACTTTTAATAACAATATCACTAATACTTGGGTAATATTCAAGTCACAAAATGTAAATGGAGTATTGTTGGTGCTTTCTGGATGGTTATTTACCAGATTTTATGGGCGGAATAGTGGAGCTCCCATTAGCGCCGCTGTAAGTGGACTTTTATTTACGTTTAATATTTAGAATGCATTTTAAAAAAAACAATCCGTCATGTCTTTCATAATGATTGAACAATAGGCAACATTTAAAAAAAAAAAGTGCAGTTCCCCTTTAAGAGTGACCTCTTTTGAGTGGGATGGAAAATACTATCAGATGAGGCCATGCCGATGTACTCACAGACTCAATAAATGAGTTTCACAGAACTTCTGTTTTGGAAGAAAAAAAAAGGATGAGAATTTCAGAACAGTTCTGTTTGCTCTCAATGGACAGTCTGTGAATCACATCAGTGGTCTCACAACCTTCTCATCGGCACAAGGCCTCATTAGAGGAACCCACACTGCCAGCTGTTGTGATGATGTCATCAATCGGGGCCACAGTCATCTCTGCGGCAGCAACCTCTTACATTGTGCCGCAGTGACTCACTCTGTGCTTCTACGCTGACTAAGAAATCATGAAGATACACCAGAACACGTGCACTATTCAGGGAAGACACTTCAATGACTGGTCACTAGCCAGAAATCCCAGCATGTTTAAAAATAGTCAAATGACTTACTGATAGAAGAGCTGAAACACATATTTTTGGTCTGTTGCATGTATGAACAGGGGCTTACATTGTTTTCAACTAGCCTGGTGAACAACAGCAGCAGCAAGACACGCCCTTTGATTGTTTACTTGTTAAATTTAGCTATATTAACAGGTGTGCTTGCCGTTGGGTACAGTGCACACACGCCAAACAAGCTCACACTGATTCTCTGTGGACTTTGGTTGCTTGGTTGCTGTTTTCATACAATCAAGCACGTAAATTTAGAACATCGGCCGTGTTGAACCTTTCTCCACAGGTCCTTGCACGTTTGGGTTTCTGGATGAATAATTCTCTTCTCCAAGATCTACCAGACATAATTACTGAGTCAGTTTTGGTCGTGGGAGTCACCTGTTTGCTATAAATCGAAGGACTTTTGAGGAAAGGAAAACATGCTGGAACATGTTTGCTACTCTAGAAAATCACATTAGTAAGCGTGTCCATCTGGCCAGGGTTCAGGTGCCTGATGCGTTGGAAAACTCTGGTATGAGGAATAAAGTAGTGTAAACAGAGATGATATATAGATTTTCTTACTAGTACACGCTGACCCAAGGGGTCAGATTTTTCCTTTTTAGAGACGATTGGTTGGAATTTCACCTGATTACATTACAAATTGCCGGAAAGTATGTACTGCATCCTTGAAATCTTGAAAAAAAAAGTGCTTTTGCAACCTTTAAGAATTTATGTTGGCCTCACAGAAAAGATAGACCTTGTGTTTTTCTCCCCAGAGGCCTTTAAGTGTGTATAGTGATGAATCACCTGAACGTGGAAGGTGTAGGCGGATTCTGTGTCTAAAGCTTTTGTTCAATAGCAGTAAATCTTCTCCCAGCCTGACACTTTAGCCAGGCCTCCTCTAATCCCCATATGCTAGAATCACACTGTCAACATGTCTCTCCAATTACCACTCCTACCAGGTTTGACATTTGTAGAAAAATAACTTAATTTATTTACTTATCAGTTTTAATGCCAGATGGTCTCACTTTGAATTCCAACTGCACTTTTTGGTCATCAATCTCATTGCTAAATTACCTTCCTCTCTAAACCAACAGGTTTACCGATCAGCACGTATGCCAAGTTCTGCCATCGAAAACTGCAAAAGGTGGCCATCACAGGAGGCAAAAAGGTAAACCAGGAGTACAATTGAACACACTCCATCTCTGTATTTAAAAGTTATTTCCACCATAGAAATAATCCAAATTTAATTAATAGCAATAGAATCTTACAAGAACTCCCGATTTGATTATTGGGGAGATGATTTGATTCAGAATCAATACTCGATTCAACACGATTCTTGATTAAAACCGATTCTTGCAATATATTAATTGGTATAAAAAATATAATCAAACCTTTTCAAAACAGGTTACCATTACAAAAGCTCCTCTTGGCTGCTGACATACGTGCAGTGAGTAAGTATAAAAATGGCCTAAAAATGTATTTTTAAGAATGTATTATTTTAAAAAGAATGGTAATAATTTAGGGGTCGGCGTGGCGCGGTTGGGAGAGTAGCCGTGCCAGCAACCTGAGGGTTCCCGGTTCAATCCCCACCTTGTATCAACCTCGTCACGTCCGCTGTGTCCTTGAGCAAGACACTTCACCCTTGCTCCTGATGGGTCGTGGTTAGGGCCTTGCATGGCAGCTCCCGCCGTCAGTGTGTGAATGTGTGTGTGAATGGGTGAATGTGGAAATAGTGTCAAAGCGCTTTGAGTACCTTGAAGGTAGAAACGCGCTATACAAGTCTAACCCATTTACCATTTATTTATTCTTCAATTTAAAAAATAATAATTTATTAGGATTTTTTTTTAAAAATATGAATCGATTGAGAATCGGAAAAAATAAAAATTGAGAATCCATTGTAAATTTTAAAAAATTCAGCGCCCTGGTAATTTATTTGTTCCAGGGTCAAACTTTTAGGTAATATTACAATACTACAAGTGTAAAAAAAGTTATGAAGTTACTGTTTTCAACTTGATTTGGCAAGATTTTACGGAGATGTTTTTATATGTTACAACTTCCATTTATGTGTGGTGTTCGGGTCTGTGGGACCCGTTTTCATTTTTTATTAAAAGAAAAATGATACAATTAATTAATTTTTTCAAACTGAGACTCACTGACTTTGGCTCATTTTCTGTGAAGAACATATATCAGAATATATATTTAATGACCACACACCATACACCCCCCTACACATTTCTATTACATGTAAGATGTCCGGGTCCACTGGATCCGGGGCTAATAGAAGTGTGGAAATTGATGTTCTGTGTACCACCCACACACACACACACACACATACACACACACACACACACACACACACACACGTGTAGGTACACAGAACATCAGAGGGTCAAATGTGCGAGAAAATGAGAGCAGACAGTGTTGACAAACAATGTTGCAACCTTGTGTGGGAACCGCAGGTGCAGAAACACAAAAGAAGAATACCTGTGGGATGCAGAAACTGGCAGAGAAATTTTCCGTGCAACGTTCATATTGTTGTTACTCAGCCAGCGTTTGTGGCTTTTAATGCCTCACAATCAAACACTTTTATGTTAAGATACTGAACAGATGTTTATTGGGATAAGGTAAACATCTGTTCAGTATTTTAACATAAAAGTGTTTGATTGTGAGGCATTAAAAGCCACAAAAATGCAACGGGTCCATCAGACCCACAAACGCTGGCTGAGTAACAATCAAACACTTTTATGTTAAGATACTGAACAGATGTTTATTGGGATAAGGTAAACATCTGTTCAGTATTTTAACATAAAAGTGTTTGATTGTGAGGCATTAAAAGCCACAAAAATGCAACGGGTCCATCAGACCCACAAACGCTGGCTGAGTAACAACAATATGAACATTACACAAGGGTTAATAACAGTTTTTTTCTCCACCAGTGATTGCTCTGAAAGGTGAGGTTAACCCTTTAGATCAGATGTGCTTAAAGTTGGGCCAGCAGATCATTTGGCATACTTTAAAAATGTAATTAAACATGTACCGCATTAGAACATTGGGTAGGATTCAAGGAACTTTATTGTCATTCTAGCACTAATTAAAAGGCATGAAATTTAGTACCAACGTACAAATGAGTGCCACAAGAAGAATATTATGTACATAAATAAAATAGGACATACAGTAGGTTATAAATAGCATAGGTTAATGGGAATGTATTATAGATACAATAAAATGGATAAATAAAATTCTCAACAACGCTGCTATGACTAGAGCTGTCCTATCTACTGAACTTCCCTCCTAATCATCTGACACAGGCCATGTTTAATTTCCTTTTTAAAATATGTTAGGTATCTGTGGGCTGCAAATTGCCCACTGTCCCTACTTTGGACACATCTCAAGTTAGACCAGAGCTGTCCTACCTAGTCTTCCAGCATGAACTGACGAAGTCTGCTTGGATGAGAGGCGAAACATCTTCTCAGACAACCTGAACGGTCCAGTTGGGATCAGTTCAATGCCTTGCGAATTAGGAGGGATATCACAAAAAAAAACTAAAAAAAAGAAAAGATCAGATTGGCTCCCGCATCCTTTATTTTGTATGGTACACGACCCTCTGGAAAAAGTTTGGAAAGTCCTTTGTTTCGGATGCCCGCTGAGGTGAGATAAGATATGACGTCATGCAAGATTACTTACGTCCATGTTTTCCCCAGATGTTGTGGGTAAATTCAAGTAGTGTTGCTCTTCAGGGCTGCCAAAGTTGGTGCCTTCCACATGTGAGATTCATCTTTTAGTCACTCTGCATACTCTCATAGATATAATTACAAGCACACTGACACAGTCACAGGTGGACATAAACACAGACCCGGAACAGCTGTAGACCGGGGCAGACTCATGATTGGTAGCTATATTGGTTCCTCACATTGTCACTTAAATCTGCCTTTGTTTTCCTCGTTCTGTCTCCTGCCAGGGGCTACGTAAGCCAACCTTGGAAGAGGTCGACCACAGTAGGCGAGCCATCATCACGCCCTCCCTGTTTGGTAGCTCCTTGGAAGAAGTAATGGAGAGGCAGAGCGAACTCTTCCCAGACAGGAAATTGCCCTGGGTGCAAGTTCAACTTTCCCAGTATGTTCTTGCACTGGGCGGGGCTCAGACGGAGGGCATCTTTAGGTAAGACCCTCCAAGTCGGCCCTACACATGCCTCGACATGAGTCCAGGAGATTTGGTCTTGTGTGTATGCACTGTATTGTGTATTCAGTGTGTTTCAACAAGTATGTGTGTATGGCTTCACATCAAAGCAAGCCCCTTTGTGTGTACTCTAGTACAGTCCAACTCTTGTGCCGTGTACTGTTTCATAGATGCATCATAATGTGTTTACATCACTGCATGTGGGATCCACTCATCGGTTTTGTTTGTTCTAAGGATTCTCAAAATGACATTCTCTTAGCTTTGAATCCTAATTTCTTCAGAACACACCTCATAAACCCTCCAAAGTAGTACGAGGGGTCCCTCTTGTGGCCACGTAATGCAACTGACAGGCTTTGGTGTCCTGCTTTAGAGTACCCGGCGACATCGATGAAGTCAACGCTTTGAAGCTACAAGTTGACCAGTGGAGGATCCCTGAGAACCTGTCAGATCCAAATGTTCCTGGTGAGGAATGATACGTTTTAATGCCACGAGTGATCCGCAAGTCATGCTTAATAACGTGTCTCCGTCAGCCTCCCTGATGAAGCTGTGGTACCGAGAGCTGGAAGAGCCTCTCATCCCCACAAACTTCTATAAACAGTGTGTCAACAATTGCGATGACCCAGTGGCAGCCATTGCAGTGGTTCAGTCTCTGCCGGAGCTTAACCGGCTGGTGCTCTGCTACTTCATCCACTTCCTACAGGTAAACACTATAATACGGACAATGTGAATGTTCAGGTCAGTTTCAGTTCATTTCGAACATGCATACGATACAACGTAATGCGACATGTATTTCCAGTTGTTTCATTACAGCATGTACAAAAAGGAGTAGGAAGAAGCAGAGCTTATTTAATCCTACCCCCTTTTCATATCATAGCAGTTTTATCCCATTTCCTTGTTCTGTTTGTAACAGAACAGTGACTAAATAAATAAATATACCGTAAGTAAGTAAACAAATTCTAAATAAGTAATCATTTCATTAAAAAAAAGGGTTCATCATAATTGTTCTTTTGTACTTTGTGAACACTTGTAGTTTGAACAGTCTCTTAAACTGAATCATATTGGTGCTTTTTTTGACTTATTTGCTTAATCCATTCCATAATTTAATTCCACATACGAATATGCTAAAGGTCTTAAGTGTTGTACGTGCATACAAATGTTTCAAATTAGATTGTCCTCTGTTATATTTCTCTTTTGTTGAGAAGAAATTGCTGTACATTCTTGGGTAGCAGGTTATACTTTGCTCTGTGCATCATTTAAGCTGTTTGCAAAATCACCAAGTTGTTGAATTTCGATATTTTTGATTAAATAAATAAAGGGTTTGTATTAGGGATGTCCGATAATATCGGCCGATAAATGCTTTAAAATATCGGAAATTATCGGTATCGGTTTCAAAATTATTGGTATCGGTTTCAAAAAGTAAAATTTATGACATTTTTAAACGCCGCTGTGTACACGGGCGTAGGGAGAAGTACAGAGCGCCAATAAACCTTAGAGGCATTTCCTTTGCGTGCCGGCCCGGTCACATAATATCTACGGCTTTTCACACACACAAGTGAATGCAAATGCATACTTGGTCAACAGCCATACAGGTCACACTGAGGGTGTCCGTATAAACAACTTTAACACTGTTACAAATATGCGCCACACTGTGAACCCACACCAGACAAGAATGACAAACACATTTCGGGAGAACATCCGCACCGTAACACAACATAAACACAACAGAACAAATACCCAGAATCCCTTGCAGCACTAACTCTTCCGGGGACGCTACAATATACACCGCCCCCCACCTCAACCCCGCCCACCAATAATGCACTTTGTGACTTCAATAATAAATATGGCAGTGCCATGTTGGCATTTTTTTCCATAACTTGAGTTGATTTATTTTGGAAAACCTTGTTACATTGTTTAATGCATCCAGCGGGGCATCACAACAAAATTAGGCATAATAATGTGTTAATTAATTCCACGACTGTATATATCGGTATCGGTTGATATCGGTATCGGTAATTAAGAGTTGGACAATATCGGAATATCAGATATCGGCAAAAAAGCCATTATCGGACATCTCTAGTTTGTATGTTCTCTATATCCAACATTGTGTCATCCTAATTGATCTGTAGAAGTTATATTAACCAAATCTATATTTTAATCAGTTATAACCAAGATCACTATTTCAGTTCCATCACAAAAGGGTTCACAAAAACCCTTAAGTAAAACTGCGCACACAAAAAAATCCCCAAAGCCTACGCAGCCATTTGTATGAAATCTGTTCCATAGATGTGTAGTAATATTGTCCTTGTTATTGTTAAGCAGCGTCCCACAACATAACTACTGTTTAGTTACACAGCAATAAAGCGTGCAAAATGGCCCTCATATTAAAACTTGGCAATAGCAATGGGTAAATGATGCCTTCAGTGTGTGTGTGGTACACTCACTTGCTGTATTAATAATGCACTGATACTCCTAGTGTTTCATAATAGTTGTCAACTAGATTAAAAAAAAGTACTGAAATTTGACTTAAAAATAAAATTAATAGTTAGCAATTGTTTTTTCAACGAATAGCTGCGCAGAAAGGAATATGAAACATGCACTCCTGGTCAATGAGCCAAATAGTAAACCGGAAAAAAAGAACAAGAACCTCATTTGGCACTATAAAATCAAAATAATCCCACACTTCGGATTTTTTTTTCTTCTCTGACTTCATTTAGTAGAGCTGTCACTTGTGAACCAACTAGCAAACAACACTGCCCCCTGTAGCCCAACCCCTGAATCACAGGCAATACTCTCATGAAAACACAATAATCTAACTAAAATTATGGGAGAAAATTATGACAAAAAACTGGTGTGTTTAAATCAGGGGTCCCCAGTGATTCAGGGGCCAGATTGGTTTAAAAGAATTTGGCCGGGGGCCAGGGTGTCTGTTTATCTCTCTTTCTATAGCTATCAGCTATCTATCTATCTAATTTGATCTGATTTATCCATCTATCTAATTTATCAATGTAAACAAACGCCATGGGTGGATCTACAACCTAACATCCACTGTAATGATAATGAAGTACAGTAGTGTATCTTGTCGATATTACTATGATTACATCAATATTTTTTAGCATCACAAAATCATCTTTTTTTTTTTATTGTATTTATATTATGTTTATAAACTCAGGAAATATGTCCCAGGACTTTGAATATGACCAATGTATGATCCTGTAACGACTTGGTATTGGATTGATACCTAAATTTGTGGTATCATCCAAAACTAATGTAAAGTATCAAAAAACAGAAGAATAAGTGATTATTACATTTTAACAGAAGTGTAGATAGAATATGTTAAAAGAGAAAGTAAGCAGATATTAACAGTAAATGAACAAGTAGTTTAATAATTAATATTCTACCACTTGTCCTTAATAATGTTGACAAAATAATAGAATGATAAATGACACAATATGTTACTGCGTACATCAGCAGATTAAATTAGGAGCCTTTGTTTGCTTACTTACTACTAAAAGACAAGTTGTCTTGTATGTTCACTATTTTATTTAAGGACAAACTTGCAATAAGAAACATATGTTTAATGTACCCTAAGATTTTTTTGTTAAAATAAAGCCAATAATGCTATTTTTTGTGATCCCCTTTATTTAGAAAAGTATTAAAGTACCAAAAATTATCGAAATACATTTTGGTTTGGTATCGGGACAACACTACCTCCTACACTGAAAACCTAAACACTTTGAAATTTAGCATCCTCCTTATGTCTAATCATTCTGGGTGAAGTTTGAAAGCAATCGGAAGAAATATCTGGTTGCAGAATAACACCGAGAGATGGTGGGAATCTGCAGAAAATTACCTTTTTGGAGGTTTTGAGGGTACAAATATTATCGGCCGATAAATGCGTTAAAATGTAATATCGGAAATTATCGGTATCGTTTTTTTTATTATCAGTATCGGGTTTTTATTTTTTTTTTATTTTTTTTTTTTTTATTAAATCCACATAAAAAACACAAGATACACTTACAATTAGTGCACCAACCCAAAAAACCTCCCTCCCCCATTTACACTCATTCACACTCATCCACACAAAAGGGTTGTTTCTTTCTGTTATTAATATTCTGGTTCCTACATTATATATCAATATATATCAATACAGTCTGCAAGGGATACAGTCCGTAAGCACACATGATTGTGCGTGCTGCTGGTCCACTAATAATACTAACCTTTAACAGTTAATTTTACAAATTTTCATTAATTACTAGTTTCTATGTAACTGTTTTTATATTGTTTTACTTTCTTTTTTATTCAAGAATATGTTTTTAATTTATTTATCTTATTTTATTTGATTCATTTTTTTAAAAAGTACCTTATCTTCACCATACCTGGTTGTCCAAATTAGGCATAATAATGTGTTAATTCCACGACTGTATATATCGGTTGATATCGGTATCGGTAATTAAAGAGTTGGACAATATCGGCATATCGGATATCGGCAAAAAGCCATTATCGGACATCCCTAGTACAAATGTACATAGAAGATGCAGAGTTGTATGCTCACTAAATTGGGCACATAACTATGACAATCTCTACTACCTTATAATTAATTACTGCCGGTATGAGGCTAAATTCCTCACTCGTGGTGTTGCATGGTAAAAATCGCTGTTGGGCACACCTGCTCTAGCAAAGTCATAAATAAATGTACAAGCAATGATTCATTTCCGTTTCCATTTTGGCTGTGGCTACAACCGCTTGTGCCGACATCAGTCAGCCAGTCTGAACGGGTGTGGAGATGCTTTGCTGCACTGTAGCACTCAAACAAGGTGTGTTAGACATTTACAATGTTGTTTGAACATGATAAAACTTCTTTTCATCTCAGGCCAGCGCAAAGCTGGTTTGGTTAGCACAGGGGTCGACAACCAAAAACGTTGAAAGAGCTGGACCAAAAATACAAAAAACAAATCTATCTGGAGCCGCAAAGAATACAAAGCCGTATATAAGTCTTATAATGAAGGCAACACATGACGAAAGTGTCTATATTAGCTGTAATAGCCTACTATCAAAATGACTATGTGTCGCAGGCTGAAGCAAATCTTTGTTGACAGAAATGTTGAAATGTAATATTTATTCTACACATTTTTACAACATTAGAAACCATTAGTAAATCAGAGGCTACTCAGAGGGTGAGATAACTCCTGGAAATTACAGGCTTTTAATGGCCAAAGGTATAGATGTGTGTGTCCAAGTTAAGGCCGTCTACTTTTAATATATTTATTACAATCTTTGGCAAGATAGGTCATGTTTGCTGTGGTCTGGAACAACATGGCACACAAACAACTATCTGAAATGCAGGCAATATTACACACAGATAATGTGTCATGAGACATGCAACATTAAATTATATACAAAGAGGATAAATGTAAAGGATATTAAATTATCTCAAATATACCTACAAATGAGGCATTATGATGCAATATGTACATACAGCTAGCCTAAATAGCATGTTAGCATTGATTAGCTTGCAGTCATGCACTGACCAAATATGCATAATTAGCACTCCAACAAGTCAATGACATCAACAAAGCGCACCTTTGTGCATTCACGCACAGCATAAAACTTTTGGTGGACAAAATGAGACAAAGAATGCCGTGAAAGATTTTACATGTAAACAAACTGTTGCGTCACAGTCCACACTATGGTGAGTTCAAGAACCGCCGAAAATTAGTTGGACAAAACGATGTTCACCAAATACTGTCATCAGTGAAGCATACACACAAACATATTAAACAGTGGGCTTTCTAACAATTGGGAAGGTTTGTGTCATGTTTGTCCTCAAACAAAAAAACATACTAAAACAAAATAATGATTTTCCCCCCAACTTTTTCCATTTTCAATCCTTTTTTAAAAATGCTCCAGGGAGCCACTAAAGAGCCGCGGGTTCCTGACCCCCGGGTTAGAGGCACGATAAAAAAAATTTTTAAAAAAGTAATAACTAATTTCCATAAAACTTAGTGGAAAGCAGGCACATGCACTATTTTAGCTAAATGTAATTTAATATGGAAATTCACCGGAGCATTCAGCTAAGCAGCAAAAAAAATGGTTAAGAACAGCTAAATTACAATATATGATTAGAGATGTCCGATAATGGCTTTTTTGCCGATATTCCGATATTGTCCAACTCTTAATTACCGATTCCGATGTCAACCTAGTTTTGTTGTGATGCCCCGCTGGATGCATTAAACAATGAAACAAGGTTTTCCAAAATAAATCAACTCAAGTTATGGAAAAAAAATGCCAACATGACACTGCCATATTTATTATTGAAGTCACAAAGTGCATTCTTTTTTTTAACATGCCTCAAAACAGCAGCTTGGAATTTGGGACATGCTCTCCCTGAGAGAGCATGAGGAGGTTGAGGTGGGCAGGGTTGGGGGGTGTTGAGGTGGGGGGGGGGATGTTGGTGTATATTTTAGCGTCCCGGAAGAGTTAGTGCTGCAAGGGGTTCTGGGTATTTGTTCTGTTGTGTTTATGTTGTGTTACGGTGCGGCTGTTCTCCCGAAATGTGTTTGTCATTCTTGTTTGGTGTGGGTTCTGTTGCGTTGACCAGCATTCCTCCAATGGGGAATTCAAATTGCTAGTCTCTCCCAGATTCTTTTTATGGCAATATGCTGTTGTTTATATTCAATCACCAGGCAGAAGTTGGTATTTTGTGGTTTATTCTCCAAGCTTAGAGGACAAACCTGAGACCAATCCAGCACACCAGCGTTCCCCAGCCCGGTCCAGATCGGTCTCCCCTCCACCTCCTGTCCCCCCAAGCTCAGCACTGCCCTGTGCTCCTTATCTAAGGAATGTTATGGCAGTCTCAACAGCGCTCTGCCTGTCTACTCAAGGACACTCGAATCCAAGCACTTTGTACCACACGAGACATTAGCTGATGTAAATATGACTATAGGAGTTTTAGAATGAAGTAACACTTGAATATGGATATGATTCTGATCTGCTTCCATCAATCCCCCTTTAAGATCTTCTAATAAGATCTTTAATACTTGTACAAAACTTATAAAGCACGCCCCACATTAAAGTAGGTGCTGTTTTTTTTTCTTTAAGCAAGCTAGCAATAAAACAACAGCTTATTTACATGGGAGATAGATGGAGGGAGTCCACGTCAATGTCGTCATGGTCAGGGAAGTAAACCAACAATTCTCGAAAGTCTTAAAGTTACCACTTTGCTAGACCCCCTTTAGTGACACTTAGCCCAAGGGGCTGTGCGGTTCTGGATGGTCTTGAGGGAGGTTGTTCAGCAAGTCCCTCAACTGTGTCACGAGTCAGGTTGGTTAGTCTCAATGGCGGCGGGGAGTTAGAGAGGCCGCTGAAACAGGAGTTCCAAGGGGTGTTAATTTGGTGACTGGGGTCACCAGTCTAACCATAGCACAAAGCCCAACGGCTGACGTCGGGATTCTAATGTACAATCTGTGCTCCCCACAACACCAGAATAAGTCAGCTCGTGCCCAAGGGCCTATCCTAGAGCCATCTATCAGTGTGGTGCACCAGTAACGGTTAATGTCACCCAATTTGTTGGGGGACGAAGAGGGTCCTGTAATTTGAAAACACGTGTAATTCAGCTTTTGGGCCACAAAGGGAAGAAGTCGGTGGCATTGTCAACAGAAGGGTACACATGTCAGTCAACTTAAAAGGGGCGGGGTAAGTGTGGGAAAAGGGACGTCCAGCGGAAGAAGCAACACAGTCACCCAGGTTTTGGCCTCCACCTGAGCCACAGGTTGTCTGCACCCGCTCCTAAGGTCAAAGGTCAAAGTTACCAGGCCTTCGGTGGTGATGTCATTAGCACGCACAGATGTGAGAGCCTTTGAAACACCACCGAGGTGGGGTGGTACTTTAGGTGCTACAGAGGGTGTAGAGGTAGTTTACGCCCTCTCAAGGACATTAATTTTAATAATTCTTTTAGCGTCTGTATCAGTCAGGTCAAGCCCCAAAACAACATAAAAGGGACAATGGGCACAACTTACCAGAGTATGTTGTCTGCATCCGACACCAATGGTTCAGGGTTGAGTCGTAACAAATATAGAGGTTATTACCACGGTAATAGCTATTGTGTCCCCCGTAATTAATCACACTGCACAGGTCAAAAATAAGTCTTGCTATCCCCTTTGACCCAGTCTATTTAAAGTCCGCTGTATGTTCTTAGACACTTGTCAGTCACTGTCGTCAGGAAGGATGAACTGAGACACAAAGACAGTAGAACACGCCCAAGCACCAGTCCGTCAGGGAACACTACCGGGTGTAACATCCTGCCTTTCGTCTATCAATATCAGAGTAATTTAGGTAACAAAACGGGAATAAACATCAAACTTTTCACTTAATGTAACGACACATATAGTTATGCTGAAAACAAGCAAGAAAAACTAAGAAACATTTAGCATACTGGATTGGTCTCACACAAGGATATACAATATAGAAGTTGAAAAGAGTAATGTAGGTAGAAAATCTCTCTCGTCTCCTGGGCTGAGGGGCAGATGTTGTGGCGATGTCAGCAATGACAACCCCTGGTGATCTGTCAGGTTCTTCAGCTGTAGTGCAGAGGGAGAGGTGGTACCAGGTGTCCCCTCCACCAGCCAGTCGAAGGGCGTGGGACGTCCGTTCCACGACCTTGAAGGGACCAGTCCACCTGAGCTCCGTCCACTTGCGTTTGATGACCTTGATCTTGACCCTCTCAGCGGGCGGAAGGGAATCTGTACAGAAGAACTGGCACACAAATTCTGCAATTTTTTGTGTAAAATACCATTTTGGTTGTATGCTGAGTCCTCCTTCCATGGGGGGCTGCTGGTCCTGTGAATGGCTGACCTGTATGCAGCTCATAGGGTGAAAAACTGAAAGGGCGGTAAAACAGTTTTATTCACGGACCTTCGAATGATCATTAACACTAATTGCAACATGTCAATCCAATTAAATTTGGTCTGTGCACAGATTTTAGCCAATTAGTTTTTAATGTTCTGGTCCATCCTTTCAACCTTACCTTGGGACTCAGGATGGTACCCCAAACCTGTGTTCTAGTCCGAAAGCCTTTTCGACCAAGGCTAAGTGAGTTTTTTTTTGTTTTTTTTAATGGTTGCCGTTGTCTGACCTAATCTTTTTGGGGAAACCATGTCGGGGTACTAGGTCATTCACAAGTCATTTAATTACTGATATTGCATCCTCTTTTGAGGTTGTTGTTGCTTCCGGCCAACCACTGTGATTGTCAACACAAGTCAGTACGTACCTTTTCCCTTGTACCGTATTGATCATATCAGTGAAATCAAAGACTATACATGGTTCACACTCACCTCCTCCATATTCTAAATTTGATCTACTAAACTACTATCGATGTGTAAAATCGTTATTTTCAAATTAAAATTAGTTATAACTTCTTACCCACGGGAAAAATGTTAAAACTATGGAATGTGTCAGAGTCGGATGATTGTCGATTTTGTTCCAAGGAGTCTGTATCCACCCTCACTCACCCCCTTCTGTTTTTGAAAAAAAGGACTGTGTTAGTCATACTATCACTTTCAGAAACATCTAAGAAAAAGGTCAGCTAATAGTCAAGTAGCGGAGGGCAGGTCATGTTTGAGGTCAATGATTGTCTCTTCAGCCTCTATGGTCCACTGGGGGGTGGTGTTAGGGTAGGGGACCCCTTAGCAATATCACAATTAACTCAAACTCATCTGAACCCTAACTTTTATGTAACTTATTCAATATGGTGAAAGTAACAAAATATGCTTATATTTATATTGTCACCAATACTAGAAAAATACTACCCTTATGGCGGATGCTTTAGCAATAGTATTTTGAAATTTTACCACACCTGGTGGCCCCAATAATTCATTAAGTCAAGCTCATGTTGTAGAAAGTTGAATGATGCAGACACGTTTGTTACTGAATACTTTCTATCAGACTTCTGTCTTGACGACTATGTGTATGTAATGTGTAATGTGTTGTTTTAGCTCAGCTGTTGTGTAGCTGCTAGCTCCTCGTAGCCTACAGGTGTCTAAAGTGCAGCCCATAGTTATGTGTTTAACATAACCATGGGCTAAACCTAAACAATTGAAAATGTGGTATTTGGGTGTCGGTGTAATGTTTGGCAGCTACGCCGTGTCTTATCATTGTACCTAAGTTCTTTGGTTTTGTAGGCGAGACAGAGAGCAAGGGAACAATGTGGGACACTATTGTGTCCATCTTATACCATGCTAGCTGTTGCAAAGATAGGTCAACATGAGCAGCCACACCTTGAGTTATGTTGACCTATCTTTGCAACAGTGTGGCGCATATTTGTAACAGTGTTAAAGTTGTTTATAAGGCCACCCTCAGTGTGACCTGTATGGCTGTTGACCAAGTATGCCTTGCATTGACTTGTGTGAGTGAAAAGCCGTAGATATTATGTGACTGGGCCGGCACGCAAAGGCAGTGCCTTTAAGGTTTATTGGCGCTCTGTACTTCTCCCTACGTCCGTGTACGCAGCGGCGTTTTAAAAAGTCATACATTTTACTTTTTGAAACCGATACCGATAATTTCCGATACTACATTTTTAAAGCATTTATCGGCCGATAATATCGGCAGCCCGATATTACCAGATATCTCTATATATGATCTTAGTCGTCTCATTGTTTTCTTTCTGGCATCATTACAGGTGTTTGCTCAACCTTCTAACGTGGCTATAACCAAAATGGACGTGAACAATCTGGCGATGGTGATGGCCCCAAACTGTCTCCGGTGCCAGTCGGACGACCCGCGGATTATCTTTGAGAATACACGCAAAGAGATGTCCTTCCTGAGAATGCTTATAGTTCACCTGGACACCACTTTCATCGAAGGGGTGGTGTAGACCCACACCACTCCTCCCTCCCTGCGCAGTCATGCAGACTCAGTGTCGCTATGTAAACACTGGAAACTCTTCTTGACGTGACAACTGGCCTGGAGAGTAAAAGGAAAACAAATCGTCAAATGACACTAAAGTATACAATATATATTTCTTACCCTAAGTAGGCAGGTCATACTAAGCTCAACAAAGTGAGACTCATGCAGCATATAGAAGTATTATGAAGAGAAAAACATCTATACAGATGTCTTAATAATAATGTGCATTTGTTGCTCCGAAGTAGTTCATCCGATCACTGGTCTTTTATTGTGCAAGATTTTGAGCAGAGTGTATGTACATTTCAGAGCGCATACAGGGGAAAATACAAAGAAAGCTATTTATATTGCGGATTTTCTTAACAAAACACATTTGTAAGCGCTTTGATTTTGTTGGACAGATGTGTGTATTTACAGCATTGTGTCTTTGTGACGTGGGAGCTTACAATTATTTGTTTGAGTTGGATTTGTGTGCTATATTCTTTGTGGTCTGTATGTTTTGTGGCTCAGGTCTTGTAAAAAAAAAAATTTAAAAAATTGGTGCGGGAAGTGGTAACTGTATTAAAAAAAAAAAAATTTGTCAACTGAGAATGTAGATGAAGCTTAGCGAGTCCTCTCTGATTTTTTTTCCCATTGTAAATACAGAGTGTAAATAGTATTAACACTACTACAGGTGTATTCAAATGAAGGATAAAGGGGGGAGAGTGGCTTCAAAAAGCAATTGTTTTTGTCATTTTGTTGTTTTTGTTCTGCTGTAAACACCTGCCTTTTGGACATAGGACTGACTCAAACCACTCACCGTGTGTGTACCTTGTATAAATGGAGCAATTGTCAATAAATAAAGCTTTGTTCAATTCTACATTGTCTGTTTTTGATGCAGTAGTTGAGAATATGGATCAACACCATTGAACCTTACAACAGTTTTATTTATATATATGTATATATGTATGTATGTATATATATATATATATATATATATATATATATATATATATACATATTTTATATACATATATTAATAGACATATATTTATATACATATGTAAATATATATTTGTGTACAGTATGTATGTATATGTGTGTATATGTATATATATGTGTATATATAAATGTGTGTATATATATATATATATAAATGTGTGTGTGTGTGTATATATATATATATATATGTGTGTATATATTTATATATACACACATGTGTGTGTGTGTATATATATATATATATACACACATATGTGTGTGTGTATATCAGAATCAAAAAACACAGGACGAGATGTTGAACAGTCCCTTGTGCCAAATGTGGAGAGTACTCACTCGAGATGTCCTTGTTGTTGAGAGTGGTAGACAGACAAAATGGGGGTGTGGGGGGTGGGGTGTTCTTGTGAGTTGTATGGGATATGAGACTTGGTCAGGGTTAAATTCCAGGACAATTGGACAAGCGACACATCTTCAGTAGTGTGCCCTTGCATCATTGGGTGTTTCGGCCTTCAAACACTATACACCCTCCACAAAGGTGGCCCGCCGAAGGATGATCAGTCCTCAGCTTGTGTCCCGTGCTCAACTGTTCCTGAAATTCACCCTGTTATACTGCTGTTTTTAGGGCCCAACTGGGGTCCTTCCGCTTGAGCCAAATCCACTGGCTGCTTCTTTCGGCTGCCTCTGAGACTGCTCTGATGGTCCTCCGCAGGGCCTGACCGTGGCTGCCGAGTTCCCTCAGCAGTCTGATGGTAGACGACGCCACAAATCCTCTGCATCCTACTTCAACTGGATAGACTTTGGTGTTCCAGCCACGCTGCCTCGCTTCTTCTGCTAGCTCTGAGTAGCGCAGCTTCTTACGTTCATAGGCCTCCTCCACAGAGTTCTCCCATGGGACTGTGAGCTCTAGGACGTAAGCAGTCTTCACCGAAGGGGACCAGAGCACCAAGTCTGGCCTGAGGTTGGTAGAAGCAATCTCAGGTGGGAAAACCAGTTGTTTGCCGATGTCTGCCAGCATCTTCCAGTCGCGGGCCCTGTATAGGTGTCCTGCTTCTGGTCTGGTGGAAAGCTGTTTGGGTGTTTTCCCGCCCTCTCGGACAAACATTGTTGTCTTCATGGGATTGGATACTCTTGGTGGCAAGGAGTTGACGGCACCACGCATGCTCTCCAGGGCTGATGCCAAGCTCTTGAGGACCTGGTTGTGTCGCCAGGTGTATCTCCCCTGCGTGAGGCTCGTCTTACATCCTGTCATGATGTGTCTGAGGGTTGCTGGAGTTGGGCAGAAGGCACAGATTGGATCCTCGCCATACTACTGATGGAGATTCTTTGGTGATGGGAGCACATCATACGTTGCTCTGATGATAAAGCTGATTTTACTTGCTTCCATCTGCCATAGCTCCTTCCAGCTTATCTTTCTCCTCTCCACTCCTTCCCACTGCATCCATTGCCCCTGTTTGGCAAGAGAGACAGCCTTCGCACTCCTTAAGACCTCCTCCTGGCGACGCACCTCCTCCACCACCAGCGTCCTCCGCTCTGATGTTGTAGCATTTTTCCAGGATGGTTCTCTTGCAGTCAGGCCAAAGCCTCCTCTTCCCTGTTGGACCTTTCCCACGATGTCTCTGTGCCTCAGGGCTGCTGTAGTTTGCTGCACCGCATCGGATGGTGTCCACTTCCGCCCAGTTACTAGGGGCGGTGCAACAGTGCTAATGGTCTTGTCTCTGGAGTCCTTCAGTGTCATCTGGAGTCTAACTTTAGAACACTTGTATTCCTCAGTTAGACTAGTGAGAGGTAGCTCCAGGATCCCTTTGCCGTAGAGGCCGATGTTACTTAGACATTGTGGAATGCCATAGCCACTTTTTTGCATATGAAGTGATGGTTCGCTCCATCTTCTCCACAGTGGTTACTGGAACTTCATACACAGTGAGTGGCCACATTGTCCGGGGGAGGAGTCCAAATTGTAGGCACCAAAGCTTCAGTTTCCCTGGCAGTAGAGTCTTGTCTATGTTATCCAGGCTCTTCGCGATCTCTTGCCTTAGTTGTTCTATTTGTTGTTTGTCCTTGAGGCTTGCATTGTACCATCTGCCCAGGCTTTTGACAGGCTGCTCAGACACTGTTGGAATAGGGTCTTTGCCGATGTAGAACCTTGTATCTCTCAGCACCCCCTTGATTATGGAGATGCTTCGAGATTTACTAGGCTTGAATTTCATTCGGGCCCACTCAATGTTCTCCTGCAGCTTTCCAAGTAGACGCTTAGTGCATGCTGCAGTAGTGGTTAGTGTTGTCATGTCGTCCATGTAAGCCCTGATAGGTGGAAGACGGAGCCCAGCCCTGGTTCGTTCACCACCCACCACCCACCTTGAGGCCCTCATGATGACTTCCATGGCCATTGTGAAAATCAGGGGTGAAACTGTGCAGCCTGCCATGATGCCTACTTCCAAGCGCTGCCATGTTGTAGTAAAGTTGGCTGTTGTGAAGCACAGCTGCAGGTCTTGGAAGTAGTTCTTGACCAGTGTGGTGATGGGTTCTGGTACAAGGAAGAAGCTAAAAGATTCCCAGAGAAGTTCATGGGGAACTGAGCCAAATGCATTGGCCAGGTCGAGGAAGGTTACATGAAGATCTCTCTTATCCTTCTTGGCTGCTTGGATCTGATGCCAGATCATGCTTGTATGTTCTAGGCAGCCAGAGAATCCTGGAATTCCAGCTTTCTGTACAGATGTATCAATGTATTTGTTCTTTACCAGGTATGTGGACAGCCTCTGAGACACCACGCTGAAAAAGATTTTCCCCTCAACATTGAGAAGACAGTCTGAACTGGCTGATTTCCGATGCATCCTTTTCTTTAGGTATTAGCACACCACCAGCCCTTCGCCAAGCCTTGAGTATTACTTGCTTCTGCCACACTACCCTCATGAGTTTCCACAGAAAGCGTAGTACATCCGGTGCGTTCTTGTAGAGCTTATATGGTACTCCGTTAGGTCCCGGAGCCGATGCTGCTCTTGCTCGTCGGACTGTGTTCTCTACTTCTTTCCATTTCGGAGGGCTAGTGTCCAGGTTGAATACAGGTGGTTGAATTGGCGGGATGTCAGGTGGGATGACTATATGCTCCTGCCTTTTTGAGTCGTGGTGAATCTTTTCCAGGTGTTGCTCCAGTTCCTGCTTTGATGTTTTCAAAGTTCCGCTTTTTTCCTTTGTGAAGAGGTCTTTGACAAACTTGAAGGGGTCTTTATAGAAACGAGTTCTTGTGTGTTCTTTCTTCTTGCGAAGCTTCCTCAAGTTTTCCGCTCTCCGCAAGGCTGCTAGCCGGCTCTTGATGTCTGCTTGGAGTAGCATGAGACCTTCCCTCTCAGCGTCGTCTGCTTTTCTCCATAGCTTTCTTATCTGCCTCCTCTCTCTGATAAGCCTGTCGATCTCCTGCTGCCTCCTGGATTTAGCTGGCGGTGGTAGATTCTTTCCACTTCTACCTTTGCTCACTCCAAAACGTTCTTGTCCGTAGTTGTAAATAATGTCGCCCATCCTTTCGATCTTTCCCTCTGCTGTGCCTGTTTGTTGCTCCAGGATTTCTGTAAGGTCCCTGTTGATTGTCTCCCATTCTTTCTTGTCAACAGATTTGGGCCACTTTACGCCAGGTTTGTGCCCTTTGATCTTTCTCTTCATTGGAGGTCTTTGTGGTTGTGTGGGCTCCTCCACCAGCATGTCTGTGCTTGTATTACCTTCTTCAGATACAGGGGTGCTGATGCTCTGCGAACTTTGGTTTGTGTCCCGTCGCTGTGCTTCACTCGACTGACTTGACTGATTACTTCGTAACAAGTATTGATCAATGCGAGGCCCTTGTCTCTGCTCTCTCAGGCACCTTTTCCTCCCTTGATGGATCTTTAAGCCCATCGTTGATGTTACTTTGTTCCAACCACAGATGCACACCTGAAGCTTGTGTCCCACTGCTGTTGTTGCTGTCTCGTGTGTTGTGCTCTCCTTGTTCATAGTGATTTCCGTTCCTAGGTCAGTAACCGTGTTGTCAGCCAATGAGCCATCTTGCGCCCCCGCTCTCGCAGGCTCTAGGGGTATTTTCCTTTGTTTACTTTTCGTAGCATTTTGCGGGTGTCTCCAATTAGCTGAATCAGCGTTGGGGACTGCCATCATGGGGAGCTAGCCCATGACACATATATGTGTGTGTGTATATATATATATATAAATATATATGTGTGTGTGTATATATATATATGTATATATATATATATATATACTAGGGGAGTGGGGAAAAATCGATTCGAATTCGAATCGCGATTCTCACGTGCGATTCAGAATCGATTCCCATTTTTAAAACTTTTATTTTTTTATTTTTTTTTAAACATTTTTTATTTTTTAAAATTAATCAATCCAACATAACAATACACAGCAATACCATAACAATGCAATCCAATTCCAAAACCAAAACCAACCCAGCAACACTCAGAACTGCAATAAACAGAGCAATTGAGAGGAGACACAAACACGACACAGAACAATCCAAAAGTAGTGAAACAAAAATGAATATTAACAACAGTATCAATAGTTACAATTTCAACATAGCAGTGATTAAAAATCCCTCATTGACATTATCATGGATGGCTACCAAAAGTGCCTTATTGCAGTGAAACTTGCCAAGGGAGATGTAACCAAATATTAACATTGTTGTAAGTATACTTTTGACCCAGCAGATTTGGTCACATTTTCAGTAGACCCATAATACATTCATAGAAGAACCACATTTCATGAATGTTTTTTTGTGACCAACAAGTATGTGCTCCAATCACTCTATCACAAAAAAGTAAGAGTTGTAGAAATTATTGGAAACTCAAGACAGCCATGACATTTTATGTCCTTTACAAATATATCTAAACTTTTGACCACGACTGTATATAAATATGTACGTCTGGATTTGATTCATTTTTTTAATCACTAAATGAATGACATTGATTCTTGGTAAACATCTCAAATTAGACGTTGCCAAACAATGCAATGTTCTAAACAGCACGTTACCGAAATGGATCAGCTCCCATCTTTTGTTAACTTTTTTTTTTTTTTTTTAAATAACACGGCCCAAACATAAGTTGGCCTGTTCTATTTTTGTTCATATTAGACCAGTGGTTGTTCAACTTTTTTCACTAAGTCCAACCTCAGAAAAAAACGTGTCTCTCCAAGTACCACCATAATGACCGACATTAAATACAGTAGCACAGTAGGCCTAGGTATTCATTAAAAACAAGGCAGAGGTTTTGTTTAAGTATATTTAATATTTTTGGCCACGGTAACATTACACACAGATTGAACAGTAACACTGTGTTTGAATATAGGAAAATAAAACATTGTACTTGAATAATGAATACAAAATATGTCGTTGTGGTTTGTGCAGCCCTTTGAGACACTTGTGATTAAGGGCTATATAAATAAACTTTGATTGATTGATTGAAAAAAAAAAAATAGCACATAAAAGTTGAATAAACATTGTACTGAAATAAATATAAAAATGCATTGTTTTAATTTTGTCATTGTCAATGTTCGTCTGTTCTGTGTGTTGATTGGCTGGGAGGCTGGGAACGGGCGGAAGTAATTTGAGGAACATCCGGTTCCCATGCGTGTTGAGTGATAAATGACGGTTCTGTTGTGTCCTAATTGTTTGTTTTCGTGTTGATTACGGCCTATAGTAGTCGGACTGTAACGACTTCCATTGAAGGCCGATAAACATTTTCATAACGGCTCGAGTCACGTCATTACAATATTGAATGAGTCATTCTTTGACGTACCACTAGAGGGAGCCCGCGTACTACTGTATTCGACAGTCGTATATCAATGTATGATAATCTGACTGTTGATAATTATATTGCATTGTTTAAATCCAAGCATGTTTTAAACAAAGCAAATTTCATAATATGTATATTAAATCTATTTTGAACTAATGTTCATAAGATATGTCCTCTAAGTATGTGTGGGATAAATGTAAATGCATAAAAAAAATTCAAATAAAACCCGCTTTATTACCAAATACACAGTAAATTCATCAAAATGCATTAAAAAAAAATTTTTTTAAAAACTTGTTTCTTTTTTCGTCGTCAGAAAAAATATCTTGCCGACTATTTTGAACTAACGTTCTTAAGATGTCCTCTAAGTATGTGTGAGATAAATTTAAATGCATAATAATTTTTTTTTAATAAAACCCTTCGAGGGCTTATTATTACCAAATACACAGTAAATTCATCAAAATGCATTAAAAAAAAAGAAAAACAATTGTTTATTTTATCGTCGTCAGAAAAAATATATTGGCGACTATTTTGAACTAACGTTCATAAGATGTTCTCTAAGTATGTGTGAGATCAATTTAAATGCATACATTTTTTTTTTTTAAATAAAACCCTTCGAGGGCATTTTATTACCAAATACACAGTAAATTCATCAAAATGCATAAAAAAAAGAAAAACGTGTTTATTTTATCGTCGTCAGAAAAAATATATTGGCGACTATTTTGAACTAAAGTTCATAAGGTGTCCTCTAAGTATGTATGAGATAAATTTAAATGCATTAAAAAAATTTAAAACAAAACCCTTCGAGGGCGTTTTATTACCAAATACACAGTAAATTCATCAAAATGCAAAAAAGAAAAAAAGAAAAAAACTTGTTTATTTTATCGTCGTCAGAAAAAATATATTGGCGACTATTTTGAACTAACGTTCATAAGATGTCCTCTAAGTATGTGTGGGATAAATTTAAATGCATAGAAAAAACAAAAACAAAAAAACCCTTTGAGGGCTTTTTATTACCAAATAAACAGTAAATTCATCAAAATGCATAAAAAAATATAAAATAAAATAAAAATTGTTTATTTTATCGTCGTCAGAAAAAATATATTGGCGACTATTTTGAACTAACGTTCATAAGATGTCCTCTAAGTATGTGTGAGATCAATTTAAATGCATTAAAAAAAAATTAAATAAAACCCTCCGAGGACGTTTTATTACCAAATACACAGTAAATTCATCAAAATGAATAAAAATAGAAAAAAGAAAAACTTGTTTATTTTATCGTCGTCAGAAAAAATATCTTGGCGACTATTTTGAACTAACGTTCATAAGATGTCCTCTAAGTATGTTTGAGATCAATTTAAATGCATAAAAAAAATTAAAATAAAACCCTTCGAGGGCTGTTTATTACCAAAATACACAGTAAATTCATCAAAAAACAAACAAACAAAAACAACTTTTTTATTTTATCGTCGTCAGAAAAAATATATTGGCGACTATTTTGAACTAACGTTTATAAGATGTCCTCTAAGTATGTGTGAGATAAATTTAAATGCATAAACATTTTTTTTTAATAAAACCCTTGGAGGGCATTTATTACCAAATACACAGTAAATTCATAAAAAATAAAAAAAATAAAAAAATACTTGTTTATTTTATCGTCGTCAGAAAAAAATATATTGGCGACTATTTTTGAACTAACATTCATGAGATGTCCTCTAAGTATGTGTGAGATTAATTCAAATGCATTAAACATAAAAAATAAAAAACCCTTCGAGGGCGTTCTATTACCAAATACACATTAAATTCATCAACAAAAAAAATAAAAAATAAAATCGTTTATTTTATCGTCGTCAGAAAAAATATATTGGCGACTATTTTGAACTAACGTTCATAAGATGTCCTCTAAGTATGTGTGAGATAAATTTAAATGCATAATTTTTTTTAAAAATAAAACCCTTCGAGGGCGTTTTATTACCAAATACACAGTAAATTCATCAAAATGCATTAAAAAAAAAAAGAAAAACACTTATTTATTATATCGTTGTCAGAAAAAATATATTGGCGACTATTTTGAACTAACGTTCATAAGATGTCCTCTAAGTATGGGTGAGATAAATTTAAATGCATAAAAATGTTTTTAAAATAAAACCCTTCGAGGGCGTTTTATTACCAAATACACAGTAAATTCATCAAAATGCATAAAAAAAAAGAAAAACGTGTTTATTTTATCGTCGTCAGAAAAAATATATTGGCGACTATTTTGAACTAACGTTCATAAGATGTCCTCTAAGTATGTGTGGGATAAATTTAAATGCAGTAAAAAAATTAAAATAAAACCCTTTGAGGGCGTTTTATTACCAAATACAAAGTAAATTCATCCAAATGCTTAAAAAAAACAAAAAAAAAACTTGTTTATTTTATCGTCGTCAGAAAAAATATATTGGCGACTATTTTGAACTAACGTTCATAAGATGTCCTCTAAGTATGTCCATCCATCCATTTTCTACCGCTTATTCCCTTCGGGGTCGCGGGGGGTGCTGGAGCCTATCTCAGTATGTGTGAGATCAATTTAAATGCATATACATTTTTTTTAAATAAAACCCTTGGAGGGCGTTTTATTACCAAATACACAGCAAATTCATAAAAAATAAAAAAATAAAAAAATACTTGTTTATTTTATCGTCGTCAGAAAAAATATATTGGCGACTATTTTGAACTAAAGTTTATAAGATGACCTCTAAGTATGGGTGAGATAAATTTAAATGCAGAAAAACTCAAATTTAAATAAAACCATTCGAGGGCGTTTTATTACCAAATACACAGTAAATTCATCAAAATGCATTAAAAAAAAAAAAAAAAACTTGTTTATTTTATCATCGTCAGAAAAAATATATTGGCGACTATTTTGAACTAACATTCATGAGATGTCCTCTAAGTATGTGTGAGATTAATTCAAATGCATTAAACATAAAAAAATAAAAAAACCCTTCGAGGGCGTTTTATTACCAAATACACAGTAAATTCATCAACAAAAAAAATAAAAAATAAAATTGTTTATTTTATCGTCGTCAGAAAAAATATATTGGCGACTATTTTGAACTAATGTTCATAAGATGTCCTCTAAGTATGTGTGAGATAAATTTAAATGCATCATTTAAAAAAAAAAAAAAAAACCCTTCGAGGGCGTTTTATTACCAAATACACAGTAAATTCATCAAAATGCATTAAAAAAAAAAAGAAAAACACTTATTTATTATATCGTCGTCAGAAAAAATATATTGGCGACTATTTTGAACTAACGTTCATAAGATGTCCTCTAAGTGTGTGGGATAAATTTAAATGCAGTAAAAAAAATTAAAATAAAAGCCTTTGAGGGCGTTTTATTACCAAATACAAAGTAAATGAATCCAAATGCTTAAAAAAAACAAAAAAAAAACTTGTTTATTTTATCGTCGTCAGAAAAAATATATTGGCGACTATTTTGAACTAACGTTCATAAGATGTCCTCTAAGTATGTGTGAGATAAATTTAAATGCATAATTTTTTTTAAAATAAAACCCTTCGAGGGCGTTTTATTACCAAAAATACACAGTAAATTCATCAAAAAACAAACAAACAAACAAAAACGTGTTTATTTTATCGTCGTCAGAAAAAAATATCTTGGCGAATGACGCCAGGGACCGATGCACACGCATGCGCTCTAGAGCTCCACGCAGCCCGCGCCGGTGGTGAATGCAAGCGAGAGAAATTCAACTGCGTGATCCGAGAGGCTAGACAGGCGCAGGCGTTGTTTCCTGGTCTTGGAAGGATTTTGCGGGCTCCTATTTTACACCAAAACCGGACACAACGTGATTGGGGAACGGGTAAGAAGCCCAAATCGTATTCTTGAGCTCATAATGTACCAGAAATCTCGTTTTGGTGGCCGCATCAACACCGTAGCTGGCTGGATGCCGCATGTCGGCTCTCGGAGTTCAAAACAAATGCGACAAAGTCGGCAACACAATGTTGTTCCGCGGTAATTGCGCGGGCTATTTGGTGTGTTTTTTCCCCCCTCGCCGGGCTCCCATGTTGGTGCCGTTTGGACGGCTTGTCTGCGTGGACACTTTAGTAGTTAAATGCTTTGTTGTGTTCCCACGCGGCGGCGCCCGCCGTAAGAAAAGTATGGAGAAGTAAAGGCCTAGCGAGAGGCCCAGCGCGCTTAAATGAGTGACAGCTCTTTTGGCCAATCAGACAAGGCGGACCAGACGCTCTCCACCAATCCGCTTGGCTCTTTGTCCTTCCGTAAGCAAATGTGTCACCGCCCACCGGTTATAAAACAGGACAATAAAGTGTGACGTCCTGGCATGATGCGACCAAAAACAACACAGATATACGGACTAAAATATTTAAGCGTGTCCTTTATTTGGGGTGTTTGCGAAACATGTTGTTTCAATTTTATACAATGGAATAAATGTTGGTTCCCTCCTTTTTTAGCTTGTTTTTTAATGCATGTAGCTGGGATCTGTCTATAAAACACATGCAGTTTGGTCACCATTGTAGCATTTCCCTCTTTTACAGTCTGTGTGTTTTTTTGCCCTAATGTCGTCAGGGGACAAACGCCGCCTTTCTTTTGCCTCCCATTGTGTCTGAACGTGACCAGCAACCACGTGGGCTGAGTGGTGTGTGGAGAATATCCGGTTTGGTCTGCAAGACACTTGCTGCGTCTGCACAAACCAAGCCCATCTATGGCCCCGAGGAAGATATTGCCATTCTTATTATGTATTTATTTGATGGCTCAATCCCGTCTACTGCAGTGTTTTTCAACCTCTTTTTGAGCGGAGGCACATTTTTTTTCATTGAAAAAAATCCAGAGGCACACCACTTGCAGAAAACATTACAAAATGAAACTCAGCAGCCGATATTGACAGTAAAAAGTCGTTCTCGCAATTGCTTGATATGAATTCAAACTGTAACCAACCATGCATCACTGTAGCTCGTCTCAAAGTATCAATCAATCAATGTTTATTTATATAGCCCTAAATCACAAGTGTCTCAAAGGGCTGCACAAGCCACGACGACAGGATAGGATAGGTCTTTATTGTCATTGCACAAGTACAACGAAAATTTGTTTTCAGCACAAACCCGTTCAAGATTGGACAAAACAAACAGTGTACAGGGTTACAGAACAGGAACGCTGATGGGTCGCCATAAGGCGCCCCGTAAAAGATGGGAAAAAGGTAAAACACTGGGGAAGGATGAGTAAAAAAATACAATCTAGACTGGGCTCCTAAGGGGGCCCAGTCTGTAGTGGGAAAAAACCTCCATAGCAAAGCACATATACATCTCGAGATATATACCACAACCCAGTGGTATGTCAATTTGAATGACTATGAGAAACCTTGGAGAGGACCGCAGATCCCCCTCTCGGGGAGACCGGATGCAATGGACGTCGAGTGGGTCTAGCATAATATTGTGAAAGTCCAGTCCATAGTGGATCCAACATAATAGTGAGAGTCCAGTCCATAGTGGGGCCAGCAGGAGACCATCCCGAGCGGAGACAGGTCAGCAGCGCAGAGATGTCCCCAACCGATGCACAGGCGAGCGGTCCACCCCGGGTCCCGACTCTGGACAGCCGGCACTTCATCCATGGCCGCTGGACCTGTGCCCCCCCCTTCCACAAGGGAGAGGGGGGCAGAAAAGAAAAGAAACGGCAGATCAACTGGTCTAAAAAGGGAGGTCTATTTAAAGGCGAGAGTATACAAATGAGTTTTAAGATGGGACTTAAATGCTTCTACTGAGGTAGCATCTCTGTTACCGGGAGGGCATTCCATAGTACTGGAGCCCGAATAGAAAATGTCAATATCCCGCAGACTTTTTTTGGGCTCTGGGAATCACTAATAAGCCGGAGTTCTTTGAACGCAGATTTCTTGCTGGGACATATGGTACAATACAATCAGCAAGATATGATGAGGCTAGACCGTGTAGTATTGTATACGTAAGTAGTAAAACCTTAAAATTGTTTGATATGAATTCAAACCGTAACCAACCATGCATCACTGTAGCTCGTCTCAAAAGTAGGTGTACTGTCACGACCTGTCACATCACGCCGTGACTTATTTTGAGTTTTTTGGTGTTTTCCTGTGTGTACTGTTTTAGTTCTTGTCTTGCGCTCCTATTTTGTTGTTGATTGCCATGTCATGTACGGCTATACTCAGTGGACGCCGTCTGCTGCTCCACACGCTGTAAGTCTTTGCTGTCGTCCAGCATTCTGTTTTTGTTACTTTGCAGCCGGTTCAGTTTTAGTTTCGTTTTTGCATAGCCATCCCGAAGCTTCAATGCCTTTTCTTAGCGGCACTCGCCTTTTGTTTATTTTTGGTTTAAGGATAGGTTGATTGGCAACACTAAATTGGCCCTAGTGTGTGAATACGAGTGTGAATGTTGTCCGTGTATCTGTGTTGGCCCTGCGATGAGGTGGCGACTTGTCCAGGGTGTACCCCGCCTTCCGTTCGAATGCAGCTGAGATAGGCTCCAGCACACCCCGTGACCCCAAAAGGAACAAGCGGTAGAAAATGGATGGATGGATGGATGATTGGCAACACTAAATTGGTCTGTGTTGGCCCTGCAATGAGGTGGCGACTCGTCTCCGCCCGAATGCAGCTGAGATAGGCTCCAGCGACCCCGAAAGGGACAAACGGTAGAAAATGGATGGATGGAGGGCATTGGATACCTTTTTACCTGCACACTGCCTCGCGCTGTCGTCTGCATATTGTGATCACGACAAACCATGTTCCCGACATCCACAAAGCAATTAGCTACCTGCTGCCACCTACTGATATGGAAGAGTATTACACGGTTACTCTGCCACACTCTATAGACAGCACAGACACTCAACAAAGGCACATTATTTGCGGATTGTAATTACTGGTTTGCAAAAAATATTTTTAACCCAGTTACGTGAAATGACATCATCTCCCACGGCACACCAGACAATATACCACGGTACACTAGTGTGCTGTGGCACAGTGGTTGAAAAACACTGGTCTACTGAATGTCTCCCATCAGAGGCGCTATTATGGGCAGGGCATGGTTTATTCTCTATATGACAAAAGACTATCCTTGATCATTTCCCTTTCATAAGACAAAGGGAAGCCTGCTCTTTTGTTTGTGAGACTGCATGACAAAAAAAATTGCCAAAACATATTTTTCTAACTGCTGATCACCAGTCATTGGACATGTTTAATTACTAAAGGAGTTTACTTGTTATTTTAAGGTGAAGGGAACGCTGATCCTAAACCTGAATTTGTAACTCATCTCATTATCATTACCCGGCCTGGCTCACCTTAGCGTGTTAGTTTTCTCCTTGCTGTGTTGCATCAACTAACTTGTGTACTTTGACACCGTCCTATCATTTCCCACACGCAGCTCACAAGTTGTTCAATTGGGATACAGCGGTAGTGATTAAACGTAATTTTCAGTGGTGTCATTATTTATCAGTAGTCGTAGTTTATTGAATGGTGCGTTCATTAGTTGATGTGTGTGTTTGTATGTGTGTACAGGAATACAGCCTTGATGTGGGCAGTATGAGTAAGACGCCCCCTAACAGAAGAGGGATAACATTTGAGGTGGGAGCTCAGCTCGAGGCCAGAGATAGCCTCAAAAACTGGTGAGTCATGGCCTCATTCATTCCTTTCCATCCTTGAAACTCTCCACCGCTTTAGTTTTACATTCCTTCTGGGACTGTGTTTAGGTGTTTGCTCTATGTGTAGCGTTACACTCATAGCTTTCATATGTCATTGTTCCTTTAATGAACAGTATGGTATCCAAGGTTATATTAAAGCGCTCTCGAAGGCCTCGTATCAGCCACCGGGAAGCCTAGATGTAATATTGCTCACGAAGATCATTATGGGTGGAAAGATTCATCAATAGATCGATTTGTCTTCCTAAATTTCAAGTACCGTATTTTCCGGATTATAAGGTGCACTGCAGATGAATTATTTTCGATCTTTTTTCACATATAAAGCGCACCGGATTATAGGCACATTAAAGGCGTCATATTATGGTAATTTTTTTCTAAATTGGAAAACACTTCCATAACATGTAATGGTGGTTCTTTGGTCAAAATGTTGCATGGATTATGTTTCACAGATCATCTTCATGCCGCTTTCTGACAGTCGGTTCCGGATGCGCCGTTTTGTGGCCGGTCTTATTCACGTGGCTCACCTTCGGCAGCGTCTTCTCCCCGTCATCTTTGTTGTAGCGGTGTAGCGTGCAAGGACGGTAGTGGAAGAAGTGTCAAAAGATGGAGCTAACTGTTTTAATGACATTCAGACGTTACTTATATCAATAACGGAGCAGCATCTCCTCGTCTGGAAACAACAACGCCGGAAATATGTCCCGTGAAAAAACGTCCGACCGGAACTCTCTAATAACTAAAGTTCCTTGGGTGAATATGGTAAACTCACTACACCGGTATGTTTTAGCGCTTTCATGGCGAGTTTACTGACAGATATAAGTAAGCACTTAACACTACTTTATATTAGAAATGACAACAGCGGAGGATGAATGTCCCATAACAAGAAGATAGGGAAAAAGAAGAAGCTTATCGACTATCGACACGGACTGCAAAGGTGGACGCACGCACATTTTCAGGACTTAAGCAGATCCCAAATACAGATCTGCAGGTACCAGAAGGTAAGAAAAGTTGCTTTTGCATAATATTACGAATCAAAACGCCAGATAATGTCTTACCTTATACACACACCATAATAATACTCGTATGTTGAAGCACATCAAGCGGTGCGGCTTCATAGCTTGCCAAATTCGTACTAAAACATTTTGATAGATTTTTGAGCGCCGTGTGTAATGTTCTATATTTTCAATGGAACATATAAAATGTTGGTGTTGTTTACTTGAGTCATATTGCCATCATAGTGCAGCCTACACTTATCTCTTATGTTTGACTGCCATCTACTGGTCACACTTATAATTACACCATGTACCAAATAAAATAGCTTCGAGGTTGGTAAACTCAACCAAACTTATTCCATAAATTAGGCACACCGGATTATAAGGCATACTGTCGAGTTTTGAGGGGAGAAAAAGGATTTTAAATGCGCCCTATAGTCCGGAAAATACGGTATATCGATTTGTGCTCAGCAGGTTTGCGTTCCAGAAGATAGGTTTTTAAAAGGGAATCAATTAGGGATGTAACAACATAAAAATCTCACGGCACTATATTATCAAGGTATTAAGGCCACGGTATGATATTATTGTGGTACAGGTCCCAAAAAAGAAGACATAAAAATGCCATAGATTGTATGTACGTGGAAGGAATGTTTAGGATGACCACACTTACTGTAATTGAACACAAACATAATGCTCAAATGTTATAATATTTATTACTACAAACATGTAAGTGCAAATAATTGTGCAGGAACATCGACTGTTTCAAGCAAATATTTAAGAAAAATAACTTTCATTTGGGTATCGGACTGTCTGATTGTGGCGGTCCGCTCCCTGTATGATCAGTGTCAGAGCTTGGTCCGCATTGCCGGCAGTAAGTCGGACACGTTTCCAGTGAGGGTTGGACTCCGCCAAGGCTGCCCTTTGTCACAGAGTCTGTTTATAACTTTTATGGACAGAATTTCTAGGCGCAGTCAGGGCATTGAGGGGATCCGGTTTGGTGGCTGCAGGATTAGGTCTCTGCTTTTTGCAGATGATGTGGTCCTGATGGCTTCATCTGGCCAGGATCTTCAGCTCTTGCTGGATCGGTTCACAGCCAAGTGTGAAGCGACTGGGATGAGAATCAGCACCTCGAAGTCCGAGTCCATGGTTCTCGCCTGGAAAACGGTGGAGTGCCATCTCCGGGTAGGGAGGAGACCCTGCCCCAAGTGCAGGAGTTCAAGTACCTCGGAGTCTTGTTCACGAGTGAGGGAAGAGTGGATCGTGAGATCGACAGGCGGATCGGTGCGGCGTCTTCAGTAATGCGGACGCTGTATCGATCCGTTGTGGTGAAGAAGGAGCTGAGCTGGAATAGCAAAGCTCTCAATTTACCGGTCGACCTACGCTCCCATCCTCACCTATGGTCATGAGCTTTGGGTTATGACCGAAAGTACAAGATCACAGGTACAAGCGGTCGAAATGAGTTTCCTCCGCCGGGTGGTGGGACTCTCCCTTAGTGATAGGGTGAGAAGCTCTGCCATCCGGGGGGAGCTCAAAGTAAAGCCGCTGCTCCTCCACATCGAGAGGAGCCAGGTGAGGTGATTCGGGCATCTGGTCAGGATGCCACCCGAACGCCTCCCTCGGGAGGTGTTTAGGGCACGTCCGACCGGTAGGAGGCCACGGGGAAGACCCAGGAACACGTTGGGAAGAATATGTCTCCCGACTGGCCTGGGAACACCTCGGGATCCCCCGGGAAGAGCTGGACGAAGTGGCTGGGGAGAGGAAAGTCTGGGCTTCCCTGCTTAGGCTGCTGTCCCCGCGACCCGACCTCGGATAAGCGGAAGAAGATGGATGGATGGATGGAACTTTCATTTGATGTCTTGAAAGTGACGATGCATACATCAAGTGTAAAACAATAATGTTGATGAAAGTGGCGTGCTTTGCTTTTCAGAACACAGACTTTCTTACCTATGTCAAAAAGAGGTTATTTTTTCGCCAGGGTTTGTTTGTGTGTTCGTGAGCAACATAACTCGAACAGTTAAGGACTGATTTTGATGAAATTATCAGGAAATGTCCAAAAAGTAATTTCTTTCATCTACTACGAACACTTCACTTCCTGCTTACGGCGTTCCACGTCTCCACCTTGCCGTTCCCGCACTGCGCAGAAGATTTTGGGAGGTGTAGTTTATTTTCAGACCCAGCCAACGCTATAGCGCCAGAAGAAACTAACCAACAAGTTTTTGTTTGATACCATCACACGTCATGGCATTATTGTGACGACTTTGAAACCGCTACACCACGGTATCTACAATACCGTTACAGTCCGAGAGTCGATGGATTTTATCAATACTAGGAAAATGAAACCATTAGATATAAGAACGGCAGACTGTATTGAAGTTTAGCACTTTTATTGATAAGGACGTTAAACGTTAAGTCTGTCTGCTAATGTCTGTGGTGTCATCAATACAAAAATGGCTGATAGCTACTAGGGCTGTGAAATTTTTTGAAAAAACTTACTGCGATTTTTCTCTCTTAAGATTGCAATTCGATTTGCAATTTTTATATTTTATAAAGGGACAAGCGGTAGAAATGGATGGATATACATAAAACTGCAAAAACAAGTGAAGTAAATTATATTTATATAGCACTTTTCTGTAGTGACTCAAAGTGCTTTACATAGTGAAACCCGATGTCTAAGTTACATTTAAACCAGTTATTTTTGATTGATATTGTAATCAAGGCGTGACTCGGTTGCTTGAGCGTCCTTGCCAGCAACCTGAGGGTTCCTGGTTCGATCTCCGGGCTTCTGCCATCCTAGTCACGTCCTTGAGCAAGACACTTCACCCTTGCTCCTGATGGGTCATGTGTGTCAAAGCCTTTTGAGTACCTTGACGGTAGAAAAGTGCTACACAAGTACAACCCATTTACCATTTATGATTAATAACACAATTATTCATTTATTTGAAAACAAGTGTTTATTATACCACCAAAACTCAAAAATAAATATCATTTTAAAAACCGGATATAAATTAGCAACGAATAAATCACAACAAGTAAAGTAATAACAGGAGTAACAATAACTTGAAAAAGCAATATAAAAAAATTATAAAATGCTGTTTTTCCTTTTTTTATTCTTTTGTTTACCTTTTACACCTATTTTATCAGCATTGTTTTTTGTGTCAAAATGTTATACATTTTTTGTAAAATAAATGCAAAAATCCTCATAATTATTGGTACAATACATCTTTGGACAATTCTGACTAGTACTCAGTCAAAGCATAACAATTCTGTAAATGTATCAAAACGTACAATATCCTTGTGTAAAGTACTTTTTTGAAACCTTTATTTTGTTAGCGTAGTCAGACCAGTTGTGGTGCACAACGCTATTATTGTGAAGGAGAGAAGTGTGCTGCTGTTCTCAGCTTGACAAGTAAAGAAGCGACTTGAGGCTGTAAAAAAAAAAAAAAGGCTGCGCGCTTCTCAAATTGCGACTGCTGTCCTGTTTGTATGTGATGTTACATCCAAGCCGTCGTTCACAACAACACAAGCAGGTGAGATGTGTTGTGGGTGTATGGATTGTTCTTGCTAGCTTTAGCTTCCTAGCTTAGTCGGTGTTTCAAGTGGTCGTCTCGACATCGTTTAGTTCAAGACTGGGCGGTTTAGTGTTTTGGGGGTAAATGAGCTGTACCGGGTACATTATTTTGCCAAACAAATATGATTTTCCTCTCAAGGACAACTTTTCACTGACATTTATGTCAATATCCCTGATATTCTTCTTTTAACAGCATATTCCCTTTCATTGGCCAATTAGGTGACTCTGTCCGCTGTTACGTAAACGTGTAAATCATATGCCCTTACTTTTTTGTTGAGTTTAGTAATAATTGATTAGGCATACTAGCGCTGTGTCAAATAAAAAGTACAGCAACAGCCATGATAAGATTCCAATCTTCTAATAGACATGTTCTTTTTCCACTTACAGTATTTGTGACTCATCCGTTTCACCGCAAGCTAACAAGCTCTGGAATTTGCATGCACGTTGCACGGCCTAATAAACGTTTTTTTCCCCCGATTATTATATTTTCATGATCGGGAGAAACCATAATCGAAATCAAAATGTGATTCATTGTCCAGCCCTACTTGGTATCGTTACTGTTACTGTTTGAATCGATCCTCTCAGCTTTGTTTATATTCAAGATCGCCAGCTTACCGGTTAGCTATGCATTTTCTGTATCCTCCTGTGTTGTGTAGTGCAGCAAGTTGAGCTTTTCTTGTCCTCTTGTCCTTCAGTGATAATCATACTTGTGAAAAACATAGTACATTTGCTGCTAAAGGAGCAAAAATTAACGATTTAGAAGCCACACTGTGGTGGGATGTTAGTGAAGATTCTACATTGTGTTGAGGAGGCCTTCTTTTGCTGTCAAATTGTCCGGACGCAGCTAGAATGTGCCATTAACATGCTTTAACACAATATGAGGACAGTATTAAAAGCTCCATCTTTGGCTAAATTGTATCATTTATGTTGTGTATATTGCACAACTCTTTGTCTGATCCCTCACCTAACTGTAGTCACCAACAAAAATTGCCTTTTTAAAAAGGGTTAATTAAAACCACCTAATCCACGCAAGGTGCAATTGACTAGTGAGTGTATGCCCTCAGTTTTTTACAATTTAAATATTTCCTCTTTACCTTCAAAGATTCTTAATTGTCAAGCCGCTCTTCACATGCACACTGGACAGTCAGTCAAGCAGTAGAAAACACCTGCTGCTGCTGCTGCTGCTGGCGTGCTTGTTACCAAGGGCACGTTGGCATGACAATGACCTAGAAACAAGGGCAAATTTTTTTTTGTTTAAAGTGTTTAATCAGAATAATTCACAATGACCTGTAAATGTATTACGCATGTAAGGCTAGTAGTTGGTAATGGTACTCAAATACATCCTAGTTGCTCCTTTACTTCACTATCTTTTGAGTATGTGACTCCACTTGACACAGTAGCATTGTACTTTTAGCGTTCAATAATTACCTAGAAAAACGTTGTAAGCAAAAATGGTACTAACTAGAGATGTCCGATAATATCGGACTGCCGATTTTATCGGCCGATAAATGCTTTAAAATGTAATATCGGAAATTATCGTTATTGGTTTCAAAAAGTAAAATTTATGACTTTTTAAAACGCCGCTGTACGGAGTGGTACACGGACGTAGGAAGAAGTACAGAGCGCCAATAAACCTTAAAGGCACTGTCTTGGCGTGCCGGTCCAATCACATAATATCTACGGCTTTTCACACACATAAGTGAATGCAATGCATACTTGGTCAAGAGCCATACAGGTCACACTGAGGGTGGCCTTATAAACAACTTTAACACTGTTACAAATGTGCGCCACACTGTGAACCCACACCAAACATGAATGACAAACACAATTCGGGAGAACATCCGCACCGTAACACAACATAAACACAACAGAACAAATACCCAGAACCCCTTGCAGCACTAACTCTTCCGGGACGCTACAATATAACCCGCTCCCCCCACCCCCGCCCACCTCATACCTCCTCATGCTCTCTCAGGGAGAGCATGTCCCAAATTCCAAGCTGCTGTTTTGAGTCACTTTGTGACTTCAATAATAAATATGGCAGTGCCATGTTGGCATTTTTTTCCATAACTTGAGTTTATTTATTTTGAAAAACCTTGTTACATTGTTTAATGCATCCAGCGGGGCATCACAACAAAATTAGGCATAATAATGTGTTAATTCCACGACTGTATATATCGGTATCGGTTGATATCGGAATCAGTAATTAAGAGTTGGACAATATCAGAATATCGGATATCGGCAAAAAAGCCATTATCGGACATCTCTAATAATATATAATAATAATAATGCAAGTAGCCATTTAAAAGGATAAACATTTTTATTTCTCATTACTGTAGAATTGTTTACCATTGGACTTGAGTTGGAAGGTAAATCATTTTGTTATCTTAAATAAATACATTTAAAAAAGTAATGGGATTCTCATTTCTGTCAGTAAAAAATGTATTTAAATGAATATTGAACATGTTAAAGTGCATTTTTTTCTCCCAGTTGGAAAAATTAGGTCTGACCTTTTCTTATTGTTTGTTGCCATCACGTGATCGCAACATTTTCACTCATTTGTCAATGTTGATTGTCTCTTATTGCATCAGATTTGAAGCTGAAATATTACCACAGTGGGACATTTGGCTTTGTAATCATATTTTTTCCTCCTAATTTGTGTTACTTTCCTGAACTTCTTACCGGTGAGTCGCAAGGCTCTCTCTCTGTCTGTGCTTCCTTCCTGTCTCTGGTCTCGCTGAGTTGCTCTCTGCCCACCTCCACAAAGATTGTGAATGACTGAAAAGAGAGCTCACTGCCTTCAGTTAATTCTACTGTTAAATAAACACGCTCAGGAGCTGAGAGCGATGCACAGAGTGAGACGTCTTTCTCCCTGTTTGAAGTGAGGAAGAAAGACGAGGCTCAACAATTCTTATAGACAAACAACTCTTGTCACAAATTGAAAAAAAATCTCAGCCTCTTGCGGTTACTTAATCGCACTAATTATAACCTTGATGTGATTCGATGTCGATTAATCGTGCAGCCTTTCCACGTAACAGTATCAGTTTGGTTGAAAGGTCAAACGCAAATGTGTGTACACATCCGTGCACCCCCCCGGAGTTTCTCTCCACTTCCCTGTGGTAAATTTTAAATGTGCTTCATAAATAAAGTTGATTTGATTTGATTTGTTTCAGGACCTTGCAAAAGACCTTGGCTTCTGATTGGCTCTGCTTCTTATCGGTGCATGGTCTACGTTACCAAACAGATGGCGCCGTGGGCGGGACAATGCTAGAGACAGAGAGGCGCGGCTGCATTTTAGCCAAATTAACCAGTTAAATGGGCTCGTCGGATTGAAAAAAGGCAGACACTTGTTTGAAGAATGATTTTAATGGTGTTAAAAAAGGTAAATATTATTATTCATTGTCAATATAAAACAGTTTTTTTTAAAAAGCTGATACCGATTAAAAAAAGAAAAAATGCCGATATACACGTCAAAATACCAAATATCTGCGCAGATAATCGTTCGACCCCTAATTGATTTATACTTAATCTGTCTTGTCATTGTTTTTTTTCTTTCTATCATTGGTGAAACAATGGTAAATGGGTTATACTTGTAAAGCGCTTTTCTACCTTCAAGGTACTCAAAGCGCTTTGACACTATTTCCACATTCACCCATTCACACACACACTGATGGCGGGGGCTGCCATGCAAGGCGCTAACCACGACCCATCAGGAGCAAGGGTGAAGTGTCTTGCTCAAGGACACAACGGACGTGACTAGGTTGGCAGACGGTGGGGATTGAACCAGGAACCCTCAGGTTGCTGGCACGGCCACTCTTCCAACTGCGCCACGCAGTCCCAGTATGTTAAACATACTGAATTCTGCAGGAGGATGTTAGTGATATAACCTCCAGTTATGCAACCCCATTAGATCAGGTTATATAGTGTTTTCTGGAATATCGCCATCCTTATGTTATGGTTATTGGGATGCAAAGGGCTAAAATGTTCTGTCTTTTGCCCCTTAGGTATGCTGGCACCATTGAAAAGATTGATTACGACGATGAAAAAGTGCTAGTTCATTACCGTCACTGGAGCCACCGCTACGACGAGTGGTTTGACTGGACAAGTCCTTACTTGAGACCCGTGGAGAGGGTCCAGTTGAGGCGTCAAGGCCTGCAAGACGACGCTCCTGTGCCTGTAAGTCAGGAAGGCTCGTGGCTTTGCTTCGTTCTATTTTTTTCTTTCTTATCCTGTACTGGGAAGGGTTGTGAAATGTTCTGTGTCTGGTGCGTTGCACATTTTTTTATGACTTGGCCCTCAAGTTTGTTGACACTAAAGCCCATCCCATAACCTTTGTGTCAGTGCATTAACCAGTAAACAATGCTGTGCAAACTGGGACTGAAATGTTTGTTTATCTTTCCAGGGTTTTCAAGTGAATGATAAGGTTCTAGCAAGCTGGTCTGACTGCCGTTTCTATCCTGCTAAAGTCATCTCAGTCAACAAAGATGGTGGGTGAATTCAAAATATGTTCCTTTCTATTCTTTATTTGAGTCCCAATTAATGATTACCGTATTTTTCGGAGTATAGGTCGCTCCGGAGTATAAGTCGCACCGGCCGAAAATGCATAATAAAGAAGGAAAAAACATATATAAGTCGCACTGGAGTATAAGTCACATATTTGGGGGAAATTTATTTGATAAAACCCAACACAAAGAATAGACATTTGAAAGGCAATTTAAAAAAAAAAAAAAAGAATAGTGAACAACAGGCTGAATAAGTGTACGTTATATGACGCATAAATAACCAACTGAGAACGTGCCTGGTATGTTAACGTAACATATTATGGTAAAAGTCATTTAAATAACTATAACATATAGAACATGCTATACGTTTACCAAACAATCTGTCACTCCTTTTTGCTAAATCCCATGAAATCTTATACGTCTAGTCTCTTACGTGAATGAGCTAAATAATAATATTTGATATTTTACAGTAATGTGTTAATAATTTCACACATAAGTTGGTCCTGAGTATATGTCGCACCCCCGGCCAAACTATGAAAAAAACTGCGACTTATAGTCCGAAAAATACGGTACTACTATGCGGAAATGTGTTTTTCGCAGTCTTGTCCAGAACTAATTAACAGTGTTAAGCGATGGATTACTGCATATTTTACAGAATCAAATTACAATATTGTGCACGTTTATTTTTTTAGCTTTTTCCATTTAAGATTAGAAGCTGCCGTAAAACAAAGCCTTGTTGTTTTTATTGTACTTTTGTCTTCCACAGCATCGTACACTGTGAAGTTCTTTGATGGGGTCATTCAGACAGTAAAGGAAATACACGTGAAACCTTTTATTAAAGAGGTACTTATGACAAATATTCCAAATCTCTTGCTACAGTACTCCATTTTTTACCCAGTGTCCTTGTTTGCCCAAAAACAGAGAGCTGCAGGGAAACCTCGGAGTTTGGAAAGAAATATGGTTAGGAGAGTGGCAAACCGCAGGAGGCCTCAAGTTAACGGCGATCCCAGGACCAAGCGGGCGAGGCGCAGCACCTCTGACCAGGAGGATGAAAGTAACAGTGAAGACGAGGAGCACGAAGCCAGAATGGCGAACAGAAAAAACAAGCGAGCAAACGGTAAAATGGAGCCCGCTCTTAAACAGGCGGAGGAAAAAATTGTGCAAGCGGACCAGAAGAAGCCCTGCGGTGATGCAGAAGCGACCAGCCGACTTACAAATGGAGCAAATGACTCTCATAAACAAAATGATGACAAATTTCATGTAAACGGAGAAGTGATAAAAGAGGATATTGAAATTGAAGCAAGCGCAACACAGCAATACTCTGACTCAGTCAAGCCATGCACAGAAGTGCCCAATCCAGTAGAGCAGACACCCACACAATCCAATGGAGATGTGGAGCAGAAACCAAACATCCAATCAGAGACCTCACAGCCTGCAGAAGACGTGCCGCCACCTGCCCCGCCGCCTGTGAAACGTAAGTCTTTATACAGTGAACAAGAAATTCTTTTTTTTTCCTAAAATGCAGAGGTAAATACTAATTCATATTTTTTAGTGGGTATTAATTAGGGATGTGCCGATTGATCAGCCACCAATCAGTATCAGCCGATTTTCTTGAAAAACTACGCATTCACAATTGCCAGTTACTGCCTTTCAAAGTCAATCACAAACGTCAATTCCCTATTATAATATTTATTCTTAGTCCCCCGGCTGACAAAGTAGCAGCTAATTATGTTTCTCCATACTCAGTGTGCAGCCGCTACCCTAAGTTAATACAAATCACCTCCATTACGGCAAAGAAACTGCATTTCTGAGTATCTTAAGTATCATTATCAATTATTAGGACGAGACTTAACATGTTACACACCGAGAGCAAGCAGAAGCAGGCATGCTAAAACCAACATAATAAATAAGTGCTTAGTAAAGTGTAAGAAGTGTAGACAGAATCACGTTGCAGCAGAAAGTAATCAGACATCAACAAGTAGATTAATAAGGATAATATAACAACTGTTGGTGTGTCAGCATTGTCACAGTCAGAGTAAGGCGGATAGATGGATTAAGGTGTTGTCGAAACCAATCAATACTAGAATGATTAGATTTTCTTAACATAATTTTCCGTCTATGTTAATGTTTTGTTAATGTACAAATTCTGAGAATAATTCCCTGGACACATAAGGTCTTTGAAGATAAAAATTATATAAATTAGTAATAGATAGTGGTTTTTGATTTTGTTTAATTATTGTGTATTATCGACTGTTTAGCTAAAATAATTCTATTTAATAAAAGAGAATAAGGAACTAGTTTAAATATTTTGCTGATATTGTTGAACTTTCAATAGCACTCACCATAAATAAATAGAATAATGGGCCGGTCTCTCTCATGGATGATTGTAATCGGTGGCAAAAATTCCTGATCGGAACATCCCTAATACTAATGTTGGGACTGATGAAAGATGATGAATGTCTTTGTCACTCTTGTCTTTGACAGCGGTGAGGAAGCAGGGTTTCCACAATCCAAATCGATTCAGCAGAGAACCACGTAAGTGCATCCTGAAATGTGTGCTTCTGTTATAAAAGATACTTTGCATTTTAATAGACGTCTCTGAATCATACCTGATTTGTCCCATTGCACTTTGCAGTGTACCGCGTCATCAAAAACCAACCTCCTCCCGTACTCTCCATCAACCTTGACCACAACCCATTTAAGTGTAGCTCCCCCGGCTGCACAAAGTCATTCCGTAAGGCTAAGCTGTTGCATTACCATATGAAATATTACCATGGCGAGGAGCAACCTCTGGAGTCCGAGTGCAGCCCCACCAGGAGCATCCAGACCAGAGCATCAGAAAAACAGGCCACGGGCTCCAGCCTGGACGGCCCAAAGAGAAGGAGAACCATTTCGGCTTCTATGCGTGAGTAGTTCCTCATTGGATAAATGGAGAAAGTCAGCATGAGCGTGCTCACGAGGCTCACACTAAATGCTAATCAAGCCGTTTCAACTGGTTCTAAACCGGTTGTTTTCATCTAAAAACAGGAATCAGCATTATTGATGGTTAATTAGTAGTGCACAGTCTCATGATTCTTGTGGCTTCGACAAATCAACATTGAGTAACACATTATTGCGGGTTCAAACCATCTCATATTTGCCCAATGCGCACCCCCCCCCCCCCCCCCCCCCCCCCCCCCCCAGACACTGTTGTAGCTGCTGCAGCTACTCGAGGTGAAGTGAAACCTGCAGGCAGACGCACATCTGCTCCCTCTGCGATCAACACGCATGGCCACCAGCAGAGGGCGCTACTCAGGGAGAAAAGCAAGGAGAACCAGCTGAACAGAAATGGATGCCTACAGGATAAAGTGGCAGACAAGTGCAGCTTTGACTTTGGTCAGTAATATTTCCCCTGTGCAAAATGACCACACTTGCGGATAATAGCAGTGTTAAGTTGCACACATTTCTTGCAACTTTTCTAGGTCTAATGAAAGACAGGCCAAAAGAAAAACCCAAACAGAAGGACTTCCTTCGCATTAAGCTAAAGAAGAGGAAGAAAAAGAAAAAGCTCCAGTCTGGTAAGCAGGGCTTTTGTGCATCATGCCATTGCATACATCTGCTGCTCTGCATGTCCACTCACTGTTACATTGTGAAAGTGGCTTAGCTGAACAGTATGGGAGTCCCCCATTTTGTCCTGCTTGCTGTGGTGGCTGAACCTCTGTGTGTGGGAGAAGTGTTACATCTGTTACTGGATCCATCACCCCATTCAGCCAATCCAATAATGTGCTCTCACATCTCTTAAGCCTGATTTAATTACATTGCAACAGCACGAAAGGCAGATTGTACTGTGGAATTAATAATGACTAACCTGAACACATTCAAACACTTATCGCTCTCAGTTATGCATGTACGTATGTGTACGTGTCGGCTCCCTTCCACAGATGAGCCATGTGACATTCAGGGACCCAATGATTAACCGGTTTTACTATTAGCCGTGATTCAAAACGTCACAGTTATTTAAGTGCAAAGGCGACATTACACCATGTGTTACAGTCCTCCTCATTCGCCTTAAACGGACATTATGCCGGTACGTCATTTTCGGCACAACCTGCACGGGATGAAAACAAATTTGCACGCTCCATTCGAGAGACGTGCTCTCGTAGCTTTAAATGGCGGCAGGACAAAGCTGCTAACTGTTCTCACCCCAAAAAAATGCTGTAGTCGGCAGTGTGGCAACAGTTCGGGTACGTAAAAAATGACCAGGAAGTAATTGCAGATGTAATATAAAAGCAAAGGGTAAAAACACCTACATTCTGGTATCACTTTTTTCAGAACTTTGTTGTAAAAAAAAACGGCTTCCGCGTCTGTCCCTGACACCCGCATTTCAGGCTGGCCGCGCTATAAACAAACCCCGCACATATTGCTGGTGCCTCGCCTGAGCTGCTGTGACTTAGATTACCGTAATAACCCATTTGTCACTCAAAAGCTCAGATTAAAGTTAAAGTACCAATCAATGATTGTCACACACACACGAGGTGTGGCGAAATTATTTTCTGCATTTGACCCATCACCCTTGATCACCCCCTGGGAGGTGAGGGTAGCAGTGAGCAGCAGCGGTGGCCGCGCCCGAGAATCATTTTTGGTGATTTAACCCCCAATTCCAACCCTTGATGCTGAGTGTCAAGCAGGGAGGTAATGGGTCCCATTTTTATAGTCTTTGGTATGACTCGGCCGGGGGGTATGAACTCACAACCTACCGATCTCAGGGCGGACACTCTAACCACTAGGCCACTGAGTAGGTTAAAAACCATTGAACTACGTTCTATAGTTCAAGACTTGCGGTAAATCATGCAGACTTTGTGGGAGCCAAAAACGATTACTTTGGAGAGAAAATATGATTCAGACCCTTATATTTTTTATCCTGAATATAAGGTGGATGAGCTACAAGTTTAACAAGCTCTGCTAAACAGATCTAGCTTTAGTGAAACACCAAGCATCATGTAGCAGTGTTGCTAAGTGCCAAACAAAAAATACAAACTACAAACATGATAAATATAGCTTACTGTACTGCTCTCACTGTGATGACGACTGATAGGATGTCCATATATTCCCGTTTATATGAAGAATGAATCATGAAAATGATTCCTGCAGACACCTTCTTCGGTTGTGTGTGTTAGTCTCCATCTCCAGGTATACATTGAATGTCACAGATGAACAACTTCTAGTTACATGGCTAAATCCTCCTAATATCCAGATGAGAGGCAGGATTTATAATCTAGAATAACTTTGACGAGGGAGTACAAAACGCCCCTTGCTAGACGCCCTGGTATTTGATCAATATTGAAATCACGATTGTTATGATTATTTACAATGTTATGTAAACCTAATTTTATTGCCCTTTCTATTTTAAACACAAATACATGTTAACTGGGCGTTCATTTAAAAATGAAATATAATAAACATTTACAAAGGGCTAACTAAAAATAAATATGCCATTGCAGAGTGTGATCATAAAGTGCAAATACCGGTAAGTGAAAAAATAAGATTATGCACAACAGACAGATATAAGGAACACACTGTACTGCTCAGTGTATATAGGACATCCATTAATCCAACCATTTTCTACAGTTTGTGTCTTTGCTAAATAAAATGGTATTACATCTGTTATTTATGCGTGTGTTTGAGAGATGGATGGATATGGGTCGGTCCCTTGGTCCATGGTTGATGTTCCAGTAGTCTGTACGTCGGTCTGGGCTGTAAGCCGTTGACGGGCGGGGACCGCTCTGTGAGCAACCATAACTGTTTGGATTATTAGCTTCACGTCACGGGCAAACGTTGGTGGTTGAGGAAAGAAGGAAAGTGTTTCTAATGCTTAACCTGCCGCCGCAACTCAATAATTAGTTTAAATGTGCACACCAGCGCAGCTTTTCCGTGCAACTTATTGTGGCATTTTAGGGCTTGCGGGAGGATGCCTAGAGAACGGTGAGGCGTGCGGGCGTGTTTTCCGGCAATAAAATATGGGTCACTCTACGGGAGAGAAGGGCACCAATGTAATAATGCATTTATTTTTCCAAAAATGTTTCGGTAGCTACAGGCGACCAGCTGATAACTGTCAGTCACCCTCTCACTCACTCTTATTGGCTCTCACATGAGTCCACTGACTTTTGGTCAGTGATATGCAGCGGAGCCTGATTTTTAAATTTGAATATCACAGACTCTCATTTAATTGTAGCGGCCAAAATCGTAATCACGAATAAACTTCGATTAATTGTGTAGCTCGAAATTACTGAATTTGTGGCATTTTGTGATGTTTAGACGGTATTTTCACGTACTTTGCAGATTGTAAATACAATTGGATATGGTTTAATAGATACAATGAAACACAATGAAGCATATAAAGTCAAAATAGTTTTTGCACTACTGGTACTTTAAAGATTGCTTTTTCCTATCGGTGTTGAATAAACTATAGGCATTGTAAGTTAATATAGCAAGTGTAAAGGAACTTTTAAAAGAGAGTATTAAAAATGAATAATTAGGCATAATTATATTTTATTATTCTCCCCTGGCGGATCAATATAGTTAATCTTAGTCTTACAGTAATACAAAAAATTATTAATTTTTAATACTCTTTGTTTATATATATTATTTTGTACCGTTATGTTAATATTTGACTACTGTAATTTCCGACAGTAATAAATAACATCACAATCTCATAGGAATGTCTTTGATTTTACGTATTTTTTTGCTGTGAAATTAATCAATGCATAATTGTGAAACCGATTATTACAAACATACAGTCAAAATCTATAATCAGTGCATCCCTAATCACATTTAATGGCCTGAAATAATGGTAGAGTACGTCCAAATGTTGACAGCGTCCCTGAGTGTTTTTGAATTGATCCCATTGTTCCATAATGCTTGTCTCATCCCCAATAGGCATACGTCCAATGAAATCTATTTTCAAACTTGTTTCACATCTGCTTCCCCCCTTCCCTGTATGAACAGACTGCACAGGTAGTGAGGAGAATATTGACATCTCGGTATTGTGCCCTCCACCCAAATTGAAAATGCCATTCAAACATCCCCCCCCACACAATCACAAGCCTGAGGCCTACCGCAGCAGGCCTGGATACAGCGACTCAATGCAGATAAATGTGGATGGTGGGTATCTCTGAACGCGCGTGTGTGTGTATACCCTGTGTGCATGTGATGTGACTGTCCATGGCTCCTTCATTCTTCTACTTCCACTCTTGTCTGTGAGCTGCAGCACACCTGCTTTCTCTGTCACGCACAACCAACCCGTTGTTGGCATTGGTTTCAATAGGTGTTCTCTTGTTTGAACCCCAAATTGTTCTCTAACTTGTTGTTTTATCTTGTAACCCACAAATGTTTACAGTGGAACCTTGATTTAGGAACAGAGTGGTTGTTAAACAGGGTTCATAAAAAGAAAGGTTTGTATATTGAAGCAAACTTCTCCATAACAAACAATGTAAACAAGAATGATGGGTTCCAGCCTCGACAAAATTATATATTTTAGTAAGGAGTGATGGATTAACTTTCTCTTTAATAACTGGCTCAACTGTCTTCCTTTGACAACATGCACACGCACTGTCACTAATCCTAGGGGTGAACAATTATGGCAAAAATAATAATCGCGATTATTGTGTGAATGCCAATAGGCACTTATGTTATTCGGCACCATTGTTCATTTATTCTACCTCTCCCACTTTGTTCTTCGGTCATCCGTAACTCCATCGTTCATCGGATTAATTCCGTTCAAACGTCAAAATGATCAGCGCATTCAGGACGCGTTTGCTCTTTCAACAAACCTTTCCAAAAATTACCGGTTTTACTGTAATTCATAATTTTCCAGTATTTACCCCCTTTTTTAATTTTCTGGTTCCCATGTCTTTCAACCAATTTAAACCTTTCCACCATTAAAATGTTTCTTAGTCAGGCCAATAAAGTTATCTGCCAATTAAAGCGGGAATATTCCTTTTTACAGTTATAATTTGTTTATTTTCATTCAAAATGGTCCACCATTCTCACTTAAGGATGCCGTTTTTCCTCCCTGAAAATGACATTGAATGCAAGTAAATGTTCAACAGAATCAACACTATTGGAAATCTATTAGTTGTGATAGAAAAACATTTATTTAGTCTGAAATTAGAAAAAAAAAGTTCAAAACCGTAACAAAGCTTTTTAGATTTACTAAGGTCTGACATGTTTAGTATCTTTACCAGTGGCAGTAGCCAGACAAAGATGGCAGTGCGTAACTGGCAACCTCTTTTGGGGCTGTAAATCTAATTTTGAAATGAGCATTTCCTACTACTGTTATCAGTTATAAAGGTATTCGAAAAAAACATAATTTATTAATGCCTTTTCCTATATTAGGGCCATTTAATGATGACTTGAGATTAAATTATTACATATGGCACCTTTTTAAAGTGTTTTCATTTAGCCAGGGATGTCTATAATTCCCCTACTACTATAAGTTATGCTTTCAATTTTTCCCACTAAATGTTAGCTTGTTTGCAAGTAAATATTCATAGAAGTGGGTAAAATATTTAATTGTTAAAAAATGTTGCTTTATCCCCAACATTAGCTGAAAACATAGTACTGTTGCAACAAATAATTCTGGGAAATTAGATGTCATTTATAATGGCTGAATAGCTCCCTTTGACAGCCAAAGTGAAACAATACCTGGACAGCAGGGCTGTTTGGCGAAGAGCATAATACCCGTGCCTTTCACCCAAGTAATGTGTGTTTGAATCCTGGAAGGGACCAAAAAACAAATGTTTTGGCAATTTTAAAACTTTGGGTCAAGTAGTTTAATTCAAAACATTACGACATACGATTATCATTTCTATATTCATAGTACGTTTCTACCATTCATTCTACATCCCACTAGCATTTCAGTTGAGCTCCAGCTCTTCAATATTTAAACCATTCCTGCTGTTCATTCAAACTTTTTCGTTAAATTAATTTTGCAGTCGTTCATGTTCAGCAATGATTGGGGCATTCACACGCAGTTCCTACCTGAATTGCCTAAACTCTAGTTTTGATTGATATTGTAATCACGATTAATAACACAATTATTAATTAATTTGAAAACGGGAGTATTTATTGGGCCACCAAGACTAAACTTTAAGTATACCGTATATTACCAAATAAACGCCCTTGGGCAAATAACCGCCCATGTCCTAATAGTCTGACCCCATTTTGTGAATTAACCGCCTATGTCCAAATAGCCGCCCATGGGCTGTTATTCGCATAATTTAGATTAAAATGCTACTGGGGTTGCGTTTGCTGCAGTATTATTGTTTTGATGGTTTTATAGAGTATTTGGTACCATAATTGTATTTTTTCTGTATGCTGCTTTATTTAAAACTTGGAGTACTGTAGCCTTTATTTTATTTAAGTGACAGTATTATTGTTCTGTTTTGATGGTGGGTTTTATACTTGAGTACTTGGTACCATAATTTTATTTTTCCCGGTAGTGAAGTGAAGTGAATTACATTTATATAGCGCTTTTTCTCAAGTGACTCAAAGCGCTTTACATTGTGAAACCCAATATCTAAGTTACATTTAAACCAGTGTGGGTGGCACTGGGAGCAGGTGGGTAAAGTGTCTTGCCCAAGGACACAACGGCAGTGACTAGGATGGCGGAAGCGGGGATCGAACCTGCAACCCTCAAGTTGCTGGCACGGCCGCTCTACCAACCGAGCTATACCGTCCCGATAGTAGGCTGCTTTATTTAAAAAGTTTATTTATTTTTAGTATTGGTATTCTATTGGACAATTGTTGCACTACTGCCATGTTGAGGCCTTGTTGATCTCTTGTCTTTTGATAGCCTACCTCATGTTGATCTCTTGTTTTTTTGTTTGTATGTTTACAATAGCTTTTACATTTAAAGTTTTTTGTACGAAAAAAAAAATACTGGACAGTAACCATTGTAACCAAATAATGGCCTGGTGCAGGCTGGTGCAAAAATAAATAAAAGCCTTGTGCAAATAACCGCCTGCTTCTTTTAAACGCATGCCTCCAAAATCGTTTTTGTGAAATAAACGCCCGGGCTACTATTTGGTAATATACGGTAGTTTAAAAAAACGGATACGAATTGGTAACAAAGAAGTAAAAACAATAATAGAAATCACAGTACATTTAAATAACAGCAATATAAAAATTGATAACGTTTAGTTTTTAAGTCAGTTTTTTACCTTTTACACTAATTTTACCACCACAGAGTGCATGCTTTTTGCATCACATAAAATGTTTAATTAAATGCAAAAATCCTCACATTTCATGGTGCAATACATCTTTGGACAATTTTGACCAGTATTTTAAGTCAGAGCATACTAATTGTGTAAATGTATCAAAAAGTATTTTAAGTACATTATGCTTGTGTAAGTTACATTTTTGAAACCTTTATTTTGTTAGCGCAGTTAGACTGGATTTGGCGCACTGCACTATTATTGTGAAGGACGGGACTGAGCTTGACGACGAGTAAGGATACAATTTGAGGCTGTAAAAAAGAGAGGGCCTCTGAAGTTGCGACTGCTGTTCTGTTTGTGCGTTGATGTTATATTGATAATGTCGTTCACAAGTTACAACACAAGCAAATGAGATGTGGTGTAGGTGTTTGGATTGTTCTTGTTAGCTTTAGCTCCGTATTTTAGTCGCTGTTTCAAAGGGGCCGTCTCCACATTGTTTAGTTTAGTACGGGGCGGCTGAGTGTGTCGGAGATAAATGAGCTGTCCTGAACACATTATTTTCCCAAACAAATGTTCCTTCTCCTCACAATGACAACATTCCACTTGCATTTATGTCAATTTCCTTGATATTCTGCCTTAACATTCCGGATCGCAGTATCGGATCGAGACTTTGAATCGGATCGGATTCAAGGACAAAAAAATTGTATTGGATTGAGACCAAAAATGCTGATCGGGACATCCCTATTTTAAACCACACATCGTTTGTCCGTTTCTTTCTTGAGCTAGAAAAACTAGAAAACATGTAAAAAGGCTCACAAAGTGGCACCGTAGTTCACAGCAGCACTGTGCTCGTCTGACTGAATAAGCACGGCGATGGCTGTGTTGCAGGCACAAAATAGTGGCGCTGCGAGACACGATGAGTGGATGAAACGTTCTTACATGGAGACAAGGTTTGTGCACAAAGCATGATTTTATTAGGGCTGCGGTTCATAAATCTAAAAGTTTGTGCAATGAGGGGTTCGTAAATTGAGGTTTCACTGTGTTAGACTTATTCCGTTCAAACAGAATGATATCATTACATTCAAACCGTTCTAGAATTATATAAAGTTCAAACAGTCCTAAAATTATATTATTTGAACAGTCTTTCAGGTTTCTGCTTTGTCATTGCCACTGTTTTGTTACTGGTTTGTTCTTATCACTCTAGATGACGACAGTTTAAGTGACTGGTCTACTGACAGCTGTGGATGGAGTGATGAGGACTACGGGGTGGATTTGACAACCCCGCCCCTCAGCCTGGATTCTGGTGCTGCGAGCAACGACCAAGAGATTGTACGATGCATCTGTGAGGTGGAAGAAGAGAACGATTTCATGATCCAGGTGCGATTTAAAATTTGTACAATTAAGTGATTTTTTTTTCAAGTTTTAAACTGTTTTCTGAATTTCTCATCCTCAGTGTGAAGATTGTTTATGCTGGCAGCATGGCACATGCATGGGCTTGCTGGAAGACAACGTTCCAGACAGATATGCGTGTTACATTTGCAGAGACCCTCCAGGTGAGGAAATGAATTGACTTGCTGAGACACTACATTTAAAAATGTTATAAATGAAAAATAGACAATTAAATCCAGCCAAATATGCGTAATTACCTTAATTTCCAGGCGATAGAGCGCACACGTATTTAAGCCGCACCCACCAAATTTTAGAAGAAATAGATATTTTTTATATATTAGCCGCACCAGACCGTAAGCCGCAGATATACAGTACAGGCCAAAAGTTTGGACACACCTTCTCATTCAATGCGTTTTCTTTATTTTCATGACTATTTACATTGTAGATTGTCACTGTAGCATCTAAACTGAATGAACACATGTGGAGTTATGTACTTAACAAAAAAAGGTGAAATAACTGAAAACATGTTTTATATTCTTGTTTCTTCAAAATAGCCACCTCTGATTACTGCTTTGCACACTCTTGGCATTCTCTCGATGATCTTCAAGATGGTAAATGGTAATGGGTTGTACTTGTATAGCGCTTTTCCACCTTCAAGGAACTCAAAGCGCTTTGACACTATTTCCACATTCACCCATACACACACACACATTCACACACTGATTGCGGTAGAGAGAGGTAGTCACCTAAAATGGTTTTCACGTAACAGGTGTCATAGTTTTGATGCCTTCAGTGAAAATCTACAATGTAAATAGTCTTGAAAATAAAGAAAAGGCATTGAAATGAGGTGTGTCCAAATTTTTGGCCTGAACTGTATATTTTGTAAATGTTTATTTACATACATTTGCGTTGACCAGCATTCCTCCAATGGGGAATTCAAATTGCTAGTCTCTCCCAGATTCTTTTTATGGCAATACGCTGATGTTTATATTCAATCTCCAGGCAATAGTTGGTATTTTGTAGTTTATTCTCAAAGCTTAGAGGACAAACCTGAGACCAACCCAGCACCCAAGCGTTCCCTAGCCCGGTCCAGATCGGTCTACCAAAACCCCGGAACTCCTGTCTACTTCCTCCTTCTCCTGTCCCCCCCCCCACCTGCTGTTTCCCCAGTCTAGCTGTGCTCCTTATCTTAGGAATGTAATGGCAGTCTCAACAAAGACAGCGCTCTGACTCTAACCAAGGACACTCGAATCCAAGCACTTTGTACCACACGAGACATTAACTGATGTAAATATGACTATAGGAGTTTTTAGAAAGAAGTAACACTTAAATATGGATATGATTCTGATCTGCTTCCAACAATACCTAATTTTTTCCAAACGGCTCCTGTAACAGCAGTAAAATGGCTAATCAAACAAAACAGAAATAATTACCATGGACCCAATAGCAGTGGAAGCTAGCTCTCCACTCAGCTTAACAGACTCAATAACTACGGTGACGCTTTGGTGAATTCACGAAAACTGAAACAATACAAAAGAAAAATGCCGTTGTAAGTTAATAATACTAAGAAAGACACTCGTAAACGTGTTAGCATAGTAGCTAATGCTAACGACGCTAGCTTCATTTAATTACCATAGCTTGTACAAATATACATAAAAACACTCTGACAGACATCACACATGGGATGGTTTAGTAGGTAAAAATGTTTGTACTTATGCTGTAAAACTTACAAACGTTGCTTGGAGTGATACATTAATAATCCATATGTGTAGAAGCACTATGGACGGCTAAAAGACCGAACGGCAACTGAAAAAAAGTCTTAACACAAGGACAATGCGGCCACTGCAGCACCTGCAGTGAGAAAATTTGTCCATAAGATGGCGACATAGGAAAAACAATAACCCCTATTCAGTGTGTTTGCTTGTTATTAATTTACTTTATAGCTGGCTGTTAGCAAAGAAAAATCTATACATTTTCCGCACCATTTTATAAGCCTAGAAAAAAGGTAGCGGCTTATAGTCCGGATTTTACGGTACACTTTTCTGATTTATTTGCAGGCCAGAGGCAGAGTCTGCGCTACTGGTATGACCGTGAATGGTTGAACAATGGTCATATGTACGGCTTGTCCTTCTTGGAAGAAAACTACTCTCACCAAAACTCCAAAAAGATCACCACCACACACCAACTACTTGGAGATGTGCATCATGTGGTGGAAGTCCTCAATGGACTGCATCTGAAGATGAACATTTTACAGTGAGTCCAGGGACACTGCATTAAAATACAGAAAAACATCTTCATGCCTGTCTTGTCCTCAGGAACAACACACATCCTGACCTGAAGCTGTGGTGCCAACCTTGGAAGAGTAATGCAAGGCCACCGATTAGCTCTGACTCTTGTCGCGGCAGCAACACCGCGCCCTCTCCCGTGACTCCCGATGAGGACATGAGTCGGGGCGAGATTTTAATGTCCAACGCCCTGGAGAAACTAAGCCGGGCTGCAGCCGCTGCCACCTCGTCTTCCTCGTCGTCCTCGTCGTCCCCATTCCCGTCATTCCAGGACTCGTACATCACCAGCGAACACTGCTACCAAAAACCACGGGCGTACTACCCTGCGGTGGAGCAGAGGCTGGTGGTGGAGACCCGACAGGGCTCCGAGCTGGAGGACAGTTTGAGAAGCACTGAGGAGCTGCTGGAGCGAGAGCAGCGTTTTGGCAGCCTGCTGGACACGGACAAACCCAAGTCCATCACCGTGAAAAACAAGGTTGGTTCTTTTTCAATTTGGATTCGAAATAGAGATGTCCGATAATATCGGACTGCTGATATAATCGGCCGATAAATGCTTTAAAATGTAATATCGGAAATTATCGGTATCGGTTTCAAAAAGTAAAAGTTATGACTTTTTAAAACGCCGCTGTACGGAGTGGTACACGGACGTAGAGAGAAGTACAGAGCGCCAATAAACCTTAAAGGCACTGCCTTTGCGTGCCGGTTCAATCACATAATATCTACGGCTTTTCACACACACAAGTGAATGCATGCACACTTGGTCAACAGCCATACAGGTCACACTGAGGGTGACCGTACAAACAACTTTAACACTGTTACAAATATGCGCCACACTGAACACACACCAAACAAGAATGACAAACACTTTTCGGGAGAACATCCGCACCGTAACACAACAGAACAAATACCCAGAACCCCTTGCAGCACTAACTCTTCCGGGATGCTACAATATACACCCCCTGCCACCCCCTAACCACCTCAAACTAACCTTTTTCGCACTCTCTTGGCATTGTCTCGATACAGGGAAGGATACAAATTAGGTGTCTGCATTATTTCCAATTCTGATTTATTCCATGGTTGAGGTGCAATGACAAATGTTGCAATTAATGTTTTTCACCACGAACATCTCCAGGCTTTGGCAGGCGGCTCCTGGTCTGAGGTGGAAGTAAAGAAGGAGGCTTGGTGTTACCCTGAGGAAACTGCAGACAACGGCAAACCACAGCAGCAGTGGCAGATCAACCTGCTGGATCACATAGATGCAGTTCAAGACGAGGTCTCACACAGGATGGACTTCATCGAGCGCGAGTTGGACGGTAAGCTTTGCTTTGTTTTGTTAACATATTGCGTCATTTTCGGTTGTATTATTTTCTCAAAACTATTATTAATATCCTTTTTAATGTACTGTTAATATATTGTTACTTTCTGTCGTAACATGTTTCCATGTACACTTATGTTTAAATATAATAAACAATTATTCTTCTGTTTGTTTTCAGCAGTACAACACATTACTTGGTATCGATCCAATACCAAGTACCGTATTTTTCGGATTACAAATCGCTCCGGAGTATAAGTCGCACCGGCCGAAAATGCATAATAAAGAAGGAAAAAAACATACATATGTCGCATTTTTTGGAGAAATTTATTTGATAAAATCCAACACCAAGAATAGACATTTGAAAGGCAATTTAAAAGAAATAAAGAATAGTGAACAACAGGCTGAGTAATTGTGCGTTATATAGCTTGTAACCTGCAGTATATGATTTCCTTTTCGGTGCCATTTTTGTTCAGCCCTTCTCAGTTTTTATAAGTTACCGCCAATGTTGAAATGATCAATTTTCATAGGTACGGAAGTAGTAGCAGGTAGCATCTTTTTTTTCCACAATGCACTTCTGCCATGACCCGCCCCCGCCAAATTTTTATTGGTTGACGTGTGTGTGTGACGATTGCTGATATACGCCTAGTCTCTTACGTGAATGAGATAAATAATATTATTTGCTATTTTACGGTAATGTGTTAATAATTTCACACATAAATCGCTCCAGAGTATAAGTCGCACCCCCGGCCAAACTATGAAAAAAAATCTGCTATTTATAATCCGAAAAATATGGTATTACCTTTTAAGGGAGCTATTTATATCATTTGCTAAACTGTACACTAATCGCACACTTTTCTTCTCCTCAGTGCTGGAAAGCTGGTTGGACTACACCGGGGAACTGGAGCCTCCTGAGCCCTTGGCCCGTCTGCCTCAGCTCAAACACCGCATGAAGCGACTGATGTCACAACTGGGAAAGGTGCAGCAGATCGCCCTGTTTAGCTCCACATGAGGGCGCCAGAGATCAGCAGCAAGGGACTGTCATGAAGCGACGGTCAAGCGCAAAGACTGGTTGTTCACTAGTTCTCTCCGGCCTGAGGTTTGCAGCTGTTCCTCTCCGTCTTTGAGGAGTCCGATGCGGTGTAGTCGTATGCGACAGGCGGGCGTAAAACTGACACGCTTACACGAACAAGTAAGGAAGGTCCGCATCATCAATCAGGATTAAACACAAGAAGTAACCTCGTACATGCAAGAGAAAGTCCAGATTACTCCATGGTTCCCATGCAACTTGATAAGATGCCATATAGCTGAAGGTTGGTCTGCTTTTTGTTCTCAGTGCTTTAAAGACGGGCGTTATATACTGCTTGCAAGTTAAGTTCCTCTGGAAGAATATTTTTGAATACATGGCCACACTTTTTGCATCGTCAATGTTCAAATATACATGTCGGTTCTCTTCTTGCATCCTCAAAGAACTCTTTATGTAATGGCACTTTACAGGCACTCATGTCAAACCTTTTGATCTGTTTTTGACTACCTGGAGTGTTTTGTTCTTCTTCTTTACAGTGAAGTTATTTTTGTCTTCAATCACAGGAATTTTTAACTTTACCATTTTGAAATAGTGACATTCATTTATTCTGTGTTTGTCTTCACTGTAGCGCCGCTCTCCAGGTTCAGTCGTGTGCCGGGTTTTTGTGTTTCTGTTCAAGTATTCCTTCATATAATTGTTGCTGTAACACTTAACTCACTAAAGGCATATTCTAATCCAGACTGTTTCCCTACTCAAATTGTATTGCCCCCTTTTTTTTTTTTCTGTTTCACCTTTACAGTACTTTGTAAATACTGTATGTTCTTTTAAATCCTGAGATTGTTCTCCAAATACAGATGTCGTCTGCTACTGTACTATCTGACGTAGAGCAGGGAAAATGTCAAACACATTTGCTGGTACATAAATAAACTATTATTATTAATCATAAAGCAAAGTCTTTGCTTGAACATTCTGGGGATATAAATGAAATAACTTTTTATCCTTGACACGACTGCCACAAAACTGGTAACATGTTTTCTTCTTAGACGATTTGTGCTCTTACACAATCGGATCAAAATGGGGACTAGCAGTTTGACTAAAATGTTTCCTGAGCTGGGGAATATATAACGGGATGATTCCTTTCCCATTGAGCAAGGCATTTATTCTCCCAACAACCCCATGCTATTAAAAAAAGGGGGCCAGATACAGCAAAAAAACAGCTTTGCGTGCATACTTGATCATTTCATAGATTTGTAACGCTTACATAATCCGATTGAAAATGGGGCATTTGATGGCAGTTTTAGTCGGGTAATCCCTCAATATCTTAACCCGGGTCCGGCGTGGTGACAAAGCAGCACAAATACAGACAATACTGGTATATATGAAAAAGTGGGGAAAAAAATGTTGGTCCTAAGCATTAAAATGGCAGAATAAACTTAAAAAATAAATACCCCTGTAGTATTAGCCACTAGTGGACACTAAACCAATCAGGGCGTGTTGTTCAGTGGCCACTGATTGACTCAGCCATAATATTTAGATCAGAGGTAAATGGGTTATACTTGTATAGCGCTTTTCTACCTTCAAGGTAATCTAAGCGCTTTGACACTATTTCCACATTCACCCGCATTCACACTGATGGTGGGAGCTGCCATGCAAGGCCCTAACCACAACCCATCAGTAGAAAGGGTGAAGTGTCTTGCTCAAGGACACAACGGACGTGGTGTGGTTGGTAGACGACGGGGATCGAACCAGGAACCCTCAGGTTGCTGGCACGGCCTCTCTACCAGCTGCGCCACGCCGTCTCCAAAGTCGTTTTCACTGAGGGGCCACGTCGCAGTTATGTTTGGCCCCAGAGGGCCACTTCTCACCGTGAATACTATTATTACACAATTTTTTTAGTAGAATTTCCACCAAAAAAAAAACAATGTAAAAAACAATATGGTGAATTGCAATAATTTCACCTCAAGATGTAGTGTATATTACTGTAAATGGAAAAACAGTACTGCTGTTTTTATGGTAAAAAAAAAAAAAAAAAAAAAAGCAGCTCAGTTGCCAGAATTTTACTGTAAAATGTACATTATTTTTTTTACTGTAAATAAAACTACAATTTTACAATAAAATTTTGGCAAATGAGCTGCCGTTTTTTTGTTTTGTTTTTTACTGCAAATCAACTAGATTTTTCGGTGTATTACTGTAAATGCCAAATGGCACCGCAGTTTATTTCAGTGAAAAAAGTACTGTTTTTCTTTTAGACAAAAATGCTGTAAAAATCACATTAAATTTCACAATTTTACCATGAAATCTATTGCTACTTTTGCATTGCACAATTTGATGGATAACTTGCTTTGAAATAATTATTATTAGAATATGAGGCATATGAAACCTTTCTCAACATTTTCATAAAACTACGATAAGCACTGTCCAATTAAAAAGCATGACATTAAGGACAGCACTGTTAAGGACAAACCGTGGATAACAAAGGGACTATTGAAGTCCTGCAAAAAGAAAAATTATCTTTACAGAAGATATTTAAAGTACAGAACAAAAGAAACTGAACACAAATATAAAACGTACAAAAATAAGTTAACACAGATAATAAAGCACAGCAAAAGAACATATTACTGTAACCTATTAGAACAACATAAAATTAGCATCCAGGGTACGTGGAAAGTTTTAAATGGTATCATTAAAAAAAACATGACAAATAAGGAACATCCAAGCTATTTCATAGAAAATAATCAAACTATAAATGACCCTAAGGAAATAACGGATGCTTTTAACACCTTCTTTGTGAATGTTGGACCTAATTTAGCAAATGAAATTGTACAACCTGAAAACAGTGTCAAATTTAATGAACAAACCATTCAAAGCAACTTAGAATCGTTTTTTTATTTCCCCCGTTCATGAAAGTGAAATCACAGAAATTGTAAATTCTCAGAAAAACAAGAAGTCAACAGACTGCTGTGACTTGGACTTTTCTCTGATCAAAGAAATTGTTGATTTTATAGCTGTTCCCTTCACTTATATATGTAATATTTCTTTTATAAAAGGTGTTTTCCCAAAAAAAATGAAAACTGCAAAAGTTATTCCCATCTTCAAAAGTGGAGATAAGCATCAGTTCACCAACTATAGGCCTATTTCTTTACTCTCACAATTTTCAAAAGTCCTTGAAAAATTATTTGTGTCAAGATTAGACAGTTTTATTGATAAGCATCACTTGCTGAGTGAACACCAATACGGTTTTCGACCAAACAGGTCCACTTCCATGGCAGTGATGGAACTAGTTGAGGAGGTAACCACTGCAATTGATAAGAGGGAGTTTGTTGTTGGCGTTTTTATTGACCTGAGCAAGGCCTTTGACACCATCGATCACACATTACTTTTAAACAAAATGAAGAGATATGGTTTTAGAGGTCTTGCTCATGATTGGTTGAAGAGTTATCTTGGTGGCAGAGAACAGTATGTGCATATGAAAAATGTAGATTCAGATAACCAGATTATAACACATGGAGTACCCCAGGGTTCTGTATTGGGACCAAAATTGTTTTTATTGTATATTAATGATATCTGCAAAATCTTTAAAAAACTCAACAGTATTCTCTTTGCTGACGATACAAGTCTGTACTGTTCTGGGCAAGACCTTGGCCAACTCTTAGAGACTGTAGAGAGTGAACTCCACATACTAAAGCAATGGTTTGATGCCAATAAACTGTCAATCAACCTAAATAAAACAAAATATATAATTTTTGGAAATAGGAAAAATAACATACAGTGTCATATAAGAATTGATGATATGGAGATAGAAAGGGTGTATTCAACAACATTTTTGGGAATCTATATAGATGATAAATTGGAAACTACATGAATATACTTAAGACAAAGATGGCAAAAAAATATTGCTATGTTACATAAAATCAAAAACTCTGTAAATCAAAAGGCTCTTAATATGTTATATAATTCTTTCGTACTCCCTTATCTTAATTATTGTGTTGAAATCTGGGGTAACAATTACAAAACAAACATCAACTCTATATTCTTACTTCAAAAGAAAGCGATTAGAATTGTAAATTATGCAGATTATCATGACCATACCAATGCTCTGTTTATTAAATTAAAAACATTAAAACTGCACGATCTTGTTGACCTCAACACTGCTATTGTGACGTACAAAGCTCATAACCACATGCTGCCTGGGTGTCTACAGGAGAGGTTCAAACCCAGAGAGAATCCCTATGACCTCAGAGGTTCAGCTGTCTTTCAGAAAGCTAAGATAAGAACGAGCTTAAAAAGTAGATGTGTTTCTGTCAGGGGGGTTCAACTGTGGAACAGCTTGGATAATTCCTTAAAATGTTCCAGTTCCATTCACACATTTAAAAAACACTTTAAGACCAATGTCTTGAAAAAATATATCACTCTTGAATCAACACAGTAGTTAATACTATGATCAATGTTAATTAAAATACTAAATGTGGGATATAAATAATAATGGAAGTGTAATTGTTTGTATATAGTATATGAATTGGTACAAAGGTTTAACACGTGTACAAGGATATTTCACATGCCTTTACTGTATATATAATTGAACTGTGTTTATGTTGTGTATAATGTGTATTTATAATATGTTGTACAAAGGACATTTAATAATTTTCGGAAGTTCATTTTGTACAAAGGACACTTCATAATTTTCGGAAGTTCATCTTGTACTTTGACATTGTTTATAGGGTTAGGCGCAATAAGTGTTCAACTTCAGCCTAAACCCTTTCGTTCTGCAACATTTTCATTTTCAATCTATGAACTGTTTGTTTATTTTGTTGACGATTGACCGAAGAAATAATAATAAACTAATAAACTAACATATTTCTATTTAAAAATGGTTTGAATGTTTGATAATATATTTTTGCATAATTAGACAATATTTAAGTTCAAAAAATTTGCGATTACATAGAGTACATTTATTTTTTCTCCCAAAATAGAAAGAAAGAATACATTTAGTAAGAAAAGTTATGATACTTTTATTGATACACATTATTTCCAGGCTTTCGAGGGCCAAATAAAATGAAGTGGCGGGCCACATTGAGTTTGACACCCCTGATTTAGATGGTCTTAAACGGGTTATTTACGCTCTAGGTAAATTATTAATTTATCGCAGTTATGTGCAGAACCAATTAACCGTGATAAACAAGGAAGGACTGTACACTATTAACCCAAAAATGTATATTAATAAGAGCCGGTGTTCTGCTGTTTCATTACAAAAAAAAGCAACCAGTTGCGTTCCGATTGTTGGCAACATAAGTAATGGACGGATTTTGATGACCTTTTCAGAAAATGTCCGAAATAGGTCATGGAACAAGTGCTTTTGTATTTTTTTTTTTAAAGAATACCTGAGCTTGTCAAAATACTTAATGGCATTCATTCTGTCACCATGCAGTACAGACAAACAACATTTTAGGTTAATCAAGGTTTATACCAGGGGTGTCAAATGTTACGGCCCGAGGGCCGGATCAGGCTTGCGAACAGCTTTAATCCGGTCCGCGGGAGGAGTTTGCTAAGTATAAAAATGAGCCGAAATTTTGGAATGAAAGAAACCGCTGTTCTAAATGTGTCCACTAGATGTCACAATAGCAATTATTTGTATATTTGTAGATTATGCTACATATGTAAAAAAAAAAAAAAAAGTAGCCACATGACGTTAGTGCACCAGTCGAGAAAAATGAGCAAACTACATAAATAACATCCTGTAATTTGATTTTGATATTATTGTTTTATCTTGATGGATTGAAAATTAACACCAATGAGTTGACAGATGAACATTATCACATTATTTATTCAGAAAGTATAAATAACAACAAATAAAGATAGAATACTATTGACCGCAACATGTAAGTGTAAACAATCCCAACAACATTATGATTTGTACATTTTCAGAATGTGCTTGTTCTATTTTTAAACAAAGAAAACAATCTGAAGTTGTCTTTATTTTTAAGTCATCGTGCCGTGATTTTACCAGTGCGGCCCAAATGGGAGTAGATTTTTCTCCATGTGGCCCCCCATCTAAAATTAGTTTGACACCCCTGCTCTAGGTATAAAATGAATTTATCACGGTCATGTGCGGAACCAATTAACCGTGATAAACAAGGAACGGCTGTACACTATTGACCCAAAAATGTGTATTAATAAAAGCCGGTGTTCTGCAAAAAGTCGTAGTTTCATTAAAAAAAAAAATGCAACCAGTTGCGTTCCGATTTTGTCGGTTTTTGGTGACATTTTCAAAAAATGTCCGAAATAGGTCATGGAACAAGTGCTTTTGTATTTTTTCAAAAATTCTTAATGGCATTGATTCTGTCCCCATACAGTACAGACAAACAACAAGCCATGCATGTAAGGTTAATCAAGGTTTATACCATTTTTTGTTTCCTGCTATGTAAAATAATGCTAAAATATCCACAATATAGTAACCTTTTTCACCTTCATTGCTGTTGATATTTTGTTTAAAGAAAACCCTTCAGCGTGAATGGGCGTGCTTGCGCATGCTCAGTAGTTTTATGGGTAGCACATTTTCTCAGAACGGGTGCCCCCTCTGACGTCACACACCAGTGCGGTCCAAAATGCGGCCGGGGTCCCCGCAGCTCATTTTTAATTGGCCCTTATAAATAAAACTAAAACGACACTAATTTGATTTTTACAGCTACAACGCAAACCGATGTGTTAGCATACATTGACCTAGAATGGATGCATTTTTTTTTTTTAGCACCTGTACTGTACAGACTATATCAAAGTAGCACCCTCATACCCACACAGAAATTACAAATAAAATAAATAAAACTACAATTAAGCAATATTTATTTTTAAAACAGCGGTTTTGTCTTCACTATTCAGGCAGAGTGTGACCTCTATCTCCTCTTCCTGTGTCTGCCGCCTGGCGCCGCCTCTGATTGGCTGCCCGGTGTCTCCGACGCAGCGTGTAGCTCCGCCCACAATCACGAAGAAATACTAGTTCGAGCAGAGGAAGCAGCAGCCGAGTGCGGTACGAGCTCGTTTTTTTTTCCGAAAACATTTGACGTTAAAAATCCCATATCGGCGGAATTGAGTGAAACCCCAACGGGAAAAAACAACAACATTGTCGTATCGTTCAGGTAAGTACAACCCATGTAGTAGTTACAGATAGATGATAGATTTTTTTTTCCAACCTGTTCGTGGTCCTGTCATGGAGTCGCTGGCTGGACTCGTCGTGACCGCCGTCTCCTCGGCATGAAGACGTTGATTTAAACACGCGGGATGTGTTCAAGAGTACTAAGCTTCGGTTTCAATGGAATGAGTTCACCGCTGTTCACAGTAGCGTTGCTATGTAGCTCTGCGCCTTCACGCTCGTTGTGTCACTTTCGCAGCCCTTCTTCGTCTTCTAATGTCTCTTTTGTGACATAATGTACTATATAAGTGTTAGACCGAGGTTGCAGTCACAATTACAGCGCGCGTTTGCTGTAAAAAGCAGCCTTTTTGTCGACACTTGTAATGTATGTACAACATGTAGCTACTACATTATATGGGGGAGATGGTTTTGTATGGAAACCATTAGAGCAGGGGTGTCAAACTCATTTTAGATCTGGGGCCACATGGAGAAAAATTGTAAAATAACGGCACGATAACTTGAAAATAAAGTCAACTTCAGATTGTTTTCTTTGTTAAAAAATAGAACAAGCACATTCTCAAAATGTACAAATCACAATGTTTTTTTTACACTTACATGTTGTGGTTAATAGTATTCTACCTTTATTTGTCATTATTTATACTTTCTGATTACATTATGTGATAATGTTCATCAGTCAACTCATTGGTGTTAATTTTCAATCTATCAAGATAAAAAAATAATATGCAAATGTAATAACAGGATGTTATTTATGTAGTTTGCCCATTTTCCTCGACTGGTGCACTAATATCATGTGTTTTTTTGTTTTTTTTTACATATGTAGCATAATCTACATAGATACAAAGAATTGCTATTGCGACATCTAGGGGACACATATAGAACAGCAGTTTCTTTCATAACATTTTTTTGGCTCATTTGTATACTTAGCAAACTCATTACGTTTGACACCCCTGTATTAGACTCTATAATCAATTGTCCCTTTGTATGTCATTTAAACTGTTATGTAGTCTTTACTTATAGTTTGTAGTGTACATATTTCATGGTATCACTAGTTCAGTGGTTCTTAACCTTGTTGGAGGTACCGAACCCCACCGGTTTTATATGCGCATTCACCAAACCCTTTTTTAGTGAAAAATAAAACTTTTTTTTTTTTCAAATTCAAGACAAAGTTATATGTTTTTGGTAACACTTTAGTATGGGGAACATATTCAAAGTAACAAAGACTTAATTTAGAGTTTTTTGGACACGAGGGGAACATACTCTTAAGTAACAAAGACTTAATTTAGAGTTATTTGGTTAGGGTTAGAGGGTTAGGGTTATAATAAGGCCAAGCCGAATAAGGCATTAATAAGTACTTAATAATGACTAGTTAAGAGCCAATGTGTTACTAATTTGCATGTCAATAAGCAACTAATTAATGGTGAATATGTACCCCATACTAAAGTGTTACCATATTTTTTTACTGGTGTACAAAATGAACCGTGCATGAACATCACCTTGTTCAAACAACAAAACCAACACAGTGCATAAACTCACAACAAATTACACACCTGCAAATCAGTCTGACTTCTGCTGTTGCCGTATCCGTAATACGCCGATAGGGAGAAGTTTTTATTTACACGATGACTCAGGTGTGTTTTGACCTCCGCCGAACCCCTGAGGCCGACTCACCGAACCCAGGTTAAGAACCACTGTCACTAGTTGTTGCTCACCCCCTCACATAAACAGTGACTGTTCCAGAAATATGTCAAATCCATCATTTTGTAGTGCTATCGATTGAAATGATATAATCACATTTCGGACCCTTGAGTCAGCACATGATGGTGGTCAATGTCACTTGTGGCAGTGGGAAGGTGACACAGGTAGGAAGTGACATAGGCATCAGGTGTATGCCTGTCTGGAAGTAGTTCGTATTGTCGAAATTAATACGCGACCTGTGTGAAATTGGTGCCCCCACCTTGTCCAAATCTCCCCAAACATGTCCCAGTTAACGTGTTATTATTCATAACTAGACCCCCAACTATGTCAAAATTGCCCCAAATTTGTCCTGTTTTAAACGCGCTGGATGTGTTCAAGAGTACTAAGCTTCGGTTTCAATGAAATTAGTTCACTGCTTTGTAGCTCTCCTCCTTCACGCTCGTTGTGTCACTTTCGCAGTCCTATTTTGTCTTCTAATGTCACTTTTGTGACATAATGTACTATATAAGTGTTAGACCGAGGTTGCAGTCACAATTACAGCGCACGTTTGCTGTAAAAAGCAACCTTTTTGTCGACACTTCTAATGTATATACAACATGTAGCTACTACATTATATGGGGAAGATGGTTTTGTATGGAAACCATTAGAGCAGGGGTGTCAAACTCATTTTATATAGGGGGGGCCACATGGAGAAAAATCTACTCCCATGTGGGCCGGACTGGTAATATAACGGCACGATAACTTAAAAATAAAGACAACTTCAGATTGTTTTCTTTGTTTTGAAATAGAATAAGCACATTCTAAAAATGTACAAATCATAATGTTGTTGTTTTTTACACTTACATGTTGCGGTTATTTGTCATTATTTATACTTTCTGAATAAATTATGTGATAATGTTAATCAGTCAACTCATTGGTGTTAATTTTCAATCTATCAAGATAAAAAAATTATGTAAAAATCAAATTACAGGATGTTCTTTATGTAGTTTGCTCATTTTCCATTACTGGTGCACTAACATCATGTGTTTTTTTTTACATAGAAAATGGATGGATGGATGGAGTTGAGCATATGTCAGCATGTGGCCCCACTTTTAACTATTTTTTTCAAATGCTTATTGCAAATGCTTTCTTACACTAAGTAATTAATTTTACTTATAAAGTCATTATTTTGACTTAGTAAGTCATTATTTTGTCATTATTTTGACTTAGTAAATTAGTAAGTCAAAACATTGACTTACTAAGTCATAATAATGACATACTTAGTATCTCAGGTAACTAGGACTGTTTTGTGTAAACATGCACCTGGGGATAGGTTGATTGGCAACACTAAATTGGCCCTAGTGTGTGAATGTGAGTGTGAATGTTGTCTGTCTATCTGTGTTGGCCCTGCGATGAGGTGGCGACTTGTCCAGGGTGTACTCCGCCTTCCGCCCGAATGCAGCTGATATCGGCTCCAGCACCCCCGCGATCCCAAAAGGGACAAGCGGTAGAAAATGGAAGGATGGATGGATGTAGCATCATCTATGTAGATACAAAGAATTGCTATCGCGACATCTAGTGGACACATTTAGAACAGCAGTTTCTTTCATTCAAAAATGTTGGCTCATTTATATACTTAGCAAACTCATCCCGCGAGCCGGATAAAACCTGTTCGTTTGACACCCCTGCATTAGACTCTATAATCAAATGTCCATTTGTATGTCATTTAAAGTGTTATGTAGTGTGTACTTATGGTTTGTAGTGTTCATATTTCACGGTATCACTAGTTGTTGCTCACCCCCCCACATAAACAGTGACTGTTCCAGAAATATGTCAAATCCGTCATTTTGTAGTGCTATCGATTGAAATTATATAATCACATTTACGACCCTTGAGTCAACACATGATGGTGGACAATGTCACTGGTGGCAGTGGGAAGGTGACACAGGTAGGAAGTGACATAGGCATCAGGTGTATGCCTGTCTGGAAATAGTTTGTATTGTTGAAATTAATACGCGACCTGTGTGAAGTTGGTGCCCCCACCTTGTCCAAATCTCCCCAAACTTGTCCCAGTCATTTGTGCTACGTGTGCTGGTTTGTACTGCAAACATTTTCTTTTGTGCCGTTACAATTTTTAAGGTATTAACGTTTTATGGTTGTCATGTTATTAACGTGTAGTTAACGTGTTATTATTTATAACTAGACCCCTAACTATGTCCAAATCTCCCCAAACCTGTCCCAGTCATTCGTGCTACGTGTGCTGGTTTGTACTGCAACATTTTTGTTTCTTGCGATACAATTTTGAAGGTCTTAACGTTTTATGGTTTTCATGTTATTAACGTGTTATTATTCACAACTAGACCTGTCAAAATTTCCCCCAAAGTGTCCCAATCGTTTGTGCTGCAATTTCTTTGGTCTAACTATTACAGTTTTTATGCTATTAACGTTTTACGATTCATAACAAGCTCTATAAAACGTTAATAACTTAAACCAGAATAGTTAGACCAAAAATATTTTGTAGCACAAATGATTTGGACATGGTAGGGCGGGGGTGCAACTTCACACAGGTGAATCACAAAGCATTAATAACTTAAAAACTATAATAGTAAAACCAAAACGTGTTGCAGCACAAACGAATGGGACAAGTTTAGGGAGATTTTGACATAGTTGGGGTCTAGTTATGATTTATAACACATTAATTACACGTTAAAACCTAAAAATCACAAAACATTAACTTAAAAACTATAAAACAAAATAGAATAAATATTTTCTTTGAGAAAAATGTAATTTAAAACATTTGTACGCACGTACAAATTAAATTAAATTATGGAATAGATTAAGCAAAGGAATCAAACAATGTACTAATATAATCTACTTCAAGAAAATCTTCAAACTTAAAGTGTTTACAAAGTACAAAGAAGAAGAACCATGATAAACATTCTGAATTTATTCCATCCATCCATTCATTTTCTAGATAATAACTTATTTATCTCACTATATGAAATATAACTTACTTCACTAATTATTATTAATTTTTAATGTATTTACTTATGGAGTATATTGTGAATACATTGAGAACAGGAAGTGAACAAAAGTGTTAGCAACTGCTATGTAAAGGAAAAGGGGTAGGATTAAATAAGCTCTGCTTCTTCCTATTCCTTTTCGAACAAGTTGAATAGAGAAACTGGATATTGTAATGTATCATGTGGTATGCATGCATGTTCCAAATAAACTCAAACAAATAAAATCTTATTATTTCCGGTGGGCGTTGTAGCATCCTACTCAGTTCAGCGGTTATTGAACGCATCGTAAAAAACACCTCGGTGGAGTATTCCCCTGAGTATAGAAGGATCACTATGTACTAAGAGAGCACAGCTTGTAGTTTCAATGTGCACAATTGAATGGTTTAGTTGCTCAGACAGCAATGTGTTTGTATATGTTTAGATTGGAGCATGTCATTTTTCAAATACGCAGACATTTTTATTTGTAAGCTAACTGTTAGCATGCTAACCTTAGCTTGCTAACATTAGCATGCTAACTTTTTGAGCTAGTTTTGCAACTGTTTACACCAGAGTCATATAACTTGGTATGTGACATTTGTTACCTGTTAGCATGCAAACGATAGCATGCTAGCAAGCTAACTTAAGCGTGCTAATTTTTTCATCTAATTTTACACTTTCTTTTCTGTTTCCGCAGCCATACACCTTTGAGTCATATAACTTGGTATATGAAACATGCTGACTGTTATCATGCTATCGTTTGCACACATGCTAAGTGTTAGCATTTTTATGTAAACATGCTACTGTTTTAGGCTAGCTCTGTGGCTCGTTTTGTACAGTTACACCTAAAACTTATGGGTTCAGACACTCGGCACCATCTGAAAAGTATGGCGGCTTCCGGCGACCCTCGGCCAGAGGTCCAGGGCACAGATAGCAGCCCCATCAACATTTTGTAGTTTGTATCAATGCACACATGTTAAAAGTGTAAATTCAGTGTTAATGATGTGCGTTTATTAGAAAAAAATAATGAAGGTCATGGCAAGCAGAACATTTATTTATTTCAACTATTTTTTTAAATAAAATACACATTGAGGATATTGTGTGGGTTTTATCCAATTACTCTGTTAATCTAACAAAATACCTAAAATCTGCAGGCCCAGTTGTTGGATAAAACACAAGCGCCAGCTGTCTGACAAAAAAGGTGAGAAACACTAATAAATTCAAGACAGAGGTCGTGACAAAGTACGAAGGTGGCCACTCATCAGCGTCAAGACTCTTAAGTAAGGTTAAACGTGATGTTAATATCTACTAGAGATGTCCGATAATAGCTTTTTTGCCGATATCCGATATTCCGATATTGTCCAACTCTTGATTACCGATTCCGATATCAACCGATACCGATATATACAGTCGTGGAATTAACACATTATTATGCCTAATTTTGTTGTGATGCCCCGCTGGATGCATTAAACAATGTAACAAGGTTTTCTAAAATAAATCAACTCAAGTTGTGGAAAAAAATGCCAACATGGCACTGCCATATTTATTATTGAAGTCACAAAGTGCATTTTTTTTTTTTTAACATGTCTCAAAACAGCAGCTTGGAATTTGGGACATGCTCTCCCTGAGGAGGTTGAGGTGGGCGGGGTTTTAGGGGGGTAGCGGGGACTGTATATTGTAGCGTCCCGGAAGAGTTAGTGCTGCAAGGGTTCTGGGTATTTGTTCTGTTGTGTTTATGTTGTGTTACGGTGCGGATGTTCTCCCGAAATGTGTTTGTCATTCTTGTTTGGTGTGGGTACACAGTGTGGCGCATACTTGTAACAGTGTTAAAGTTGTTATACGGCCACCCTCAGTGTGACCTGTATGGCTGTTGACCAAGTATGCGTTGCATTCACTTGTGTGTGTGAAAAGCCGTAGATATTATGTGACTGGGCCGGCACGCAAAGGCAGTGCCTTTAAGGTTTATTGCCGCTCTGTACTTCTCCCTACGTCCGTGCACACAGCGGCGTTTTAAAAAGTCATAAATTTTACTTTTTGAAACCGATACCGCTAATTTCCGATATTACATTTTAAAGCATTTATCGGCCGATAATATGTCCGATAATATCGGCAGTCCGATATTATCAGACTTCTCTAATATTTATCCATCCATTTCAGTTCTCAGTTTGGGTTATTTTTTGTGTGTAAAACTATTATTATTGTCTATAAAAGGAGCTTTGGGTTTAAATTTGTATGCATCTGGATCAGATTTATTGGATTTGCATTGTTTCCTATGGGAAAAAATTGTTAATGTTTTCAACGGCCCCTTTGAAACCGATTCATAACATAAACTGAGGTGCCAGTCTGAATAAGATGTTCATTTCCAACAGTTCCCCGAGCTGTGTCACATGACCAGGAAGTCGTTTATGCAACAAACAAGCAGAAGTCCCAGTTTATTTTTAGTGACAACACCGTGGTTGTTAGCACACATAGCGGATATACCTAGTTAGCTAGTGACCAAAAGCCCTTGGCTTTTCTTGACATAGCACAAGAGTTGATTTATTGCCATCTCCTGGGAGGTGCACTTCTCCTGGTTGATTATTGAAGGAAAGGTGCTGCCTGCCTGACGGTGGTATATAAGGAGTTGTTCATTAAGCCGTGAGATCTTTTGAAAAGATGGCTGGGAAGGTCGTTCAGTGTCAGATAAGATCTGTTTTGAATGGGTCTCCAAACAAAGGCATGCAAAGTATTCCACTTCAAATAATGTGCTGTCGGCTCTCGCTTTGTTTACGTTAGATAGCAATGCTAGCCATGAACGTCGGATAAAAGACTGGTAAAAAAAGGCACTTGTATTGTTGTCAATGTAGCAAAGGATAAATAGAAGCACCAACAAACATGGTTGCATCTCAGATGACATTACATGTAGCACATAATGGATTACAGGGATTAGAGAGTATTATAAAGCAAGAAGACTTTTTTTAAGCAGGAATGTCAGGAATGAGTGTCAGGAAGAATATTCTCTGGAGAGACGACGACATTAATTAAGCTACTTTGCTGACAGCCAGTCCTTCTTGTGTGCAGTCACTTCCACACAAATGTCTCTGTGTTCCACCAAATTGACAAATGAAATCTCATTGGTTTGAGACTGTGCAATCCTCCTGGTTAATCGTTTTTATCGCTGTCTAATATTGACAGCTGGAGCGAACCACTTTGGAACCATTGCCAGTCAGACCTGTTCTCCTGGAGATGTCGTTGGTTTTTGTAACGGAGACGCATGTGAAATTGAAGCTGCAGCAGGTGTACCGTTACCAAGCCCCTTGAAAACTAAAGAACAAAAACAGCGGAGACTAACATTGCTAAATCCCTCCACCCCTGAACCGTATGCAGTGTCCATTCCTGCTGTGATCACTGGTAAAACAATAGTCTTTCAGGATCTTCACACACAAATGCTCTTTTGAAGACAAAGACCACCTGAATAGTCGTACAGGGCATAAAGGCACATACAGTCGTGCTCATAAGTTTACATACCCTGGGAGAATTTATGATTTCTTGGCCATTCTTCAGAGAATATGAATGGTAACACAAAAACCTTTCTTCCACTCATGCTTAATGGTTGTGTGAAGCTATGTATTGGCAAACAACTGTGTTTACTATTTTTAAATCAAAATGACAAAAGAAAGTACCCAAATGACCCTGATCAAAAGTTTACATACCCCAGTGACTTTGATCTGATAACGTGCACAAAAGTTGACACAAACCGGTTTGAATGGCTAATCAAGGTTCCAATCCTCACTTGTGACATGTTTGTAATTAATGTGTGTGTATAAAAGGTCAGTGAGTTTCTGGGCTTCTGACAGACCATTGCATCTTTCATCCAGTGGTGCACAGATGTTTCTGGATTCTGAGTCATGGGGAAGGCAAAATAATTGCAGGGTTTCCCACACATTCATTTATTTGTGGCGGCCCGCCACGAAAGAATTACGTCCGCCACAAATAAAATAAAATAAAAAAAAAAAAATATATATATATTTTTTTGTCCTCTCCAGCTTCTCAGGCAAATCATATAGTTGATGTAGATGCCCATATCGACTGTTCAGATTTACTTTACAAAAGAGAAGTGTAGGATACTTCTCTTGTTGCCTTATTTGTATTTGACTTTATTAAATGTATTTATATTAGAAACACAACATGTGTATATAACAAAGGGTGCAAAGTCTGCAGGCAGTAGGAAACACATGGTTAAGTGTAGGGAGTAAAACTGATTGTAGTCTAAAGTTCAAGATTTTTGGAGCTCTTTGTTCAGTGGATCAGATGTTTGATGAAGCTTTGTGTCTATCTACCACCACTACTGTTTTCTGTTTATTTGTTACTGACTGTGGCAGGACACCTCTGCCTCTGTTTCACTTTATGTTGCTGGTAAATAATATGGTTGTATTAGTAGGCTAAAGTCAAATTATTTAGTATGCACTAATTAAAGGGGCAGAGCTTTGAGACATTTTAGCTTTTTTATTTTATAAGATATATTTTTTGTAAGAACCACAATTAATAAATATATTTCAGTGAATAACTTATTGTTCAAATCTGTATATAAATATGTACATAAAGTGTTGTAATTATATTGTAAAATGGATGGATGGATGGATGGATGGACGTTTAAAACAAAACTGTTATTATTAATTAGTAAGTATACATTTTTTTAGCCTTTTTAGAGAAAATCAAATCATTGTAGTAAATTATGCAAATTACTCGATGATGTCATGGTAATCACGCCCATAGCCACGCCCATAACCACGCCCCCACCACCACAGGTATCTTGGCAGTTTATGGGAAACACTGAATTGTCAAAGGACCTGCGAAAAAAGGTAATTGAACTGCATAAAACAGGAAAGGGGTATAAAAAGCTATCCAAGGAATTGAGAATGCCAATCAGCAGTGTTCAAACGCTGATTAAGAAGTGGAAAATTAGGGATTCAGGTAGACCAGTAAAGATTTCAGCCACAACAGCCAGGAAAATTGTTCGATATGCAAAGAAAAATCCACAAATAACTTCATCTGAAATACAGGACTCTCTGAAAAATTGTGGTGTGGCTGTTTCAAGATGCACAATAAGGAGGCACTTGAAGAAAAATAGACTGCATGGTCGAGTGGCCAAAAAGTTCAATTTTGGTCTCATCACTCCAAATTACTTTGTTCCAGAAGTTCTGAGGCCTGTCTCTGTGCTGTTTGGCGTAATGTAAGCGGGATACTTTGTGACATTTGCGCAGGAATGTCTTTCTTCTGGCGACTCGACCATCGTACATCGTACGGTACTTGTTCATTCAAACATTTACCTTGTGTCATTTGGGGTTGCTGCTCTTTTAGGAAAATATGTTCATCAGTCACTTAATTTAATCTTGTCTTTTTAATAATGATGCTCAGATTTGGTTGAAATTGGTGTAAGTAGGGTTTCCGACTACTGCAAAGAAATTTTCAAGTGTGTGAATGTGAAGTGAATGAATAATAAGTCAACCAATCAATCAATGTTTATTTATATAGCCCTAAATCACAAGTGTCTCAAATGACAATGAGAAACCTTGGAGAGGACCGCAGATGTGGTGCCTTCAGTGACAATCTACAATGTAAATAGTCATGAAAACACACATAAAGAAAACACATTGAATGAGGAGAAGGTGTGTCCAAACTTTTGGCCTGTCCTGTATATATTAGGGTTGCACTAGTAAAGTATTGCGATAGTAATTAATCATAATCGGTACTATACCCCCTATGAAAAGTACCGGTTCCCCCCTTTTTTTATTAACAGGCGTGACGGCCTGCCGTTGTCAATGTCGTGACATTGATAGTTTTACGAGCAGACGAGCATGTTCGGCAGTGCACAATCACTGAATACTTAAAAGCAGACACAGTGTGTTGACAGAAAAGAGAGAATGGACGCATTTTGGCTTAAAAACTAACAATTAAGGTGAAGCTATAACACTGAAGCGCCGCTCTACCATAGGTGCTTTAAACATGGCTAGCTAGCTAGCGGCTAGCGTCCATCCACAGTCAGCAGTGTTTTAGCTACTTCTAAATCACTAATCCTCGCCTCCATGGTAACAAAGTGAGTTTCTTACAA